>NC_071551.1:2829685-3204353 GCF_026979565.1 Vidua chalybeata
CAAACAACCCACATGGCTCATATGGGTGGGCTTTTTCTAATGTCTTGAATTGGAATGGGAGAAGTCTGTAGCCTCCAATTCCTGACCCTTCCTTCAGGTGCTCTGATGAGGAAATTATTGGCTCATTTTGCTGATTCTTTATAATGATCTCTCTCTAGATATAAAGATGAAAAATAAAGTCTAGCTTCTTTTTTCCAAATTCAGATCTCCTGTATCAGAGCAGCCCACAGGATTTTCTTGGCTACAATCCAGTAAAATGAAAATGAACATTCAAGTTGTTGAAAAGGCTTTGAAAACCTCAGTCTAAGCCTTTAAACGTCCAATTACTTTCTCACTGCCCTGACTTCAGGTCAGCTTGGTCTCTTGACTTCACTAACTGCTTTAAAACTACCCTGAATTTTATTTCTCATCTCTTTTATTCTGTGGGAGTTCTCTTTCTCTACCTTTTTTCTCTGACCCTTTATGAATCCTTTTTTCCCAGTTCTTGCACAAAACCCGACAGGCAGAGATGCAGGGCAGGGGTAAGGCGAGCATGTAAGGCCTGGTTCAGTGTCCTGCAGCCACATCACCTCAAGCTGTTGTCAGTCCTTGTGTACTAAGCAAAATTGGGCTGGATGGTAGATGCTGAAAGAAACCTGATTTTACAGGAGACAGTTGGAAACCTGGGAGCTTTGTGCACAAGGCTCTTACGTGTGACACCAATTAGCTTGGTGTCAATGTTGCCATGTGGTATGGGAGATCAGTTGAGGAAGCAGTGATTTTGCTCAAAGGCTGCCCATTTCTATAGCATTTATTGTGAACTTTGCATGATTTCATCTTCTGGAGACCCCAGAGGAACAACATGCCACAAGCTATTTTGTTGTGCTCAGAAGTCAATTCCAGTCTCACAGTTGCTGTGAAAAGCTTGAACATTTGACCCAGGTATGCTTTAAAAAGTTTCTTGTTTTCTAAGCCAGTTTCATGAGTTATAAAGTGTTTGTCTTAGATTTGAATTCAAGAGACTTAAAGCAGCTCTAAAAATACCTGGCTGTCAACAATCCCTGTGCCTGTATGTATTGAGTGACCTTGGTGCCCAGACACTGATACCACAAAGAGGGAGATCTGAGTACTTTCTAGAAGTGAATCCCTCAAAGGCATTTGTCAGTAGGATCCTGAACTGCTGAGCATGTTTGAAAGATCAGGGTTTCTGCTGACTATACAAGTGCTAGTGTCAGTAGTATTTTGGAGGATGCTTCATGAGCTGGAAAATGTGGTATAATCAGTTGGGCCTGACTGAAGCAGTGCCCTGGCAGCCTCCTGGAATGTGCAGCTGGAGCACACTTAGCAGGGCTGTGCAACTTCATTCTTGGCCTGGCAGGCCAGACATCTCAGGGCATTTTTACTTTTGGGACACTGGTTTTAATTTCTTGTGTTGTGACCATAGTTCAATCTGGTGCGAAGGCACTAGCAGTCCTTCTGAAATCTTCTCCTTCTAGCTGAATATGTGGGTCTTGTCACATATAGGTAAAACCTTACAAAAGAAAGGCTTTGTAAAATCATGGTTCAAGCCTTGTTACTTTGGCTAAGTATAGCTAACAGCTAGCCTGATAAGTTCCTGTGAGAAAAGAATTGTAACAGTGAGAATCAGCTTGCATATCAATCTATTCCTGCAGGGAACTGATTGCTCCTGTGAGGAGAAAGACTCTTATCCATGAGAAATTGTTTTTTTACCTAGGAGACAAATGTGTAAACATCATTAGAGAGAAAAGTTTTGATGGACATGTACACTAGTCATTACTAACCAATGAACTTTACAATAAATTGCTGACAATTGGAATTAAACACGGTGCCTTCTGATAACCACATAACTATGAACTGTGTGCAATAAAGATTGAGCATGGTGCACCAAGAAACAGGTGTCTTTGTCCATCTCTATTATGACATTTACTTTTTTCCTGGTCTTTTGTACAAAGGGCTCTTGTGCTATTTTCTGCTGAAGAGACAGCTGCATTGTATTTACATGGACAAAAAGAGATTTTTTAACATAAAAAGCTTAAAATGACTTTATTTTGCAAAGGGATATTTGACATGGTAAAAGGAAGGCAGTCTTATGTCTGGAGTGATGGTAATTTATTTTCACTTGTTAAGAGTGCAATATGAACTTGTTAATTTGATAGTGTATATGAGTGCTATTTTAAATTGTGACAAATTCACCCCAGACATCTCACAGTTACTGCTCAACATCTTTTCATCTTAAAAAATCATTGTGGCAAAGGAGATTTGACTCAGATCTGTCTGGTGTAGAATTCATCTCTCTTGGTACATAATGTTAAAGGAATTTGCTGAGGTCCTTTATGAGCAAGGCACAGGTACAGACTGTGTCATTGATTAATGTTTCTGAATCTGCCTGTCAAGGAGCAATGAAATTCTCACGTGGAGCAGTACACTGGCACATGCACAGGTCTTCTGCCAGTTCATTTGCCTGGGGTGTGTATCTCCCAACTGCCACATTAGAATTGTAATGCCTTTAACAAGTCCTGAAATTACAACCATGGGCCATATTCTTTTTGTATTCTCAGTGTTCTGTTTGGATTCATTCCCTCTGCCAATGTAGCCAGGCAGCCAGAATGTAAATAAATGCTCCCTACCTGGCAGGTGCAGAAAGGTTACATTTGCATAAAGGGGCCAGTGTAAATTTCTCCTGTTTGTATTCACCTCTCCGACTGGGAATTTCAAGGCAGAGATAAATGTCAGCTGGAAATAGCACTTCAGTGTTAGCAGTTAATCTCCTCCTGCTCTGTCCCTGTGTGCTGCTCTTTACCACACAGATCAGCCAATCTCCTCTTGTGTGAGCCTCTCATTACTGGCTCTTCTGTTGTTGCTTTGCTTGCAATCTTGACTTTCCTTTTATGTTTTCTGTTCGTAAATTAAACTCTTCTCATCTGGTAAGTCACTCTACTGAAATGGTTGTGCTGAAACAGCCTGCTACTGGTTTTGTTCCGTGAATGGTTCAGTGTGTCTCTGCCCTCTGTTCCTGAGCCTACATGGGTGAAGAATCAGAGATTTGCTTTTGTGTGGTTCATCACACAGCAGTCTTGCTCAGGAGCTGCTGGCTAACTGGGGATGCTGCTGCTGAAAAGAAGAATGAGTGCCTCATGGGTGGATCAAGGTTTTCAAGTCTTTGATCTGGACACTCACTCAAGGATCTGCTGCTGGTGCATTCTGTTACATGTTAGGCTCTAATGGTGGAAAACACTGCAGTCAGTGAGAGCAGGGACTCCCTCCCCACTCCTGCTTCCCCACATCCTCTGCTTTAAGTCCCCCTGGCTGTTAGTGCCTGGTAGGAGGCAGAGGTCTCTTTAACGACTCTATTCTCCATTACCATCTCTTTGACATTTTTTTTCAAGTTTCCCCTGCTTATTCTGACTGTTCTTGATTATCTGCTCTGGCTCTGGTTATTTTTTCTTCATCTTCTTCCGCCTCTTCTCTTTCACAGACACACAGCCATCGGTCTACAGTAAAGCTGTATCACAGCTCAATTCAAATCAACCCTTGTCTTTCTTTGAGCAGCCTACATTGCTTTATTTGTACCAAACAAAGACACGTTTAAGTGCTCCTTGATTCAGCTTGACTCAGAGACAGCTGCTCTTCTCACTGCTTCCAATGAGATTTAAACCAGCCCATAACAATGAGGCCCATATTGCCATCTCCCTTCTGCTTTGCCCATGTGCCACAGGGATCCTGTCTTCCAAGCAGCCACTTGGCCCCTGTTTTTTTCAGCTGCCTCTGTCTGTTCTCAGTAGAGTCCCCAACTCCTCAACAGTTGTCTCCTGGCTGGTCTAAACCAGACTCTTCTGTACCCTTGGAATAAATTGTATTGTTCCAGCACTTCTCCAAGAACAGTTTAGCCCCTTCGTGTTGGCCTCTGGTGGGGGATGGCATTCTGCTATCTTTCTGCCCTTCTGTAATGTGTTAGAAGTATGCTGTTTCAGGCAGCCTCTCCTGGGCTGCTATTGCTACTTTCAGTAAGAGGGAGGAGATGAAAGAAATGTATCAGTAATTTGGTTCTAAATCACTTCCCCACAAAAGCCAGTGCTGAAGGTCACTTGTAATGAAGCTGTCATACAGGTAAGGCTCACAATCAGGCAGAGGAAAAGGAAAATGAGGCTGGAGATGAGTTCATGGCAATCTTGATTCAATTTCATTGAGGTGCAGGTGTTTGGATTGGAGTGTGGGATATTAGCAGGAAGGTCAGGACAGAGTAATTACTTGTGTGGAATATATCTGCAGTGCTAGGAAAGACTGCAGAGCCCTTTGGTGGTGCTCAGGCCAGACTGCATGGAAACCTGTGAGCTGGGTCACTCTTTGTGGGAAGGGTGAGATTGTGCCCTGCCTGCAAAGCATCTGGGCATAGATTCACATCCTCTGAGAATTGCAGGAGGGCTTGCATGGAGGTTTGAATCTCCAGCTTGGAGACTCCAGATCCCTTCCCATAGCAGTGTGCTAGTGTGCAGAAAAGGAGCCCTGATTTGCAGTAAAATGAGCAAATAAGATTTCTTAATAAAATCATTATAAATTGTTAAAAGTACTTTTTCTTTTCACATTTAGAATTTATGCTGTCATAAAAGAAATTCATTTACCCAAAAAAGTAAACACATTGTGTTGGTTTGAAAGTAAACCAGTGGGAGGAATTAACCCCACACAAATACCTTGCAAGAAATTTCAAGTTGGAGTTACAATCAATTAGAGAGATTATAATAAATGCAACAATACTGAAAAAAACTAGCTTAAAATCACAAAGAGTACAGCCTGACCCCTGTAGGTCAGGGTGGTATTCACAGTCCAATTAAGCAGTGGTCGCAGACTTGTTGAAAGTGGTGGTCCTGTTGAAGGTCTGGTGGTTCTGTGGAAGGTCTGGTCCTCCTCTGGATGTCCAGTGGTGCAGTTCTAGGAGCCAAAGTGCCTAGATTATGTACAGGCAGGAACGTTCAGTACCTCCCCCAGGGCAGGGAATTTCACAACAGAATGATATAATCCTATGATGTTGAGGAAGATGAAATAGGAAAGCCTTATAAATACGATTGCCTGGCAAGAGATTTAGAAAATACAGAAACTATAAGTGACATTGAGATGAGAACAAGCTTTGAGATTCCAAACCTTGGTCACTGAACAACTGGAAAACAACAGCACAGCTGTAGGCAATTAAACAATGCCCTGTACCTACAGACAGGTCCAGGGGTCAGAGGGAATGTTCTGCCTCACCCCGCAGTGTGCGGCTCATCCCACACCTGTAGCCCTCCCCTGAAGCATCAGGGGTCTGTGATCCCATTGGGCCAACTCTCGTTCCGTGCCCACTCTGAAGCCCTGATAAGGTGTGCCCGGGGGCCGGACGCTCTCTCGGAACCCTCTCTCGGAACCCTCTCTCGGAACCCTCTCTCGGAACCTCTCTCGGAACCCTCTCTCAGAACCCTCTCTCGGATCCCTCTCTCGGAACCCTCTCTCAGAACCCTCTCTTGGAACCCTCTCTCAGAACCCTCTCTCGGAACCCTCTCCCATCCCCACCACCCCTCTCTCTCTCCCTGTCTCTCCCTGCCCTCTCCCTGGGGCCAGCCACGAGCTGCGGCTGTCACCTCCGAGCAGGGCCCCACGCCCGTTACAATATTCCAAGACCTGACTTCAGAGATCTCTCGTCTCCATCCGTCCTGGCTGTCCAGGAGTCCAGCGCTCCCCACGCTGACTCATTGGACATTTTGGGAAGTCCTTGATGGCCTAGCTTGCTGTAGCTGCCCGTTGGAGCTGTTGAGCCATGTTGGCCCATTGACAGAGATGACCCCCTTAGGCTGGGTGTAGCTATCACATGAAGACAAGAAAATCCTACATCGAGCTCATAACACAGGGGGTGGGGTGTGCACTGGACAGCTGTTGCAAACAACCCACCATTAACAATTCATCTGGACTAATGCAGATGGGGGTAGAATACACAGTTTGGTTACACCCATATTGGCACTCTTTCTTCTGTAACCATGACACACATCTTTTAAAGCTTGACATCAAATGACCTGATTTACAATTATTGCAAAGAAACCTATTGATTGACCCAACTTGAATTATTTAGACTGGAAGTTTAGGTTCAGGAAGGTTTTTTGTGGCATTTTTATCTTGTTTCAGGATGGAAAATATTGTTTGTCAAGTTTAATATTCTCTAGCTTCCATCTCAGGGCTAGCACTGTTTCTGGCTGTGGGCTGCCCACAGCTTTGGTGTCCTGATTAAATTTGTTGCTTTTAAAAAAATTATTTCCCCTGGGGTTTCCCAGAAAATCAGTGGAGCAGAGAGGAGTGGGAGTGAGGAGAGGAAAATCAAACAATATACAGCCTTGAGAGTTCCAGTGATGCTCAAGAGAGTGTGATGGGATGATTTGTCTTTCTGGTGGCCCTGCAGGGTGTGTCATAATAACTGTTCATTGAAACCTATAGGAGGAGGTGTGAAATTTAGTGTGAAAGTATTTCCTGTTGGTGTCCCTGGACCAAATCCCCACTCCTTCTCACTTGCCATCACAGATTTCTTGTGATCTCTGGAGAAGCCAGATCCCCAGACCAGAGAGTCTTATTTTAACTTGGCATTTAGCCCTTAATTGAGGGTGTTGTTTATACTGGCAGTGGTGGGAAGAGAAAGAGAAATAGTGCACTTGCTGGGTCTACAGGGCCTGCTATGTTTGCCATAGTGGAAGTTCATTGGAAAGAGAAGCAGTAAGTAAATATCTTTCTTCTCTGGGGATGCCATTTGGATTGTGAGAGACTTCCACAGCTAAGCTCAGAAGGAACTTTTTGAACTGCCAGACAGGGAAATTTTCTAGCATAACCATGGATTTCAGGAGGCATCCTCAACAAACAGTAGTGTATCTTTTGTGTGCAGTGCCCTTTGGGGAGGGCTTGGGCCACCGATGATGAAAAGGCATCAGTCAATCTTTATAGCACTGTTTGACAATTGCTTAACTGTGGTGTCAGAAACTGCACAAGGAACCAGGCATGTTGAACTAGACTTCTAAATATCTTTCAGGGCTTCTGGAATGAAGCCTAAATAAAAAGTCTTGAGGGTGTTTTGTCATGGACTTTTGTAGGGGGATGTTATCATATGTCTGTGCTTTGGACATCACAAAGCCAGCATCTTTAGAGAGCTTATTATCACAATTTCTTGAACAACAGCCACTCCCAGAGGGCTGCATGTAGGATAATATAACAAAGAACTGCTTGCTAGAGCTTTTCTTCTATACCCCCTGCCTCTTTGTACAGCTCTGGACACGTGGCCTTTGCTTGGCTAATCAAGGTGTCTGGGACTTTAAAAGCTCAGGAAGCTCATGGTGGTCATTACCAGGTTCCTACAGCAGCAGCCTCACTTAAATATCTGATTTTTCATAAGAGGCAAAAGGGTCAGTGCAATTGGGAAAGTGAGCTTGGACATGCAAAGTAATTTCATGGGGGAAACAGCACAGGTAATTAGACTTGACAAAACCTTTTGATGAGTGACTACACTGTAATCTCCTTTCCCAAGCATTGTGTCTACACACTTGTGAAAAACACATTCATTCTCCTATGAAAATTTAAAAGTTTAATAAAGAACAATAGGAGACCAAGACCATAGAGCAAAGGTTAGTACAGCCTGGTGCATCTTGGCACTTAGCCAAGACCACACTTATCTACAGAGATACCCCTTAAATAACTTTTTCCTTACATCAGCCTGTTGCATATTCACAGACCCTTATGCATAGTAAACTTTTTTCCCAAGCTAGGTTACATATTCCAAGAACTGTTTAGCATGGTGCCTCCTCGGGTTGCCTTTTTAGAGCATGCAGATTCCTTGGTTGTGGTTTTAGTCCATTCTTTTCACCTCCAGTTTTTGGGCCCTGGCCCACACTGTCTTCAGATGGTGAATGCTGATGGTTGGCAGATCTGTACAGGTGTCCTCATCCCGTGCTCATTGGGTGTTATCCCATCCCAGCAGGCATTTTAACACAAGCATAACTATCTCACTACTATGTCTAAGCTTAATTAACAACAAAAATAAAAACTATATCAAAGTGGCTTTAACACTGACGGGGTCTGCTTTGCTTGGAATGACCCCAAAATTGTAAAAGTCCTTGTTCTCCGAGCCCGGCAGCTGAAGAAGGAGCCTGGAATGTGTCAGATTGCTTTTTCAAGGTTGTTTATTTCTTCTTATCTAAACATTCTTTCTCTGACCTGCCGAGCTCTGGCTAGCAAGGAGGCCATGGCAGTCTGCCTGAGCCTTGAGCATCTCCCACATTATGTACTCAAAACTATGTGTGCCACGTTTACAGTTCCCATACCAATACCTAAGATCTGTGTTGGACAGTGTGTCTCTACCTTAAACCAACAGAAAAGTGTCACCATCACAGCAAGACATGGAGAACAAGAAGAACAAGACGGTCAGGACACACCCAAATCCCTCCATCTTGTCCCCTGAACCCCTTATCTTAAAAACCCCAAAATTCTATTTTTCACCCTGTGTTAATTTCACTATCACATTACTCAAACCCTTGTGGCTTGTAATCCCTCATATAACATTGACAGCTTTTTCCACAGGCTGAAATTGAAGCCACAGATGTTTTTGACTTCGTGCCAGGGTCTCTGAGCCCCCTGACAGGGTCTTGAGACAGCCAGGGCAGCCAGAGAGATGTCCTGGACTCCCACATAACATGACGCACATAAATTCATTTTAATATTTGTGAAAATCCAATATTATAATATTTATATGTTTATATTTATAGTATTTGTAACACCCTGGTGAGTATCCCATGTGCATCTACAGACCCGGTGGCCCACACACATGCACATGTCTCATGGCAATGTATGTGCACTGTACACAGCTGATATGCAATATCGGGCAAGAAATATTGTTCTTGGTCATAATACACAAAACACTGCCCATCTGTGTAAGTGGTGATGTGGACACATAACAGAGGTTTAGAAATCTTAAATAGTTAGTTAATAACTCCTGTGCATTTTCTGCTTGTATTTGTAACTGTTTGTGTTTTCTGCAGATGCAAAAGATGTTGGTTTGTTTGCTGGAATTTTCCATCAGTGTTCCTCTGTCCTAAAGGCTTGTAAAAATTTTTATATTTATTTATTTGCATGTCACACCTGTGTCTGACAATGCCTTTGTCAGCATCCCAAAGAAGCCTTTCAATGTATTGGATGAACAAATAAACCTCTGAGATCTAACTTTGCATGTTCAGGTAAGTAGATGTCCCCAGAGCCTGCTTCTGAGTGATGTTGCCTGGTGTTGTCATGTGGCACAGCAGTGAAAATGGATCTCTTCCAATATTTTTTTTTAAACTTGAAATTTTCCTGCAGAGGTTTTGTATTAGAAACTCATGTCCTTGGTTGCAGGCTCATCTGTTAGCCAATACACCTTGTACTGTCTACAACACACCTAGACATCTCTGCTCAGCCAAGCTGTGGTCTGGTCATTTCCTACCAGGACATGTCCTGGCACATCCTACCAGACATAACTGGGTTGGGGAGCAAAGAGAAATTGTGGGATACAAAACCAACTCTCCATGGGACTCCTAACAAAGATTTTTCACAGTAAGAGCTGGTCACATTCCCCTGAGCTACACAGATGTTTAAAAAGGAGGCTTGAATTTCCATGGCAACAGGCTGCGTTCTGCTGACTCTGGTAGTCTGTCACTCTCCAGATCTGTTTGTCACCCCTGGTACTCCGAGTTTCAAGGCCAACAATGTGTGATGGACAGAGATTGTAGTGGGGTTTTGTTGGGGTCAGACATCCTGGTAGAGGGAGTGTTCCACAAATGCCCTGCAGGAGAGGCACTGAGGAGCTCAGATGATAGTCCAGCCTGGTTTATACATTGGTTACAACAGGATCTTTCTGGTTAAGCCACTGTCTGGTTACTAGGAAGCTCAAAGGCATCACGTCACAGTAGGACTGTGACCCTGTCTAGCTCCTCTTCTCTGAAAAGCTCAATTTTTTATGTACGTCAGATTATTAAATCTCACGGTGTCTCTGTGAGGCACTGTGGGGAAACAGAGGCAGCCCTAAGCTGTAGCTACTTTTACAGAAAATGCCAGTGCCAGAGCTAGGAGCAGGATCTAGAAGTTCTTGTTTCCTTTTTTTCCCCATTTCATCATGAGGAACTATCACCTCTCATGCAACTGAGAAAGTAGAAGGTTATTTCCTGAATCACTTCTTTGAAGAAAAAAACCTTTAATGTGCACATACACGATGGAATAGGCAATATATTATAGTGGAATAAAGGACAGTAGATATGGCCAAATCAGAGGGAAGGGAATTGTGTGCTCAGATATAAGGATGAGGTGGGCTGGGACATTTTGTGTTTCTGGGTGATTGAAACAGAGGAAGAGGGCAAATGCATCAACAGTGGTGTGAGGCTGAATATTAACCCAGAGGGAAAGAAAAAGTTCTGTTGTGGAGTTTATCCTGAGTTCAGTGTAGGCTCAAAGGCTGGCATGAAGTTTGTTTCCCGTGACCCTTGTATTTCCCATGTTCTGCAGGGAAAACATGGATCACAGTCTGCAGGAGAATATTTACTTAAAGGGCTGTGCATAGCTGTAGCCAGAACTGGGGAAGGGACCAGAGAGGCTCCTTAAGGGGCTCCTGTGATGATTTTGGAGATCTTTGCAAAGCTACGTGGAAATGTCTTCTTTTGTCATGTGTATGAGCAGCCTGTCTTTCTGTTGTCACAGAAGCCACTCCAGCACAAGCACTACACGTGGCAAGCTGGACTGGAGGAGGAGCTGAGGGAGAGGGATAGGGTGATGAATTTTCCAGTGTGTGGGAATATACTGGTGTGGCTGTGCTGCAAAATGAAAGGCTGGCAGGCAGAGCATTAGCCTCAATTAAGTGGAAAAAAACTGTCTTTGTCCTTCTTGGGACACCACACATACTGTGAATGAGATATCCAACGAAGATACCACTGCTGTGTGCAAATGGGAGGGGAGTGGGGTGGAGAAAGCTGCATCCCCTTGGATAATTGGGTTATCCTTGGTGAATGCAGGGAGGCTGAGCAGCTGGAGGCTGGCAGGCAGCATTTGCTTCTGCTGAGCAAGTGTGTTTATCTATAGAGCTCACAGAGATATTTATGGCTGAGGAAGGGTGTAAATCTCATTGGATTCAAGTCCTGGGTGGATAATTATTTCCTCCTTCTTCTGTCTCCTCTCCCCATGCCCTCCTGCCCTGTGTATGAGACAGGGTTCACAGACTATAAATGGATGCAATGCTGTGCTTAATGTGGAGAGACACCTTATAATCAGGTGAGGCAGAGAGTGGGAGGTGAGGCACAGGTGGGAGGCAGCTTGCCAATTCTGGCTCCTTCCCACTGTAGTCAGTCCCTGAGTCTCCTATCACACTTGTCTGTGGGAAGCTCATTTCTTCCATTTCCCCTTAAAATGACTTGTAGCCTATAAAGCCTGAAGCAGGACAGCTGCATGCTCAAAATCCTAAGGTGCTGTTCCTAAAAGGAGAGGGTGGCAGGATGCAGGGAGGGAGCCCATGCTACTGTAATTCCACATGACTCCAGTTTGGCTCTTACAGCTTATGAGGCTATCAAAGCTCTCAATTACCTAGCAATCAATCTTTCTTCCTGTTCCTTATGCTTCCAGCCAAGATTAGCAGTATTTTTATTCTTGAGGCCTCAGGAGAATTTCCAACTCATAAGAAATCACAACCAACCCACAGTAACTGGTACAGGTTGTGTGTGTAGGACTGCATTCCTGCTGCATGGTTGCAGGAAAAGTGTGGGGCACTAAAGCTGGAGACATCTGGCCTTACAAGGTTTTGTTTGGTTTTGCAGGATGAAGGTTCATTGAAACATCCCTGAGCCCAGAGAGGCAGATAGGGACCATGCATTGACTGACCACGACCAGCTGAGTTGACAGAGCTGAGCATAAACATACTGAGTCATGATGGCATTGTCTCTTCATTACCCACAAAGTGCTGTTGTAGGTGGGGAGGAGCACGGGAGAAAGACAGAGAGGAGGGAAATGGCTCATTAACTGCCCAAAGGAATCAAGCTGAGTACCTCATTCTCTTAGAAGAGGCTCTGTCAGCACCCAAAAAGGACATACACCTGCACCAACTAACACATATGCAATGCACATCTTGGATGCCCCCATAGTGCAAGAACAATCATCCTTCCTTCCATCACTGTCCACTTAAATTTAGAAACACATACAACCAAAACATGCTCTGTATCTGCAGACCAGTTCATCTGCTCTATAGGCACTGTTTGCAACCACATCCAACCCAGTCACATCTAACAATCCCACCCTCCTAGCAGAAAGCAGGCAGAGCAGTTGTACCAAGTTTGCTTCCAATAGCAAAGTAATCAAATTTTGCACAATTGCTATTCTGGATTAGGGGCTTTGGTTACCACCACTAACTGGCCAAGACTCTTTTGCTCCTCAGTAGTGCACATTATTGTTAGCTTTTTCTTTTTCCAGTGGGTTCCTTCTTTGATGAATAACTTAATTAAATACTCTTAGAGTCTGCTTATCCAGTGTCAAGTGTTTTGTTTCTAACTAGGTCATAATTTATACCAGGATTGAACATACCATACAGCCTGTACATATCCCATTATGTCCTAATAAATCTCTAGAATGTGGACTATATGGGCTAAATTTTCACATGGTCACAAGCTAAGAATAAAATATTTGAAAGAGATATGCACTCCCTTGCTACCACAAATGCTGTTGTTTGGGAATTCTGATCCATGCAGTGATGAGCTGCATCTCCCCACTACAGTGTCCCTTTGCTTCTGCCCTGCTCCTTCCTCAATCTGTGCTTTGGAGATCACAGACTCTTTGGTAAACATGCAACAAGACCAGTCCCCATGGCTCTAAAACATTCTTAACATTTTAATACAGCAACTGCTGCAGAAGAGGGAAGTGGCATTCACATAAAGCATTCACTGCCAGTCAAAGGCGGTGTGTGAAAGACAAAGCAAAGAACCCTTAAAAACAAAGGAAAAGAGGTGAAAAGGCCACATTGAGGGCAGTAGTTTCTTGTTTGGCCAAAAACTGGTTTTAGTGAAAAATGCTTTTATTTCCCCTGGTTCTCCTTATCATCTCCCACATGGTATCTCCCACTCTGATAAGGAACCTGCTCTGGGGTTTATTCTTTACTATGCAAGCTTGTCATGTCTGTGTTTAATGAAGTTTAATTATCTTCTGAGATTCAATGAATAATTATAAATCTCCTCAAGATGTAATCACAAGCACTTCATGGTTCATTAACAGTGGAAAATCCATTGTAATTCACCTAATTCCTCTCTCCTGACCAGCCATATGCTTGTCACTCCTGTGCACCTTGTTGTTTCTCCCTTATTTCAACACCAGGGAATACATTCATCTATTTTTCTATGAAACAAGGTATAGTTTAGGGTAGGGGAAAAAAATTGTGGAATATGGGAAGTGGGAGTTTAGACAGCAATGTTATATAAGTGTACCAGTGAGCTTTGTCCCATGCTGAGGGTGCTTTGGAGATGTCAAGAGCTCCAGTGTCCTCAGTTAGAGACACCTCTGAGAGTGTAGTGCCCCCCCAGTGGGAATCATCTGACTGCTTACATTTGGCTTTCCTCTCAATCTGGTCTTCAATTTGAACTCAAATTGCAGTTTTCCCTGTTGAAAGCCTCCTGAGATCTGTGAACCTTTGCACTGTTTGAAGAGTAAGGTGTGAAAGTTTATTTTTGTTGGGACTAAAAAAGCTGGAGATGTCAGCCCTGGCAGAGGAAGCTACTCAGTGCTATCTTAAACTTTCCAAACAGCAGGCAGCATATGAACCCAGCTGCACAATCATCCTGGAGTGACCTTTCTAATTGAAATCTTTAACCTTTCTGCACAGTTATAGATATAAATTTTACAGAATGCAGAAAAGGTGGTTGTTTAAAAAAATTAATAAAGGTTAAAAGATTGAAAAAGAAAAGAAAATGAGACAGAGAAAGAGGGATGGAAATTAATGCAGTTGAGTTGTAGTTTCCAGCAGCCCCAGGAGAGCTCTGCAATGAAGATGACATTTCCATACAACTGACATTTCCCAGCTGGAGCAGTCTTCTAATTTGCAGCTGCTCATGTGCAGAGACCACCATAAAGAGGATCATTAGTTTTTCATATTCATCAAATGGGATCTAATTTTCCTCCATCCCCACGTACCCCACATCTCCTTCCCAGAACTGGCACAAGCTCTGAACTCTGCCTTTTCTTCACCTTTTGTAGGGGTGATCTTTGCCACACCTCCTGATTTTTCATCTCTCTGTGGAGTTTAGTGGAAACAAGAACTTGCATTTTACTGGAAAGATGGATGGGAGCAATGGCTCTTGTGATTTCTGCTTCCAGTTTTGGGAGTGAGTTTTTTGTGTCTTTCCATTTATTTCTATTGTTTACTCTTTGTAAACTCTTCTTGGCAGAAACTCTTGCTCTTCTTGGCAGAAGCTGCTGTACAGCACTACAAGGACTCCTGGCAGAGCAAGGTTTTGTGGCTTTCAGGGTCTGCAGGCTCATAATTGGCTTCCAGCATCTTACACTCAAGTCCTTCATGGGTGATACTTCCTCCTCGTCACAGGTTGCTGTGGAACAGAGCAGCTTGTCTTCCAGATTGTAGAAATTTTTCCGAAGTGCATGTAAACTGGAGATGAATGCTCAATGACACTTCATCACTTTCAATCTGCTTGATTCAATTTAGATGAATGGAATATGCATCTTCAGCTGAATTATTCCTCTTTAATAAATATGTTGCTGCAGTAATCAATTGGCACATACTTAACAAACAATAACTATCTTATTAAATCAAAATGAAATGCAAATGCAAACCAGATTTGTTTAGATCTGCAGTGATGAGTTCTTTGCTTCCCCTTCAGCCATTGCTTCTCCAGAGCAAGAGCTGCTGCTGTGGCTGTCACTGGGTACAATTATTGATGTACTGCCCTCTAGGGTAGTGTTGAACCGATATTTCATGTGTGCCTTGAGCCTGCACTGCAAGTCACCATAGGCAGAGCTGGATCAATTCTGGCAGCAGCTGGTGGCCAAAAGGCACAAGTGCTTTTATTACCCTCTAATCCTGGAGCTTTACTACAGGAGCACTTCAGAGAACAGAGATCAAGGCCAGCCCTTTCTATTAACTTCTTGCCACCAACACTGTGTCTTCTGTCTTTGCCCGAGGCCATTCCCAGCCTTTGTCCCAGTCCATCTTCAGGCTGAGTTGGTGTTGCTGCATCACGTCCCTGGACAAAAGGCACAGCTGATCTGTGCAACTCTGTCCTGTCAGTGCACTGTCCTTCACTGCAGCTGTCCCTGGGACAGGAGTTCAGATGGCTGGATGGAAGTGAACTAGAAATGCCAGCAACTGGCTTTGCCAGCAGTTGGAAAATGTCATTGTCCTGTTCATTTGCACCGTGGAATAGGATACTGAATTAGACAACAGAGATTAGAGACAACATCTAAGTCACGGTTGTCCTGAATTGCCATGTAACATTGAGATGCAGTGATCAGTTTCAGCTGGGAAATGGTTGTGTTCAGCCGTGAATGAGCTGATCTTTACCTGGTGTCATCTGGGGCATCAAAGCAACACTTGAGGCACTTGAATTTCTTTCTGGCTTGGCCAGTAATCTTCTTGAACGCCTTTAGCAAGTCATTTAATCTCTCTGTACTTTCATTTTCCTGTTTCCTATAGCGACACACACTTTCTGCTTAAAAAGCTTCAACATCCTTTGCTAAAAGAGCTGTGCAAGACTAGATGTTTTCTTTAGTATTGTATCATTTGATGGCTTGCTAAAAAAAAAAAAAGACACTACAGAAGAGATTATTAGATACAAGTTTGACAGATAATTATTAGCAAAAGAGCCACTGGAAAGCATTGCTTACAGATTTTGACCATTGGGGTAAATTCATTCCTATAAATGTACCACCCAAATCTTACTTGAGCATGGGTTACCTTTTGACCCTGTTTACACTGAGAGACTTGATAACTGACATGGAATGTAATGATTTAAGAGGGAAGCTGCAGGTAGGAGTGGCATGCTGGTAGATATCTGTGCTTCAGTTACACAGAGTAACAGGAAGAATTTGATGAGCGGTCTTCCTGTCTCCTTAAATGTGTCTAGAAAAGAAGGCTACTCCTGTAAAACTAAATTGCCTCTGAATTTCCTTTAGAGCAGAGATAGACCTTCATAGGACAGCAGCCCCTGGACCCATTTCTTTATTACTTTTTACCTGCTTTCAGCATTTTTAGCAGGGTGAGGTAAGTGTGACACGGTCTCACTTCCAGTGGTGACAGTTCACACCTGCTTTGCACTGTTATAAAGTGGGATGTAGAAAGGTGAAAAGCTTACAAAAGCAGTGCCTGGTAGAAGTTTGCTGTACATCCTGAAATTTGCCTGTCCTGCAGGTTCCCATCCTGCTCTTCCGTGGGGAGTGGGGACAAGGGATAGCTTGTGTTACAAGGAGCTGCTGTTAGGGAATCGTCTCTATTACAAAGGACCTGAAATTGCAGCAGATCAATTTATTCTTAAGTAATTAATGCGTTCCCCTCTCTTTGGGCAACTTATAATCTATAGCTCAGGAATTAGCACAGCTCAGCTCTGTTCAGCTGAGAACACAGATATTTCTATTCCTTGTGGTACTGCACATACTATTGGGAGCATCATCTTCTACTGCAGAGACCTTCCTGTCTTGTGTTGGAATCCCTGGCAATTAACTTCTGTGTGAAATGGAGCATTTCCTTCTGTAGTTGTTGGAGAATTCTGGTTTGAGCTGTTTAAATGGATGAATCACCAGCATGCCCCCTCAAATACTGAAGCTGTCTTACCTTTTGCCAGGTACTGTCACACTCAGTGTGTTGCCTGTGCAGAGTGAGAGAACAAGAGAGGCTTCAGATCACCACCAGTGCCACTGAGATCAGAACTGGATCCTTTGCAGCGTTACAGCAAATGCTTTGCAGAACTTTCCAAGGTAACAAAGGCTGGTGTCTCCCTCTTTGGAGACCGAGGCACAGCATCAGAGGTGGGCTTGAGCTCTGTGTGGGTTTCTGTATCTTTCAGAGGAGCATCAGGACTCTCCAGATGTGCACCCAGAAACAACTTTTCCCAGGCTATAACACTTCTGGTATCAGAGTAAGGAAAAATGAAGTTTTCTTTTAATTTCTGATCATAAACAACCTGCTCATGGAAGTGGTCCTGATATGAGAACAGATGAGCCACATAAAACAGCAGCCCTGCTGTGTGGTCCAGTGGGTGGTGTAGTTCCTGGGAATTCCAGTGGTTTTCTCTCTGCTGCAAGGGACTGTTAGGTTAAAGGGATACAATAACATTAAAAAGACTTAGTCTGAGTTACTACAGCTTTCTGATCTTCTAATATCCTGAAATACTGTTTCAAACTATTTGGGCATGCAGTAGGGATTGAGCCTTGAGCATGAACTAGACAAAAAGGGACCAGATTCTTAAAATTTCTAAGGCCTAAAGGAATATTATTATTTTATTTATTGTTAGCAGTCACTTCAAACACTAATTAGCAGCCTCCAAGGGGAATCTGCTAGCTGTGCATCCTGCTGGGCTTGATATCTACTGCATTCATTTTAAGTTGATGTTTTAATTAAAATGCCCCCTAATTATTTTAATTAGCTTTTAAGTAATAACTTTCCACGGAACCACTCGGATCAGCAGCTAATTGGCTCCCTTCTGTTTACATAGGTCTGGCTGTCTCAGAAAAATGTGGCAATGGAATGGCAGGTAGGTTTGGGAAGGGACTCCACTCCCTTTCATAGCCTGTGCTTCTGCTGTTTGCCTTCAGGATAATGAGTCACCTGCCAGGGTGGGATGGAGACAGCTAATGCTGGCAAGTGCTTCACCATTTATTCATGTGCTGTGCAGGATGAGGGTACCCTATGCTCGTGTTTCAATTAGTTACTCCGTCTTCTGATCACTGGCCCAATGGCAAGCTATTCTGTTTCTGTGTTCATACAATTTGGACTAGTTCACAGCATACAGTCAATGGACCTTGACCCTGGCTGGGAGCAGGGTCAGTCCTTGGCACAGACAGTGGCATTATTAATGTATGCAGTGCCTGCTGCAAACTGTACAGGTCATCACACAAGCTCAATAGTTCAGGGCTTGCTGTGCCTTGTACTGAGTAGGACTGGAAGGAAAAGCAACACATCCATAATTCCAGGCATCCCTCATCATGCTGCTGTTCTGCCTCCCATCGGGCAGTATTGCCTGTGCTGGGAGAAGGCTGGTGTTCCCTGCAGCCCACAACACCCTTTCCAGAGATGTTCAGTGGTGCCAGTCACACTCCTCCTCACCTGCAGCTGAAGTGTGGACATGACACCTGATGCAGTGGTACAGCAAATGTGTCTTTGGTTGAAGCTGTGTGCTGGGGTTTGGGGCTGTCTGTGTGCTGTTGGATCACTGCCTGCAGGCCTTGGGGGGTGTGTGTGGGTTCACATTCAGTGAGTGTGTGCCTTGATGTGCTTGCACACAGACCTGTGTGCCTGCCTGCAAACAGCTGCATGTTCCTGCCAGCTGGTCATTCAGCCACACTGCTCAGCACATGGGCATTAGATTCAGATCTCTATGGTCATGTTATTTAAATGTTTCCTGCTGAAAAGCATTCCTGAGGTTCTGATCTGTATATTTTATCTCATGCAGTTTGTCAGTCTGATCTTTCCTTCTTGTTTTACTGTGTTTATTGAAAACCTCTACCACAAAACCCAAAAAACAAGATAAGAAGAAAAGTAGAGGTGAATGTGTATTATCCTTCATTACTTGTCACCAATGTGAAACCATCCTAGGTACCACCAGCTCCATTTGGAGATGTGTGCTAATTAGACTTTTATTACAATGTGTATTTGAAAACAATTAGAACTGCAGTGCCAGCATGTGGCTAATTCAATCTCACAATATTAATTTGGTTAAGTCAGCAGCTGCTGACTTAGTTTGATTGCCAGATTCTGTGTGTGTGTGTGTGTGCAGCCTTTGATCAGGTGCCACTGCAATTACCTGCCTTGAGAGAGTGACATGTACTCTCCAGTGCTCCTGGAGAACCACACATCTCTGTTACCTTTCTTTTGAGCCAAAACTCGAGAAGTGTTTTAGAAGGGACAGCCCTAAAATTACTGCCATGTGCTTGTTTCTGTGGTTTCCTGTACCTGGAATGAGAATGAGACAGGAGCAAGGCCAGCAATTTGTCTGCCCTCAGGCCATCAGCAAACCTCGGGCAGTGATCACTGTTGGGCAACTGGAACTGTCACCTGAAAGAGAAGGGCTTTCCCTTCACTGCCACTTGCCTGGTTCACCTGGCATTGCTCCAAAGATCCCCATTGCCAGAGGACGCCGGGTGGAAAATATTCCTGGAGATAAATGATTCTTCCCCCTCGAGGAATTTGCACTCAGCAATCCTCATCTACTATTAATTTCCATGTTATGAGGCAAAATAAAGGCCTCATTTCCAAACAGCAGAGTCTTGCCTGCCTTATAGGAGAAGCCTTGTTTTGCCATAAACACTATCTGTTTTCAAATTAATTGTCTGGAAGTCAGGCTTGGTTTTGGTTAAAAGGGAAGACTTGCTGTTTTTCTAGAAATCCTTTTCTCTGTGTAAAGGCAGCACTGTTTCACATCATAATTTTGACAGGTTTAACTTCTGCAGCTCTACTTTCATGCTTTACATCCTATGTGTATTTTTTCTGAAAAATTAAAATCTGAAGCTGTTAAAAATCTGTTCAATCTGGAGCTCTGGAAATGGGGGAGCAGGGAAACAGTAGCTAATGTAACTAGTGCTTATGTGCATGGTGTCCTTGGCCTCCTCTTTTGGGTGCACTGGCAGTGTCACCTCTGGCAGGCTCTGCCTGACTTCCAGGCTCAGTGTGGGTTCATGCAGTAGTAACGTGGCTTTTAAGCTCCTTGCATGCACATCAGTGGCTGTAGTTGTCAGTTAAAATTTGCTATTTTAATAGCAAATTAAAATAATAGAAAAAAACTTAAGTTGGAGATAAATTTTATATTGACTTTAATTCCAAGATTGGAAGAGGAACATCGTCTTTTGCCATTTGAGCAAAGTCTTTACGCACCAGAAAGGAGAAAAAGGCAGAGAGAGATACAAAGATCGATGGGTGAACCAGAGGAAAGTAAGAAGGATGCACAGAAAACAGAGTGGTGAAAGGGATGGTTTCAATTCTGTATTAACAGACATTAAGTTTCTTCTTCTAAGAGCACGTTCACAATTCCAGGGCAGGGCAGATGTGAGCACAGTGGCCCTTCAGCATTTTGCTGGCACCTACGGGGAGCCTGTGGGCCCTGTTTAACAACACACACAGATGTCTGATCTACCAATTGCTGCATGCAGGCAAGAAAATGAATGGGATGAGCTCTGTTCCCCCTTTATGCATTTTCAGCAGAGCAGAGTAAGACACGTCTTTTTCAATGAGGTTTTTTTTGTCAAGGATATGAGGAAACATGAGGCTTTGATCTGCTCAGTGCTCACCCTGTCCCTACTGATCCCATAGCACAGAATATAGCCCAGAGCTGGCTGGAAGTTGAGAGCTAGGGCAAATTGTTTTACTTAGAGTAAAACAAGACTCAAGTGTAAGCTTTGCACTGAAATGACTGAACATTTTGGCACCAGATTCAATACCATGGGGGTTTCACCTTAGCAGTCTCTCTGAAAGGCATACTTTAAGCTAACCAAAAGCTCTTGGACTCTGTGCAGCAATGTCTGGCTGAAATGCTGCACACTGCCCTACTCGTGTTAGATCACTGCAGGATTTTAGATCTGATAGCATCTCAAAATAGCCCAGTCCATACCATCTTCCTGTTTATCAAAATGCCACCTTACTATTGCAAGTATCCGTGCCAGTCCATTTGAATGTGCTGTTTGAATTATATTGCCACATCAGCTGGACCCCATGATTTCCTTCCCTCTCTCACCATCCCTGTCTATTTCACATCTTGGTGTGGCTGGAAGGCAGAACATGCTGAGAGCCTCATTTTTTTAAAGACAAAACCCTCACATTTCCCCTCCTTTTCCAGGGAGGCCAACAGAACTGAATTATACCATTCAACTTTCTTACCTTTATGTAAGACAAGCTGTCTTATTTTCTCTGTTGATCACTTTGAGCTACTAGCCACTAGTTTACCACAATATGGAAAATGTGGGACTTGGTGCCTGGACAGGAGTCAAATAATGACTGGAGCTATAACACAAACAAACCTTGCCATGAACACAAACCTTGTGAGAGGTCATGTGAGTGCCAGGTGTTATCTAATGCTCTGCTATCCTGGAATGGTTGATATAGAGAAGGCTCGCTGGATTTTGCTGTAATGGAGAAGTGGTTCTTTGGGAATCATTTGATCCCTTTACAGCTTTAATGTTAGCAGAATTTACTCATTTTGGCCTGTCTGTTACACTCCTTGTAAAACTCAGCTTTGCTGTTAAAATGTTTTAACTGGTGGAAAAAAGGGAGAAAGGAAAAGACTGGATTTTCTTGGTT
The DNA here is from genome assembly GCF_026979565.1 of Vidua chalybeata. Classification (NCBI taxonomy): domain Eukaryota; kingdom Metazoa; phylum Chordata; class Aves; order Passeriformes; family Viduidae; genus Vidua; species Vidua chalybeata. The sequence goes on from NC_071551.1 coordinate 2,851,191, forward strand.
ACATATTTTTCTCTTAAAACAATCAAACCATTTTCCAGCTGGCAGGATTTATGGGGCTACTTAATCTGAAGTAAATCATAATCTCTAAAAGTGCAGCTTCGTGGGAGCTTATAGAATAAAGTGTATAATCAGTGCAGCCAGCCTGGGACTCAGAGAATCATATCACCCCAGTTCTTTCAGCTGAGAAAAGCAGCTTGTTTCCTTTTGTGACATTCTTCCACTCTTTCAACCTCTCTTGATTACTGTTTTCTTTAAGTTATCTCCTTAAAATTCTTACAGCCAATCTCCCAGATCTCCCAGCTGACACATCCATCTTATGATGCTCTTCTCCTCCTTCACAAAAATTCACACAGATCATGTGAAGTACTTCATGCTTTGTTTGCTAATAAAGACCATGAAGGGATGTTAAATGAATAGAAACCACCTTGCAAGAAGATGGGTTGAAAAAGATTATACAGTCATATCCCTTCTTTGAGTCATAAGCTCAACTCCCAGTCTGGCAATGGTTTAAATCTTGATGTTCCTGGGAAACTCAGGTATCAGAGCTGTGGTTTCATGGTGAACTTGGCACCAACACTGGCACCAGCTCAGCCTCAAACATGCAGTGTTTTCATTTTTCTGTGTGACACTGTCATACTGCTTTTTACTTCCTTCTCTCATGGTAATCCCTTCTCTCAAGTATTTGTGGTATTTTTATTCAGTGCACTTAGTAAAGCTGTAGCATGCAGACCTGTTTTAGAAGTTGAACTACAGTGGAGATGATTGGGTAATGTCTTGCTGTATTTTATCTTTTATTCAGGACTCCAGAGTGAAGCATCTTCTATTCTGCCATGCTCTGGTCTCTTCATTGGGTTTATTAATTAAATATTTATTTCTTTACTTTGCTATTCCAGATTTTTAGTTGTCTCTCACACAGAGGAAATGAGAAAAATATATAATTCATTGTCTCCTACATATGCTGTTTCTTGAGGAATTCCTTCTGAAAGTGCCAGGCTTCTTTGGTCCTTCATTGAGTTCCCATTTCTGAGGAGTTTTATATTTATTCTATGAACCAAAGGCAATTATTTATTCAACTGGAAGGAAAAAAAAAAAAAAAACAGCTGGGAAGCTTTATTTGTGCTTGGGTTTGGTTTTTTTTGTCTCAAATCTGCAGTTTTTAAAACCTGCTGTATGCATATTTAACAATAATTTTTTTCCCTCATGCATGCCTATTTATGAGAGGGAAAATAGACACTGATTGCACAGTGTAGCTGATTAGTCAAACAAATGCTCTTCAAGCCTCACCCATACTGGAGCTTTCCATATAGACCCTGTACACTATTTCTCTGCACATAACACATGTCAGAGTGGTCTATATTTGCAGTTGCTATAAATTGGCATAGCAAGTGTTGCTGATTTATGCCACCTAAAGATGTATTTACCCCGCTAATAACAATGGATCTTGTCAAAACTCCTGATGCTGGTAGCAGAGCAGATTGTAATGAGAACAAGATGGGCTGGGATCAATAGAATTTTGACTCCCTTAGGTCTACAGTCCTGTAGCAAGCACTTTTTTTTTTCCATTATTATTCTTTCAGAACTGTGGCCAACAGTCAGAGTGGTTCCATGAACTGCACTGAGACCTCTGAGGTATTCAGCTGTGTCTCTTGGTTACTGACAATGGCATGTGAGTCTCTGGTGGGACTGTACAAATTCACTGCAGGCCTGAAAATGGATAAAAGACTCCCTGAATACATTTTCCTACTTCAGAAATGCAATAGAGTCAGAAGCAACAACAGAAAACACATTCTGCTGAGTCCTAACAAAGTTTTGCCTTTCCCATATCCCTGGGGATGTGGTATTCTCGTTATCCCCAAAGTGGTGGTAGCAGGCACAGCATGACTGGGTGAGGGGTGTACTCATGTGTTTTTACAGTGGAGACAAATATGGAGTGAGCAGATGGGGGAGATGCAATGCTGCCATCCTCAGCTGCAGCTTCTAGATGCATCTTTAAAAGAAATTCCAAAGACACAGCTGGGGAGGTCATTAGATAATCCTGTCAAGAGCATCCTGGTAGCCAAGCATATTGCAAGGAGCTGAAGAAGTAATGTGCTTCTATCCGTGGCAGGAATGGGCCTGAAACCATCTGTTCTTCCTACCATTGAAACAATTTGTAAAGTCCAATTCCATAAGAATCGAAACAGAACTAAGGAGAATCATTTTGAAAGGGCTCTTCATACAAAGGACTTCAGGCAGGATAAAGGGCTTGTCAAATCTGAGTTCTTGGATTGCCATTATATCCCAGTGAACCTGGCACTTGCATCTTTCATTTAGCTTTCCTAGGTAACAACAGCAGGTGGGAGGCAATGGGGGGGCAGCCACAGGGAAGTGAAGTGCACTGGGGTGGATGTAAGCCCAAGTGGGCTGTACACACCTGGGACACCTGGGGAAGCTTGTGCAGCCCAGACTAAAACCTGTGCTTCTGTTGTGACTCTGAGGTTGTCTGAAGCTGGCTGAGGCACTCACTACAGGCAGACTCCAGCTGCATGGCAGGAGAAGGTAATGGGATAAATCAGTTGCTAGTACTAACTTTTATAGGATAAGGGAATGTGGAATCCTGCAATGATCACATCCAGTGGGAATAAGGTCAAGGCACTGGCAGGACTATTTCAGTTTTCTGGGTTACTTTTTTGTCAGGGGACCCGAACACTCTGAATTTGATGTAGTTACTTGACAATGTTAAATATCATTAAATGACTGATGTAAGGGAACTTGCAAATGACCATGTAGTTAGGCAGTATTTGCAGCATAAATACCAATTAACATTGTAGCTGTAGCTGTTTGTACTCAGAAGATTCTATCAGGGAATCCTACAGCGTAGGAAGGAGTGTCAAATGATTTAAGACAGGAGAGAATGGTGATAATATGAAACTTATAAGGAAAATCTTGGTCTTCCCTGTGATACATCTGCTAAAGCAATAGGGATGCCCAGGAGTCACAAGCAGAAACCTGAAAAGCAATATGTATGTGTCTACACTTCCATCCATCTGTTCCTACCAAATTAGGCAAGATTAAGGAATTGCTCTGGCAGTGTCTCAAGGAATTTTGCTTAAGCATTAGCTGCAGATGCTGTATTTTTGGACTGAAAGGCTTGGGACTCTGGATTTTACTCTGTGATTTACACAGAAAGTGCCTGCAGAATGCAGCAAATACATTTATTTCAGCAGGAATCTGCAATGTTCTCAGTGCAAAGATAATTCTGGACTCTCTCCAGAGCCCCCAGTAAAGACCAGTGATTCTGTCACAGTCACAAGCCCCTGTGCTCTGGGAGCTCCAAAATGATACACGGGCTCATCAATTTTAGCAGTATTTTCTCTGATGCATTTGTCATTACTGGAGTTTTGTCACTCTCGTGAAAAGAGAGAAAGCAGCCAGTCAGCCAGGGCTGGTTTCACAAGGAATCTTGGGAAGAAGAGTTTGTATTTCATTGTAGACAGAAATTACTGATGCTGTTTCTTTCCCCTTCCCTTGGCTATAAATGAGACCTGGAGAGAGAGACAGAGAGAACAAAGAAAAAGAATTGCTAAAATGCTCTACTGATCTTTGTTCAATAAAACTATTTCTAATGAGGAACTACAGCAGCAGCAGGTGCATGGTGGATGTGCTGCTGCAGGGTTCTCATCTTAACAGTGAGAAATGGCATTTTAATAATATTTGCATCAGCATGAATGTGAAGTAATCCCAGGGAAATTGTGGTGTTTATCCTGGATTTGTACCAGTATCAATGAAAGCAAAATATGTGTGATTTATGTCAAGAAGCTTCTTTACTGTAATGACTGAATCAGCCCTGTATTGCAGCTTCACTTTTTGCAGGCTTAAAGAAGCTCATCTTTTCTTTAGAACAAGATTTGGAGATTTCATTTCTTAGCCTAATGGCAAACACTCTCTCCTTCCCATCAGAGATGGTGTCCACTTTCCTAATTGGAATTCTTGATTTTATGTTCCATCATAGGAGTATAGGAGTAACTCCACCACAAGTGCTGGAGGCATCATCTTTTATACCTGGCCTGGTATCCCTATTTCCTGCTGGGGTTGGCAGTATTTAGCCACCTGTATTTGAAAGAAAGATGTTGTAAAATGAATAAACAAGTAAAAGTGTGGAGAGAGGGTTCGAAGTTGTATGGAAGAAGCAGAAAGAAGGACAGCAGAGAAATGCAATGAAAAATTGAAGTGGCAGGATGGGACATGAGGTGATGCAGGTGGGCATTCCATCCAGATCACATCAGAAAAGGCCCTGTCCCAGAAATCCCACCTCAGGGGCTGCTGCATTAAAAATATGTCTGGCTAATCATTCTCAAGTGAATGCTGTCAGCAAAAGGCACGTTGTAGGATAAAGTCAAAAGACCTATATTGATAGATGTGAATATCAAATGCACATAGGAGATGGAAAAAGGCTTTAAAGTGTGGGACTAGGACATGAGCATGGGAGAGCAGAACAAGAGAGAGAAGCACAGAAAGCACTGTGCTCTCTCAGTGTGTCACTCCCAGATGACAGTTGTCACGATAGGCGACAGCCTGATAGATTGTTACCTGCACTGATACCCAAATGAGCTCTGCTTATTATGTGAGATATTGTTTTAATGGTGTGCTGCTTTCTTCCTGTTTTCCAGAGTCAGAGAGAGCTGGTCTAGATTCTGATCTCTGTTAGATGCTGTTGGTGGTTTCCACTGAAATTGAAATTCCTCTTGCATCTCATCAGAAGAACAATTTGGCACTAACTCCACTGCTCTCACTGCAGCTGCTCCTCTCTGACTGGAGCTGGAAGAATTCTGTAGGCACAAATGCATGCAAGACCAGGGAATGCTCACAGAACCTGGGTATAGCACTCTGGGGCCTCAAGTTAGTGTAATATAATGGTTTGGAGAATCCATTAATTTTTCTTCTCTCTTTTATTCTTTCTTTGTGGAGTTGAGAAGAGGTTTAACTGCAATGCTGACCACTAATATAGAATACATTATCTATACCTCTGCTTTGTTAAAACATTCAGTTTTGCACAAGGATTAAAAAAAGTCTCCCTGCCAAAACATGCCTGACAGGCATGAACAAAGACCATTGGGAATGTCTCTGTCATTGCCAGACAGGCCAGGCAGTGAGACACCTCCTGTCCCCAGCAGATCATAGGGACATCAATGTCATGTTCATCTTGTGTCTTTTTTCCTTGCCAGAGAAATTAAAGCAAGGGAGGGAGGGCCTGGTGACTGTTTAGGTCTGTCCCAGTTAGGAAGGGATTGGAGCCACACTTCATTCTTGATTCATTATCTTAAGTTCACTCAGCTCGTTGTTCTAGTATGTTTCTTTTTGTGTGTGAATCTAGCCCTCAAGAAGTATCAGCAAATATTTCAGCACACCTGCAGAGTCAATTCACAATGAATAGCATCTTATCTAGGTTTTGGCTCTGTCCTGGAAAGATGTTCAGTAGCAGGAAGAATTTAGGATTTATACCTGGCCCGTTCCCCATGTAGCAAGCATCTCGAGGTATTATCTGCAGCTGTCATTCCACAAGCATTGTAAAAGATCAGTACATTCTTCTGGCAGGACAAATTTTATTTTTGCTCTCTGTAACAGATGGCTGCATTTCAGTTGGATTAGCCCGTGCCTGAAGCTCAGACTTTAAGCCAGTTTACACTTTTATGGCAGCTTACACACTGGCCAGGGGAGGACAAGCAATACCTAAAAATATAAAGTCAGAGCAGGGTAGATAGATAGAGTACACGTTCCTCAGGATGTTTTATCCAGGACTGTCCTCCCAGCTGGGATAATACAGAATTTGAACAGAAGAGACATTGTAGAAGATACTTGGAAAGGGAGAAGGAGACTAACTAAGTTTTAAAAAGGCAGAAAGAACTCGAGACAAAAAGTAAGCAGGACCTAATCCTGTACTTTACTGAGTTCTCTTTAAGAAGCAATAAATGCTCTGGGTGACAGCAGTATTTATATCACTTTTTATTATTTTCACTCCACAGTTACAGACAGAACTAGGATGGAGGCTGGAAATGCTCATTACCATGCTGGACCTGACTGTTGGTGTAAGGGTCTGTGAAGGTCTGCTCAATGTCTGTGAAGAGTCAGGATCTGCTGACAGACAGGAATTCTATTTATCAATAGATTTATCAATATTTATCAATCCTGTTCCTTGACCTCTTACCAAACATCAGTAAAAATACCTTCCTATCTCCAAAGAGCAGAAAGCCATTTTAAGGAAGTGGAAACAGAGACAGGGAGAGAAGAAGACTTTGTATTCCAAATGAGGCTATCCATTTTGGAATAATGTGTTTCCTCCTCGTCCTAGGGTGACGTTTTGATGCTCGTATCCCCAGCTGTGTGTTCTGTTTAAGCTGGATATTATATTGTGTGCCTTCAAGACGGGCTCTGAGAGCGAAGGTGGGGAGAAGAAGAAGCACAGAGTTTGTTATCAGCCTGCACTTGCTCCTCCACACTCTGCTGGAACACAGAACTCCACTGTGGTGTCAGGGCACGGACGGGGCAGGACAGGGCCCTCCTTTGCTTTTTAGTTAGTTCAGCTAGCTGAGGCAGTCCAAGTTTTCCCTGGACTGTTTTTTTTTTTTTCTTTCCCTTTTCTTGGAACTGTTCAAACCTGCTCCAGACTGGGACCCGTGGAGCACCAAGAGCACTTTGTGACCTACTCTGGGCAGCAGCCCTTCCCAGTGCCAGAGGGACTGAGAACAGAGTGAGCAGCCACAGGAGAGAATTTCTGATTTTGTCATCTCTTCAGAGCAGCAAATGAGCTTTGTCATCTGTCATCATTAAGTTTTTGTGCTGGGGAGTGCTTTGCCTGTTAAATAAACATGTTTTTTCCCACTTCTCTCTGAGGAAATTCTTCCTGAACCGATTGTGGGGAGGGGCTGTGTGGGTTGGTTTTCGGGGGGGGGGGGGGGGGAGGGCCCTTTTTGGAGGTTTTCTCCCAAATTTGCCCTAAACGGAGACACTCCTAAAACATGCACCAGGTTTCTGTGAGATCCTAAATGTTGCCAGAAGAAAGCCAGAAATGGAACCCAAGAGACCAAATTGCCTGAACATGGGTGCAGTGTCCCACCCCAAACCAGCTGAAGGTATGATCCCTCCACTGAAGGCAGAGAGAAACCAGCTGAAACAGTTAATGGAAGGAAAGATTCACCTAATCCTTAGTTATTTAGAACCAGAGTTAATTTTGCAGTTTCTCTGGCAGGTTTTTGGTCGTTAGGGCACTGGCAATGAGTCTTTTCCAGCAATTGATCAGTCTCTGAAGGCTGATATCACTAGGAGGCTGGAGATAGCTGTGTCTCAGGGCAGAAACTGAGCAAGGCAAAATTTAGCCAATGCTCTTGAACTTTACTTTTCTTTCTCTCTTCTCCCTTGTCTCAGAGAGATTCTAAAAATAAAGACATATAAACTCAAAAAGAAAGAATAATGGCTTCATCCTGCTGAGGGACTACATTTAGAGATTTTGGCTAGTTTTCCTCTTAAGTGCTGCTGACTTGAGGAAATTCTTTTGATCGTCTAAGCCTTGGCTAGAGTAAATTGCCAAATCCCTTTAGATTCCTTGGGATTTACAACAGATGTTGAATGAAAGATTTATCTGTGGCCCACAGGCCTCCGTGGCCATTCAGAGCTCTGCTTTCCCCAGAGGCAAAGGGCAGCATCAGAGGAATCATCTTTAATCTGTCATCTGTTGTGCTGAGGTCTGAGAAGGTATAGGGATCACCTGATCCTACCCAGGGCACAAGGATAATTTCTAATGAAAGGAGGTCTTGAACATTGTTTGGAGAGAGGTGTTCCCTGGAGGATCAGGGTAGCTGTGTATAGAAAAAAGGAATTGAGTCTAGATCACACTCAGTAAAATTTGTTTGCATTACTTTGTTTTTTCTCCTCCTGTCCACACTTTTGACATTACACAAAAGTTTGGGAGTAGTGGGAACAGCTTATATGTTATTAATACTTATAACAAGTGACCAGCCTTATGAAGTCAGCTCTGTTTCATGCCCTCTTTTCACTTTCTGTGCCTTGACTTTTCTGTTCTGTTTGTCTGAAATGAACAGATGTGAAGTGGAAGTGACTTACAGCCTCTTCCTGTTTCAAGCTCAAGACCTAGAGGGAGAGTAGAGTGTTACTGTGTTTTGCTCACAATTTGTAGCTCCACTGCAGTGCAGCCTTTCCCTTTCAAGTGCAAGCATGTCCAGAATCCTTCCCTCCCATTCCAAACCTAACAGGCATTCACCACCACCCAGCTTTCCTGCTCTCACTATCCCTATACTTTGTACACTCTTCTTCTACAAGTTCCAATCTGCCAGATGTTGAAAGTTCCCTGAGAATTCCAGCAGTGCACAAGACTTCACACAGGGAGCCCAAATGTGGTAAGTGAACTAAGTTATGTGCTTCCTCACTCATACCCAGAGGGATCTTGGGAACCCAGCAGGATCCTTGCTCAGCCTCCAGGGAATCAGCAGATAGGCTACAAAGAGAAAAGGACAGGGGCATTCAGTTTGACGAGGCTTTTTCCCCTGGGATGCAGCTGTAGCTTGCATTGCAATGGTGAAGTAGACACACAGCATCCCTGACCTCCCCTAAAAAGAGATTTTAGAGTGTTGCTGCTGTTGAGGCCTCTGCTGGTGAAGGAGGTAGGAGCTCTGCCTGGAGTCAGCCAGCAGTGGGAAGACACCACACACTGGGATTGCAGAAAGAATATCCACTAAGTGTGGGACCCTTCTGCTCTTTGCTGGTTGGGAATTGTTCTGGCTCTAAAAGCTTCCAACTGGTACAGCTCATTCTTCCTGCTTAGCTCAGTGTGTTTTCAAACACAAGCCTGAAAATTAGCGGATGGTAATTACACTTTGACATTAATATTTAAACCACAAACAGTTAGCACACTAATACCATCCCCAAAGGCTACTGCTCATTTAAGTTTCATCCTTATGAGACTTAATTATTGTCAGAGATGAATCCTAAAAGGCAAGAAACATTACAGCCCAAAGACAAAACATTCCCTTGGTTATTAGAGCTACAGATTTGGGCACAGACTATGCAAAGGGCCTTGGCCATAGTGGTAATACTAATACTGCTCCTAAAATCCACTGAGTTTTTAAATTCTAATTTTAAATAGCCACTGAGATTTATTTGCAATTCCAATTATACAGACATCTCAGCATTCAGTTAGTTTAGCCAAAGAATAAATTTACAAAACTGACCTGTCATTACCTGTTGTACAGATGGAGACAAAGCAATGTTTTGAAAGCCTGACCTAAGGCAGTGTCAGGGCTCCTCAGTCTGAGATGGTGGGAGTAGCAAGTGTCTGATGCTTCAAGCCTGTTGCTTAAATATTCTTTAGGCTATTTCTCCAAACTAACCTTTTTATAGGCCTTTTATGAGAAAGAATCCTGGGATTGCACATTTTCAAATCAATTTGTGCAAGTGCAGTGATGCTTCCAGGATATGAAGAGCTAGCCAGGCATTTCAAATGGTCTGTGGCATTCTGAAACACACTTTGTTGTGTGCAACATGATAGAAATATCTGTTACAGAAACAATAATAATAAAGTTAGCTTTTCTGCTGGTGTAACTCCAGAAGCATCAAGAAACTGAGTTGTGAAGGGAGTTTAGCTAAACACCACTGGTTTTGATTCTCAGTCAAAAACCCCAGTCTGTTCAATTACCCTCCTCTCTGAGGGCAACAGCTGCACCCTGGGAGAGAGAGCAGCGAGCTGGAGCAGGGAGGAAGAATCCTTTGTGTGCCCCTACATTGACAGGAATCCCTGGCAGACACCACCCAGCAGTGGATGCCAAGTTTTGTGGAGGAGCCAGGCTGCTGTTGCCAGGCTCATCACAGGGATATGAACTCAAGCAAGTTGTGTCCTGAAAGTCAGAGATTTTCAGAGGACTTTCTCAATCAACCATCAGGATTTCTTATCCTTAGCAGGTTTCAGATGAAGGCCAAAATCAGAGCCAAGTCAGGTGCAGATTAGAGGCTGCAATAAAGGGGCTGTCCTACTGCATTAAAGGAGTTGCTATGGTTGTACTGGTTCATGGTGGTAAGACTGGCTCACAGCTGGAGCGCATCAGGATCAGGCCATGTGTACAGAGGTGACTCTTGACTCTCCTTCAGTTTTCCTCCAGCCACACTTTGCTGAGGATCTCCTGATTTTTGAATGGAAACAGCTAATCAGCAAAAATCACCAATTCCACCTGGTTTAACAACAGCTGTTGCAAAATGGCTTTCTTCCAGTCTTCTGCGTGGCACTGGAGTCCCTGGGATGGTAGACAGGGATCTTCACCTCTCATGTTCCATGCTGGGCTGCAGAGCCCTCGCTGGTCAGGAGCTGGGCTGTGTGGAGATCAGACCAACCAGCAGCTGAGAGCCGGGAGTTTTCAATGCCCCATAAGAGACAGCTCTCAACAATAAAATACACTGTTTGTCACATGAAGCTTTGTTGTGTGTGTATTGTCCCTGTTTGAAACCACCGACCTCATGAAGCACGTGGATATTAAATGTAATATGTGGTGACCTCAGCGACGTGATACGACTCAGCCAGATCCCGTGGGCACGACGGGAGAAGACAGGCCCATGTGTGAGCAGAGCTGCTGGGAAAAAAAACAGAGGAAAAGCTGAAGAAATAATCAAAGACGTGCATGTAGAGCTGTCAGAACAAACCAGCAAAAAGCTGGATCTAACCAGAGGCGTGCGCAAAGAGCTGCCCAAATGATGCAGCGAGCAGAGCTGTTTTGCAGTGGAAAGCTGCTAAAAAATCCATATTTCCTTTGTATTTACCCCTTTTAAATAGAAAACTCATGTGAGAAACAACCGCTCACTTAAAAATTTTAAAACAATTTTTAACAAAAATTACAACAAAAGGACTAAATAAGGAAAAATTACAGTGCTGGGAGCTGCCCTCATGGCTGCCTACCACATGGCTGATTGTCTTCAAGATGGATGCTTCGCCTTTTATAGCCAGGGGGGTGGGAGGGTGGTTACATCAGGCAACCCTGGCCCCTCCCAGAGTCTGTCAGCCAGCTCTTCTTTGCTGCTTTTTTGGTGGAGATTAATTCTTGCAATTTGATGGGAGGGTCAGGGGTTGTCATGCCCCCCGCCCAGCAACAAGCTTTTCCATTCCCAGCTGCCCCATGGAAGGGACACGTGCACCTCTTCTTTCCATCTGTCCTAGACAATCCATTGTCTGATGGCAACAATACAGAAGGGGGGGAAAGGGAACTATGGGGAGAACAGAGGACATCTAAACTACAATAACATAATTATACATCAATAAAGCTTCTCTTAATATTCACACAATAATCATCTCTTAATTGCAAGAGCCAATCATCTCATTATCCATCTCTAACACTCCACTGGGAAACATGGGAGCATCTGTCCCCGTGGAGAAACATTCTGCGATGGACTTATGGTCTTACAGAATTTTCATTTTTACATTATAAAACCATGGAAGCTTATGGAACAAGCTTTAAAAGCCATTATAAGACATTACAAAATCACAAAGACTCCTTTCAGACTGGCTAAGGCAGCTAGAAGTGAAAGGAATGATGGATTTGTCTTTGCAAACCAGCTGTGGGTCTGCTGGCAGATAAAACTAGCATTGAGAGATAAAAGAAACAATGGGAAGGAGTCCACTGATTGATGAATGGAAAAAGATATTTGCTTTTACAAATAAACTGTAGGTTTGCTGATAAATGAAATTGGATATTGAAGGATGAATGAAACAATGGGGAAAAGCCCTAACATCTATCCCAAAGCATCCTGGGATGAGCTATCAGGAACGTTCTGCTTTTTGGCTGTTGCCAGTCAGGGAAGAGTGGTGAGTTTTCCTGTTGTGTTGTCTGGTGAAATGTTATGTTGTATGAAGTTGTTGAGCATCTGCTTCTTCGTACAGGGAGAAGGCTGAAACTGCTCCCTGGTGCCCTATCAATGCTGCCAAAAAGATAAGGAAGGAGTTGGGGTGAGATGGGTACTTGCTAAAATGAGAAATATACTAAGTGCTCATACTTTTTAGTGGTGGAGCTTTATGCATGGTGAGTGGAATGAAATTAAGAAGTGAGAGAAAGTGAGGTTCTGTTGTTGTTGCTGGAGCTGGTGTGGTCGTAGAGGGTGATACCAAGAACTAATGCAAAGAACTGCACAGCAGAGGCAACTTGCCCTGCACAATCTTTATTATCTTTGATACACAACTTTCTGAGCATGCTCTACTGGCCCATTATTTGCTAACCAACTGCATGTCAACAGATGTCTGGGTAGCATTTTGGTAATATTTGGGATGGTACTGTCCCAATGGTGGCTGGTGCAGGAGTCTCAACAATGACACAGCCTATAAAAATGAAAATTGGTTTTAAAGAATGGTTTTAAAGATTGATTTGTAAGAGACATGGCAAATTTCTCATAGGGAGAGATTAGTTTCTTCCCTCAGATGAGGGTGCCTAGTGCTTTAAAGAAAATATTGAGCATTTTCCAGGACTTATTTCTGGATGTGGGTGAGAGGTGTTCTGATGATCAGACCAGCTCAATGAAGGTCCCAGTTCTGTCATAGCATCTGACTCTATTTGAACAGTTAGATTTGTTGTGACATAAAGTCCTAGTGATGATTCTGAGACACTTGTTGAGATAATAAAGAATAGAAGTGGAAGAGCATTCATCTGCAATTATCTTAGGTGTTTTTAGTAACAAAAGAATAAATTTTGCATACCAGTGAAGCTACACAGGGATCAATTTGGCCTACAGCTATATTTTTTTGACAGTTCTCTGTACATTTTTCTTATTAAAGTCTACTTTTCTGCTCACTATTTGCAAAGAGACATTGACCATGACATAGAATAAGCATGGCAATTTTACAAGTAGCCTGACATGGCCTGTTTATCCTTTCATTTCAAAAGCACACCAGATAGATGTGTCTCACCCTCCTGTAATTCCGTCCTTTTCTTGTTTTTCTTCCCCTCTTCTTGAAAATTGTAATACCAAAATTGAATGGGAGCTGAGATCTTTTTGGCCAAATTGTAGCCCAGCAGTAAGCTTTCTGTGCAAAGTCTTGAAAAAGAAAACCTCAGAGGGAAGGGAATAGGGAGTTCAGATGGAAGTTCTAATACGACCTTAACTCGAGTGTCATCCACAGCAATGCTTTAATTTATTCAATCAATTGCAGGGTCCTTAGGCTGGGAAAGGATAACTCTGGGATATTAAATCTGTCCCTCTCTCCAATCTGTCACTGGTGTGTCAGAATACATTGATTCTTCTAGTCCTGCTTTTATTAACTGTCTCCTCAGCGTGGCCTCTCAGTCCATCACACATGAACCTGCAATTGCTCTCTGAGTGCAAGACCCCTGGAAAACCTCTGGATTCTCTGCTGACCCCATATTTTATCACTGTCAGTGCAGATGCAATGACCTGCTATTACTGTATGCTATTCATGCCCACATACCTGGGGACTGCCATTTAAGACTAGACTGGAATCTTATTTTGTCCTCTTGCCCTCTCACAGCCTATGTGCATCCAAAAGATGTACCATACCTGTGCTGGAAATCCTGTGGCATGGTAAAGGGTGGCCTGAGGGGTCCAGATCCTCCTGATCCCTGCTGATGATTGGTCTAACTGCACTTGCCATTCCTGCAGATGGCATTTCCATTTCCAGCTCAAAGCTGCCTTGGGCCCTGGGACAATCTCTGTCAGGCAAGTGGTTGCCCAGGGCAGAAGTAGGTTTCATAGTTGGTCACTGTGCAAACAGCTTAGAGCTGAAGGGCTGGCATTTCCCAGTTGGACTGAAGGGTCAAAGCACCTAAAGGCTGGCCTGACTCTCTCTAAACTAACTCTGGGCTTAACAGTATTGTAAAAAGGGCTAAACTCAACCCGCCTATAGTATTGGATTCAAGTCCTTTATAAAGACTAAGGTTACTTGTAAGCATCCTGTGGATCCAAAGTGGTTGGTGTCACTAGTTTTGTGGATGTCTACCTTGGTGGCCAAAGCTGGTGCACATTTATGGTTCTGCACAGCTTTGCTTCAGTGATTACTGACCCCAAATAGCACAGTGAAGCACACAGATATGAACATTAAAGCACACTCTGGCCTTCTGCCTTACCCAAGCTCAAGACTCTAAGCCAGGCCACCTGTCTCCTCAGTTCAGACAGACTTGTTAATTTTGGTTTTAGAAACTGTCAAAACTGGAAAATCTGTGTCTTTTGTAAAAGTTGAAATTAATCTGATTGTCAGAGAAATAAATTGCCCAGGAGCTCAGCAGAGTGTGGGACCTCCATGTGTTGCACACCCCTAGTCATAGCATGAGCGAGAGGCTGAGAAAATCCTGCCTACAATCCATTGCCACAATCCTTCATCTGGCTCTCATACCCCTGAAAGATTTGCAGAGAGAGGTTGTTTAAGGTTCCCATCATTGCCTTCCCAGCTGCAGCATACAAATCCTCTTGCAGCTTTGAAAATGTCAGCCTTTTGGCTATACCCTGATTATGTTATCTGCAGTCCCAGAGTACTTTAAAGACTTTCCCAGTGCTTTAACCACTGCAAAGCTGGGCACTGGCAGTGGGTGGCTTTGAAAACCAATGAATTTTTACCTTTACTGAGAAGTCTCTGTTGTAAAGAGAGGTACATTTCCCCTCTGTAGTCTGAGTAATTAAGACACCTCTCTTTCCTGATTTATTTGCCCATAAAATTCCAGGTGGTTTTGGCACTGCTTCTTTCCCTTGTAGCATGAGTAAATATTGAGCAGCAAGTCCTCACCTTAATTTCATTAATTATCTGCTAGGGCTGGGAGCCTCTGTAATAATGTCTGATTTTAATAGAGAAATCAAAAGCAAAATAAGCTTACAGTCCCTCCACTCCTTTCAAAGCTCTTTTTCTCCTTTTTCTTTGAATTTGATTTTAATTCACCTTCACCTTCCAAAGACTTCCAGGCTTCTTTGTTCTCATCCGAGATGGAGAAGAATAGGTAATTGTGTTTCATTACCATGGGCAATGCATTTGCAGTAAGTTTCTCACTCCCACAAGTAAATAATGAAGTAAAGTCCCTAATTCATCCCAGTGATTTTTCTTTTTAGTGCCTGCATGCATCGTTACTCACTGCATCTCTCAGGTTAGAAAGGAAGAAACCATCTTGCTGTTGTGTAGATATCCCAGCAGGAATAATACAGAGTATGGAAAGGAAGTGGAGAAGAAACAGCTGACAAAAGTCTTCTGAAATCCTGTTCAGGATGCAGACTGCTGTTAGCTGAAGTTCTGGCCAGGGACCCTAAAGCGGCTGAGAAATCAAGATTTCTTTTTTCCTGGAGAGGCCTCTACTGCCTGGGTTTCTTCTGAAGCTGAATCTCACTTTGATAATCTGGGCTAGCCCTGATGTGTTCTGCTACCCCTTACTTCCCTCCTGCAGCTGCAGCAGCATAGGGGCTGAGAAGAAATTGTCAAAATAAAAAGGCTCCCTGTTGTTTCATTAAAAATTAAGTATTTGTGGCCTGGAGGAAGGTGCTGAGTGTCTAGATCTCCTGTAGCTTACTGACAGAAACACCCACATACCCAACTAACAGGCACAGAGGTGAGCTGAGGTTTCTGCTGCTTTATTCCCCAGGCTGAGGAACAGTGCTCTGTATTTACAGGCATCTTTTGGGTAGGTATATGAGGCTGTTCAAGGCTCTGCCAGGTTTCCAGATATGGAAGTTGGTGGCTATCATAGCAAATCACTCTCTTGCACATAAAATATCACTATGAACAGGAAACACATTTCTCATCTCTCGGAGTCTGTATGTCAGGATGACCCCAAGAGTGTAAAAGTCCTTGTTCTCCCAGCCCGTGCAGCCAAAGAAGGAGTCGGAATGCGTAGGATCAGCTTCTCCAGGTTCTTTATTTTTCCTTATCTAGAACATTCTTTCTCTGACCTGCTGAGTTCTGTCCTGCAGGTTGGCCATGGCATTCTGCCCGCCGCCTTGGGCAGCGTTTACATTTTATATCAGAAATTACGTGTATTATATTTACAATAACGTGCCAATATCTATCATTTACGTTGGACAGTGTGTCTCTACCTTAAACCAATAGAAAAGTGTCACCATCACAGCAAGACATGGAGGACAAGAAGAAAGATAAGAAGGTCAGGACACACCCAAATTCCTCCATCTTGTCCCCCTGAACCCCATTCTAAAAAGCCCCAAAATTCCACTTTTTCACCCTGTGTCAATTCAACTACCACACTACTCAAACCCTTGTGGCTTGTAATTCCTCATACAAAGTTAGAAGTTTTTTCCACGGGCTAAAATCGAAGCCACAGGTGTTTTTGACTTCGTGCCAGGGTCTCAAGCCAGTCAGGGCAGCCAGAGGGATGTCCTGGACTCCAACACTCATCTAGTCACTTTTTCTTTTGGGACAAGCTGGCTGCTCACAAGTTCCAGAAAATTAAATACATCTTGCAGAGGATAGATCGGTGTGCATGTTTATGGGGAAGAGCAGAGTGTGCACTGTGTGCAGGTGTAAGGGACTGACAGCTGCTACCAAATGTTCTCCAAATCCTATTAAGGGAAGAGTTTCTGAGAAATTCTCTGTGAGAGGAGGGATAAGGGAACCAGAGAAAGGGAGGAAAGTAGGTTTCACTGAGCAAATTTTCTTATTATCACTTCTCAGAGCAGTGTGTGATATATATGAAGATGCCATAGATTGGTGTGCTAGTGAATTTTAAGTGGGAAGAATCACTTTTGTAGGAAATATTTTAAGATATGATTTCAGTCACTGTGAACATGAAGAGCACAACCATTTGCAGAGCACTTGTAACCTGTTAAATATGCAGAGGAAGGAAAGTTGGTCAGGATGGTAATCCCAGAAATGGAAGCACTCAATTTAACATGCCATGGAAAAATCACTTAGAAGACCCCCAGAACAATTAGGTGCTGTCTCTCATCTTCATTCCTAAATATATTTGTTGGCTTGACTTTTTAATATGAATTTCATTTCCCATACATTTAAAAGGGGGTATTAGCAGAGAACCTTTGGAGACTAAATCTATCAGGCATCTACCAAGTCCACAAACATCCTGACAGGAAGGGCTGACAGCACTGGGTGAACAAATAGGTAAGTAGGTAGCATTAACTAGATGGGTAGATAAATAGAGACAAGCAGCCAGGCAAACAAATGACTCTGTGCTGCCTGGTTTGCTTCTGTAGCTTATCTGAGACTCTCTGTGGCAAGTGTAATTTCTTGATTTTTGTTCTCTTTGGGCAATGAGCCTGTGGTTTGGGACCAAGACATCATCACGCTGACATTTAAAGGCAGCAATGAAACTGGGTATTTGCCTGTTTGTGCTTCCTTCCAAGCTTGGCAACTCTTCTCAAGAGGAGAATTGCAGCAATTGTTGCAATCAGCTGATAGTAGCATAGATTTCTGAAGAAGTTCATTGCAGAGGGGAGCAGCACACCTCAGGTGAGAAAAATAAAGGCTAACATCTTTTTGTAGGCCCCAAACTGAATTCCTAGTTAGGTCATCTTTGTGTCTCCTAATCATGTGTGACATTAAACACTTATTCAATGAAACTCTATTCTTTGCACTAATTATTAAGCATGAAAAATTGATATTGAGCGAGGCCATTGAGCCAAGACAGTTCAATAACTAGCAGGGAGGAGAGATTATTTCGATTAAATAAGTTTGCTTGAGCCAGATGGAGTTCCCAGGATGCACTGAGAGAATATGACACATGAAATTGTCCTCTGACTTGTGAGACAGCTCTAACTGTGCTATTAAAAAGCCATCAATAAGCTGGAGTGAGGTGATGGACAAGAAAGGACACAATGAGGGGGACTTGAGGGTGTTTTATTCAAAATGTAGGTAAATGGTGAGTATAAAAGGTAGCAAGGCATGGCTGGGAGTCTCGGAATACCTCTGTGATCCTCAGTGACTGAGATCAAAGAAAACTGCTGTATTCTTGCAGGATTCCCAGGTAGATGTTATGTGACCTGCCCCTGCCCAGTGGGACAGGCTTGTCCCCACAGGGAATTTCTAGCTAAAAGACCTGTGCAGCCCATTTCACAATTTAAAAAGAAAATGCTTTGTGTTTGCTGGAAAAAAAAAATCCTCAAATTAATCAGTTTTCCCTTCTTCTCCTCCTCCTTTTCTCTCCTCTTAGATTTGCTTATTTCCCTTCTATTTCTTCATCTCATTCTTGTTCTATATGCTCTTTCACCCTCTCCATTACTAACCTGACCCTGAGAGGTCCAGTTTGGAATGAGAACTTCTTGGATCCAGCTCCTCTGTGTCCTTACTTTTTCCTCTATGCTTCATGGAACCCATGCTTGTGCTGTCTGTCCTGGGATGCAGCTAACAGCATCGTTATGGAAGGAAATGCCATCCCATAACAGGTTGGGTGGTATATGACATCCAATTATCCAAACAGAATATAATGTAATTTCACCCATGGGCAGTGCTGAAAGGAATGAATTTCCTCTGAGCGTGATGTATGAGGCTGCCTCTGCTATCTCTGTTTGCTGAGCCTCTTGCTTCTTTCCCAGCTCCCCAGCAAATCTCTAAAGCTCAGAAAACACTGGAGCACAGCACGTTTCACAGCTGAGGAACCAAGATAAACCAGAGACACGGAGACTTGTTGTTTAAACCCCAGAACAAACAGAGGCAAATTAATGGGTCTATCTATATCCATCCCTTTCACTCTTCTGTTTGTCTTTTCCTTTATTGTTTTCTCTTCTCTTTCCCCTTTCCTTTGTTCTCTTCTTTCTTTGTTTCATATTATGGTAAACATGATTCATGGCACAAGGGCATTCAGCCTTTGAAGCTTTGCTTTACATCAGGGGAATGGCTAAGGGCAAGGCACCCCAGTTCAGGGGATTTAGCAACTTGTGTTTGACCTGTTTTTCCCAGGGATGAGGTGCTGGTCAGGAAGGAGAGCTGTGCCAAGATGGGTTAGTTAAATCCCAAAGGGAAGGGCCAGTAAAGGTGCTGGGCTTGTTCCAATCTTACATCTCACAGGTTATTAATATATTATTAACTTAATAACTACCCTCCAGTGAGAAATCTGTAGCATTCCTGACTAGCTCTGCTTTGGAACAAGTGTTCAAAGGTATGGAGATATCTGTAGAAAGAAAAACACATCCAGCAAGAAGGTCAAAGCACCCAAGCAGTTTGGTTAATTGACTGTGAATTGAATGGTCACGGAGCTCTTTGGATGCTTTTGGGGTCTTCCTGCCTGAGTGCCAGCATCATTAGGGCCAACAGCCCCCAGTAACCCTGGCATGTATTTTAGTTGTGGCAGGTGAATGCAGGAGCCTGTTGTGCTGCCAGAGTGCTTGTACCACGTATCTGCCTGCATTGAGCATTACATTATTGCTCCCAAGTTAAAAAACCAGAATGTACATTCCCCCAGGCAGCTTTGGGAGGGTAAACAGAGTCCTGGATGTTATTAATGGTACCCTGGCACTTAAAACTTCCCTCTTAGCAGAGAATGGGCCAGGTGTGATCAGCAGATCATGCCATGTCATCATAACGGGTCCCTGGCCAAGTAATAATTAGTATTGATTCTATCATTCACAGAAGGTTGATTAATCTATTTATTATATTATTATTAAGAAACCCATTGTTTTTATAGATAGTTATGATACAGTTGGACTTGATTGGTCCTTTAAATATAACCCATCACCATTGGTCAATTAAGAAACCACCCTTTGGTAAACAAATCTCCATAACACTTTCCACATGTTCACAACACCAGGTGCAGCAAGTGAAGGTAAGAATTGTTTCTCATTCTTTTCTCTGATCTTCTCACAGCCTTTCCCAGAAAGGCCTGGGAGAGTTGTCTGTTGCTCTCTGTGCCCAGAGAGCTGCTACCACAATGCCATCATTGATAAATCACAGGCGTGAGAAAAGGAAAACAGGAGGAAAGGAGAGAGGAGTTGGTGTGAAGGAGCATATTGGGTGTTTGGCTGATTCCTGGCCTCAACTCTGCTTCCCCTGGACAGCTGGGTGCTCCCCAGGGATTTCTGTGGGATTCCCCAGGCCAAAACTGGGCCAAGCTCTGACAGAGCTTTTGATCTCCCTTATGAAATGCCGTTTTTCAGAATGGAATTAATGGACTAAGGGTTCATAGTATTCATTTTGAGGCCTTATGCTCCAGGATAAGCTTTAGGACGTTGTGAGCTGAAGGTGGCATCATGCATGTCATTACCAAATTAGAACCACTCCAATCCAAGCAGAGGAGTTGGTTTGAATGTGCACTGGGGTGTCTGAGATGAGCTGTGGGAATACCAGGATGTAACAGGGTGATGTTTGTCCAGTCCAGGATGGTTCCACTAGATGAGGATATGTTCTTCAGTGGGAAACATAAACTGTCTACACTTCACAGCATTCATCTTATGAAGACATAGAAGTAGAATGCTGAGGACTGTTTGCAGAACACTCTCAGTGTGAAATTGCTTTGACTACTGCCTATGTCTCCTCTCAGGCATTCCCTAGACTGGAATTGTCTCTGTGCATGCCACTAACTGGCTGATAAACAGGCACAGATACACCTCTGCCCTGCAGCAGGTTATTGGTAGGGTTATTTAATTTTGAAGGTTTGGAAGGGGGTGAGAGTCTTCTCTTTGCAATATTGGTGAGAGATTTAAGAAAGACTGTGCAGGAGTGAAAGGAGTACCCAGCACTACCTTGCACAGGCAGGAAACATGAAAGGAAAAGTTGTGTTAAACCTTCTGGGCTGGACTGTGATGAGCCTTTAATTGCAGGATTGCACAGAACTTCTTGCATCATGTAGTACAACAAACAGCATGTCTTCAAACTCCAGCAGAATTCTCATGAGTTACTGCCTTCATATTTATTTAAAAGAACTGTCTGTGAAGCTTGTTTAAAAGTACATCCAGTGGAAAATGACAGCAAATGTGCTGAAAACAATTAGACCCAAAGGTCTAAATTTAGGAAACCCCTTTCCTATGGGAACAGCATGGAGAGGATTCAGGAGAACCAGGTTTGCCAGCCCTTTAGATGTTTCCCTTTTCCTCTCCTCCTCTGCCTTTCTCCTTGCTGTTCAAGGTAAACACACACAGGTTGCTGGAGGCATCCTTGGCCCTCTGAAGTGGCAATACCAATTTGATCTGCCATTTGAAAGTGCATTGTAGTGGTTTGGCATGTGAATATCTTTCCTGCTTCCTTGCTGTGTCTTTGTCAGGGGTATAATTTGAGACTAATTAGCTCTCATCTCTCAGGCCTCACAAAGGAGCATCAGCACCTGGTAGACTCTATTTGCTGAAGCCTTTATTAAATGGGAACATATTACTCTTTCATCTTATTGCACAAATAATTAGAATAACTTACCCAAAGTCCCCTGGGATGCAGTTAGTGTTAAAAACACTTCCCTGCAGTGACTGGCAGCCAGTATAGAAAAGCTGGAGGGGCTGAGACCTCTTGGCTCTGGACACTTCCAGCCTTTCATCTGTATCCCTGTGGACTCCAATCCTTCCTAATCCAATCCCTCTAATTCTTTCCTGTGTTTCAGAACTGTGTCTCTCCCAGAGATCAGCTGAAAAGAGGAGTGACATATAGGCCTGGAAGAGGTGAAATGGATGACATATTGAGTATATGAATGCAGTAGATCCTCTAATGATTCTTCCAGCTTGGTGGTCTGGTACATGGGGGACTGGTCTGGGGGACATGTCAGACCCTTCCCTGTGTGGTTCTGGGTCACCCCAACTGCTCTGCACAACAGAGAAGCTCACACACGTGTGCTCAGGGCACTCTCTTGAGCTCACTTGAGCCTTGACATCTTTAAAGTCAGTGGAGTTCAACAATAAAGGTAACACCCCCTCAGTAAAGTGATTCTGCATATTGCAAGGTTGAATTCCATTTATGTCCAGAAAGATCAAGATCTTTGAGATAGCTTCTTTTTTTTGGTGACATCTCACAAACAGACATGAAATGTTTCAGATCCATGGGATTTCAACCAGTAGCATAATTCCCTCACACGTACTCTATTGCTGTGTTGGGTGTTAATTTCCCTGCCTCTAATGTATGTGCATATTAAGGTTGAGTTACAGTTGCTGTGGGAACTCTAACTTCAAGTTTTATGATTCAAAATTAAAAAAAGAGTATATTTGTATACTTTATTTTGCTTATGGATCAGCATGGTAATATCAATATAATGGAAGAAGAAAGAGAAACTTCTAAATAGAAAGCATAACATGAAATACTGCTCTGTTTATTTTCCCTTCTGTAATGTTCCTCTAAAGGGCAAAATCCCCACTATGAAGAAAAAAAAAGTAAACTATGAAGCAGACAAAAGAGAAAAAAGAAAGCAACAGATAACTGAGATGTTAAATTAAGCTGTTCAGAGAGAAAATGTTTGCACTTACCAGATCCAGGTTGCCACATGCCAGGAACCTTAGTGTAAAACCAGGCAATAACTTGAGATACAGAGACTGGCAAGTCTAGGACTTAGAGTGAGCAATTCCAGTCACAGTGCTGCTTTTCAGGGAGTTGTGGTGATGTAGAAAAACAAAACAGACACTGAAAAGCACATGGGGGAGACCTAAAATCTGTTTATGGTGTCTCTCCCACTGCCCTGGGAGAGCTTACAGCTTTGTGAATTTAAAGCAGAAAGGTTCATTCTTCACAGGAACTCAGGAGAATTGGAAAATATTTGTGGGAAACTTGAGTAGAAGACTTCATTACACTCTTTTTCAGTGTCTCAGGATGAGGAATCTGGGTTTGGTCTCATACTGGTATTAAGTCAGAAGGAACCTTCTTCAAGTTAATGGTGTTAGATGGAATAAATCAGGAGCAATGGGGGAGAACCAGGCTGTGTAGTACACTACACAGGGAAACACTTCCCAGCAGTGGCCAATACTACTTTCTAGTCATGAGTTAATATGATGTAGGATCTAAAGTACAGTCTGCATTTACCCAGTGCCATGGCTACTTCTGATGAAGCCACAAAGTTATCTCTTTTCACTTTATCTCTAATTTAAAAAAATACAAACCCTTTTCCTTCTCACAGCATAGGGCCACTCTTCACTGGTCACACCGCATACTGTGGCTTAATTTGTTATTGATTTTTGCTGAGGTGGTGCTCATAACAGAAATGGAGCAACCCAAATCACAAATCACTAATGAAAATTGTGACCAGCCTCTTACCAGCCTGCAAAGATGATGATTAAAAATGACTGGAAAGGCAAAATTAATCAGGCCCCTTCAGAAAGTTGTTTGTGAAGGGGCCTGATTGATATATAAAAACAAAAAGCAAAGATTAGTAATATTAAAACCAGATTCTTTCAAAAGCTTCAGATGGTCGTTTGTGTGACAGAAATAGCTTTGTTTCCTGAACACAGAACAGGGATTTATTTCCTCAGCAGTGGTGGCTGAGGAGGAGCCACTCTAGTGTGTCAGATAAATAATGTGAGTTTCTAACATTGTTTTCCATTCGAAAGTTCACAAAATCTTAATGGCCTTCAGGAGAATAAATCTAGAGAGCAGGTTATGGATTTAACATTTTAGATCCCAGATGGCTGCTGTGGAGAGATATTAACTCTGGTGCATCAGTGGATTCCTGAGAAATGCAGGTCCCTGCTTGGCTGGGCTCTGAGCCTGCTGTGCTCAAGGCACTCAGAACACTTCATGCAGCTCCCTGCAGCTCCATGCACCCATCCCAGCACCAGCTCCACTCCTGTTGGGACAGGAGCATGGTTTCAGTGATGCTGAAACAGGGCTGCTATTTTCCTAGGAGCACAGCACATAGATATTGGTAGGTGTAACCTCAGGAAAACCTTGGGAAGCAGTGAAGAATCACCACACATGGGTGTTAAGTGCCATAGCTGGTGCAGCCTTGTGTCTCACTCAGAACTTACTGCCGAGGTCCTCAGTGGGGATAAACTGGTCTAAATCCATCAGATTCACTGCCACTACAGTGACTCATCCACACCATGAGAGCTGGTCTCAGATGGAGTTGGGGGGGTTCTAGACCATGAGAAATATCTCTCAGTCAGCTCATCTGGATGATGGGGTCTGTTGACTGAGCAAGTGGCTGCAGGGGAAGAAGGCCAGCAAGATCTCGGCATCTTTTCCTTGAAGGCATGAGTGAGCTTTGGGAAGGCCTTTTCTGTTCTTCCCTGTCAAATGTGCTAGTTCTGCATTTCCATTACATCAGTTATGTAAACTGCAAATATTTGATTTCAGGGAAATGTGAAAGGAAAGGAAACTACTTCTCCCTGTCTCAGAGTGGACTGGATGTGCATCAGAGTAAAGGAGATGGGCAGAGAGCTGGGAAAGCAGCTTTTATGGCTTGTGGGTGAAATGGCATGAATATGTACGAGACTGTAATTGGCTCCCACAGAGTAACCAAGCTGCCAGAAGACCCAGGTGTCCCAGCTAATTGTTATAGACAATTAATAACTCAGATTCTACTAATTCCATATCGAGCTGGGCAGCTCATTACAGGACCAGAGAGTGAGAGTCTCTGCTAAAGCTGCTTGGAGATAGGGAGCGTTGGGGGATCCAGGCTTAGGGGCAGAGAAGATCCCAACTGGGCTGGCACTACTGTTGGCTCAAACAGCACAGCAGGAGACAGGGACAGTCTGTCAGCCTTTGGCTGAGATCTGGAGTCACATCAGGGAGAGCTCTCACCCACTTGCTCCTCCCTGGAAACAGGAGCTGGGTAATGAGTCTGTGGGTTTAGTAAAGCCTAACAAACCACATCTTTGTCCTGTGACCCAGCTTACAGATAGACTTTTCTTTGTGGTAACATGAATCCCATAAGTCAAAAATATAATTTGACCCATTGTGTCCCATCCACAGATATATCCTGCAAACTGGATAACTAGTGGTGGTGAGAAGCAACTTCCTGAAGCCCATTTGAGGCTTTCATGACAACCTGCCACTAACCACAGGTCTCCTTGAGAGGAAACACTAGTAATTTTAAGGAGGGGATGTGGCAGCTGCAGAGTTTGCTCTGTGTTGCAGGGCCTTGAATAGATAGGGACAGAGTTTGTGGGAGGACTCGTGCTGCCATCAGCCATGCGCTGCGTGCTGTGGGAATGCTGGCATCTGCCTCGAGCCAGACTGCTTTATAAGTATTCTGAGAAGTGATGGGCCCTGCTTTCCAGAGCCTCATACAGCTCCCTTCTGCTGGGTTTAATGCACTTGTCACAGCAGCATCCATCAGAAGCGAACAGCACCTGAGAGAGTACAGCTCCCTGGTACTTGAGCACCCAAAAAATGGATGGTGCTCCAAGCGGAGATTTTGAAAGCAGCATGGATCACATTTCATCTAGAAGCAACTGATTTTTTAATGGATTCCCACAAGATCTTCTATTAGCTACCTGTCCCTTCCCCTTCCTCCAGTACGCAGGTACTTGTGCTTGCAAGGGTTGCAACTGCACAACTTCAGGGACTGTTTCCTATTACTATTTTAACTTTCTCCTTTTTCTTTCTATTAATACTTTTCCTGGTCTTTAACATTAAATGTTAGGAAGTTCCTTCTCTGCAACTTTTCTATCCATCTTGCAGAAGTTCTGTAGCACAGATTATAGGTACCAGTCCTATGCTGTGGAACTGGTTTTCTAAAACTTCTGTCAAAAATAGCTTAGAAACTGGTATAAAATAGTTAATAATTGTTAAGCATGTACTGTTTAAAGGTTGGCTTATTATATTGTAAAAGGGGTTAAAAGGGTAGTTATAAGAAATACAGTACTCAACTTACTGTATTACACCTAAGTGAAGTAAAGTGCACCCCCCAAGCAAAATGAGCCAGCCTGGACTGGGTGTAAGATCCAATCAGCACCTTAACCTTCATGCAAGTGAAGGATCCCAACAGGAACCAATCCAAAGGAACAAAAAACTGTATAAAAGGGGGCATCCAAGTCAGTGAGAGCGTGCTGCTCCACCTGGAATATCAGGTATAGTAAAAAAAAATGCTGTGAACCCCAACTCAGGGAAGAAATGATGATGTCTGGCTCCAGATCAGAGGCTGAAGGATAGCTTTATTAAAACTGTACTATAATACATTAATATACTATTTAAAGAGATACTATGCTATTGTACATACTTACTTCTTACTTACCTAACTAACACGTGACTCTGCTGAGCGCCCGAGCCACAGCTGGATCCCATTGGTCACTGACCCCAAACAACCTTCACCAGAATCCAACCCAGCAATCACTGCAGGTGAACAATCTCCACACCACATTCCACATGGGGAAAACAGAGGAGCAGAGACAAAGATTGTTTTCTCTTCTCCTCTCTGTGCTTCTCCTGAGAGACAGAATTATGTCTCTCTGTGCAGAGAATGGGAATGTTACAATGGGGAACATCCCTGCTCAAAGGGAAGAAGATCCAGCGCCGGCGCTGCAGCATCCTCGCTCGTCGTTGACCGGGAACGCTCCTGCTCGACCCACGGACCCCCTGTGCCTTGGGCCTTATAACAAAAGCTGATATCACTTTAGTCCAGAAGCGTGTTCCCATTTATGACACTTCTGTTGTACTATTTTTAATTCCCTCACCTGTCTCCTTCACACTTTTTCTCTTCTGAGTATTCTCCTTCCTATACCCACATATTTCCTTGCTTTCTCACTTTCCTACCTGTTCTTTTAGACAGCCTGATCATGGCAGAAGAGGTTCTGCAATACCAAAGTCCTGTCTCTGGCTGCAAGGGGTTCAGTGTCCCAGAGCCTGATGCCTGGGCTTGGATTACAAGGAAAACCCTGGAAGGGATTTTGAATGCCCTACTTTGAGTCAGTGTCATGTGAGCTACATTGGATTCTTACAGATATCTAAATAATGACAATTCTAAAATATAAGTGCAGAGAAAAATAGGAAATAATTATAAATAAATGAATGTAGCAGAATGCTGATGGGCACTTTAATCTCAGGGCATATTAGAGTAAACAAATCCATGCCACCCACCAGCTCTGGCCATTCTCACTGCTTTGCCATCTGTTGCAGGATGGCTGGATGAATAAAATTTACATAATTTGCACTATGTCCTCATGTGAAGCACAGTAGGAAGGCTGCTGGTAGTTTCTCATCTTATTTGAGGCTTTGAGGAAAGCTGGACTTTCACTATAGGAAAGAGGCCAGACCACTTCCCATGTAACTCTTTTTCTTTGGAGTTTCAGAACTTGAAGAAGTTTTCCAGAATTTTGTGAAATAGTCCTCATTTTTTCCCAGGGACAATGAATTTCCAAAACATCCCGTGGACTGCAACTTCAGCAAAACAATTCTCTGCCAGCACCTGAGGCAGTCAGGGAAGCAAAACAAACAAGTAAAACCCAAGCCACACACTGCTTGAGCTTAATGCAAATAAATCACAGAAGTATTAAGTTCAGCTCTTAATCTCTCTCCATCTTCCTGTCTTTCAGACTGTTTCTTACCTAAGAATATTTTATCAATCTGCCAGTCTAGCTTTATGTACTGTTTAGCTTTTTCCTGGCTATGTATTGTCTGTCTGCTTCCCTGCTTATACTTCTCACTTTACCTTTATTCTAATAACACTGTGTTGGTAAATAAAGCCACAGCACCAAAAGCAACTGCAAAAGATATTTCTCCAGCCCCATCTCTCAGGGGACACTTTTACCCATCTTGAGGCACCAGGGGCTCTTTTACAGATATGTTTTTAATTCCCAGCTACAGCCTGCACTAGTCCCCACTTCCACAGTGGAGGCAGCACAGCTGGTGTTGTAGTGTGTTTTGTTTAAAATTCATGTCTGCCCCCCGTTTTCCTCCTTAATCCCCTCCTCTCCTGAGCTGCCAATCTCCCCAAGGTCTTCCCTAACCCCCTCCATTCCAAGTTGTCAGTCCTCCCTTTCCCCACCCAGAATGTTCTTTGTCAATCCTCCCTACCCCTACCCCTCCTTCCAGAGTGTTCCCTGTCTATTTTGTTATACTGGACACCCTATTTGTTACTTTGTGTTATTCCACTCCCCTATTTCTCCTGATAGGTTTATAATAGTTTAGTCCCACCTTAGACCACTCCTCCACTTTACCCTCATTGGATAATGTTCCTGCACCCCTCCTCCTGAGTCACTGTATAAAACTTCTGTTCACCCCCCCAAATCTGGTTTTGAGGCTCCATCTTGTCCATCCCATAAATACACTCTGGTTTCCCCCAAGACCCATGTCCTCGTTATCTGTCCCTGTGCCGAACCTGCCGAGAGCTGGGATTGCAGAACTTGCAGGGCGATGGTGGCACCCCTGCTCTCGCCCAGCACGCCCCGCGACGGCGCGCTGCGACAGGCTGGGACTGTCCACACCCTGCCTGCAGTGGCTGCAGCCTCCAGCTTTCCACGTGAACACAAACCCACTGATTGGCATGAAGGGCTCTGGTGAAGTGGTGGAGCCACAAGAGGAAGAGCTGCCCTGTCAGAGCATGAAGCCACTGGCTTTGTCGAAAGGCAACTGCATCTCGTGCCTGCCTGGGCTGCTCAGACACACACGTGGCCCTTTTTATTGCTCCCTCAGAGAGAATCACATCTTTTGATGGCTTCCTCACGCACAGGTAAATCAGCCTTTCTCCCACATCAGCAGTTCAAGCAGGTTGATGTTCAGATGAAAAAGCCTGCGC
Organism: Vidua chalybeata; assembly: GCF_026979565.1. NCBI lineage: Eukaryota > Metazoa > Chordata > Aves > Passeriformes > Viduidae > Vidua > Vidua chalybeata. Next base: position 2,879,744 of record NC_071551.1, read on the forward strand.
CAGGCAAAATACAAAGCCTGAGAATAGATGGAGGGTTTCGATTGTGCTCCATTTGCTCAGGGTGTGAAAATAGCTTTTATTCTCTTTCATCGTCTAAGGCAGAATGCATTTCTTGGCTCAGTGGAAGGAGCTGGAGATTAAAGGAATATTTAGCTGCCCAGTTTCCCAATAGCTGTTTGGAGGTAACTCTGGGTGTGGAGGGACAAAAGACTCATTTGCCAAGCATGTACCATACAGGACTTTCTGCCACAGTGTGTTTGAATGGACAGGTAATGAGTCATATGCTCCATTGCTAGGAACAGGCCAACCCTTCTGAGGTCAAAATGGAACAGGATTGATTCATAATAGCTGCAAAATTTGATTATAATGATGCCATTCGGTTTTTGTCTTTTTTTCTATGTTCTCTATATTCTTCACACATATATTTGTAGCTTTGTAGCCTATTGTATTAGTAGCCAGTTTTCCCAGTACTTTTCCATGGCCTTTCCCTAGGCAGAAAGACAAAACAAATTCCAGAGCTCCAAGCCCCAGGGGTACACGGTCTCTGTGCTATCCCGGGAACCAAGGCCAAGAACAATTCTTCAAGATACATTTAGTGGACAAAGTACAACTAGTGCTGAAGGGGGGACTCCAGAGAAGGGGCTTGATCTGGGGGGAACTGCATCACCACTTGTACTCCTAACTGGTGCTTTTAATCAATTATGCTAATTTTCTAAAACCTGTAAAAACGTATTCACCCCTGGAGGGGGTGGGCTTTTGTGGATATCTTTCCATAACTACCCCAGAAGGCCTTCAAGTAAAGATCTGCTCTTGTATTACCTAAAATTATCTTGATTTTCATTTCTAGGTTGGGAAAAAGGCAAAAATAATTTCTCCCCACAGTTAATTTTTTTGTCCACAGAAATAACATCAACAGGAAAAAATATCTGATATGAATGTGTGGAATTTTTGAAAGACAACTTCTCTTGCATTAATTGTTAGGCTATAATGTGCCCTTGTTTGCTATGTGCACACTGGAACATTTCCCACAAAATGTTCAGGGCAACCTACACCAGTGGAGGAAGTTTGATTTTAAGGAATCTTTTTGCTTGTAAGCACTTTCTGGCTTAAAACTTTCCTAGGAATTTTGGTTTTTATAGAAATCGTTTACTTTCTGGTAATTTTCTGACCTTGAGTCACTTCTGCAAGCTCTCCTGGTTCGGTTCTGCAACAGTTCAAGAGATTGGTAACATTTCCAAAGTGGCAGTGGGTTTGCACTCGCCCTTCAGGTTAGTTTCTTGTCCTCCTCCTTATTTTCCTTATTCTGTTCTGCCTTCCTGGAGCAGTCATTTCTCCCACCTAATTTTCAGAAGCACTTTTGTACTGCTGCTACCAATATGCAAAATCTTCTGATTGTCTGCACTGCATATCTGGTGGAGAAGGAGTCAAAAATGATGCTTTGCTTAAGTACATTTTAATTGCTTCAAAAAGGAATATCTAATCTCCAAATATTTCAGTTTAAATTAATACATTTTTGTTCCAGTCAGTGCTTCTTAAAAATTTGTGTTTCCAGTGAAGAGCTGAAATGTTCTGCTGGTAATGTAGAACATTTTCTGAAAAGTTTTTTATGTAAACAGGAATATTTTCATATCTGGAAATAAATGACCAAGTTTTAAAAGCTTTGAGTACCCACAAATTATGTTACGTGTAATGGGAGCTTCAGGTTTGATGCTTAGTGGTTTAAATATTGATTTTAAATCCTGCCTTTTCGCTCAGGGGACTGGTAATGGAATATGGCACTCTTTGCTTTAGCAGTTAGTTTTCTCTCTGGTGAGCAGTAAGTGAAGGTTAGTTCTGGCTGACTGTGATTTTTGGCCTCCCTGATGTGACCTTATGGAGTGAACTTGGTTTCTAAATGCCTGATTCAGCAGCCTTCCCTCAGTGCAACACATGGGAGCAAGTGTGGCTGGATGTGGGAGGAGGGATGTGCAGGCTGTGGGAAGCAGAATACATCTTTGAAGGATCAAGTTTAGAAATCACCAATTAACCCTTCTGAGCTCACTAACACTGGGGGCTGAGTGTGGTGAAGGCAGGTGATGGGAAGAGGCAACAGAGAACGAATAAATGGCACCTCAAATGCCTCCCGCCACCCAGCTGTACAGAAGGAAGGAGAAGGCTAGAGGAAAACCGAGGTGGAAATAACCAGAGTAACTTATTCAAGAGCCCAAAGTGGATCCTGGAGGTCCACAAACAGAACAGAGGTGTCCACCAGACTGTGATGTGCCTCAGACTGTCCCCTTCTACAGATGGTTATTATTTATGTTTATACCATTCATAGTTTGAAGGAAATCTATCTATATCAAAACTTCACTTATTATGTCTCCCCTTCTATGTTCAACTCTACTATGATCTGTTTGGTAAAGTCTGTTTAGGGACAGCTCTTTAACTAGAGGGCAGGAAAAATGGAATTAGGTGCTCCACGGGTGGACATGAATAAGAAGAGTTGAACAATTGATTACAGAGGGGTTTCTACAGATGCTGGGGCTCCAGGAGGGGACCAGCTCTGTAGAAAGACACAAGGGAGACACAAGGCCAAAGATAAACTATGGAATAGGGATAGGGAAAAGAGTAGGAAAGGTTGAGCACTATCTGCCAGAGGAAAACCATTAAGAACAAGGCAACAGTACCCTTTTGAGCTCTACAGGAAAACAGCTGCTATATTAGTTCTGCTGTCTTCTGCCTCAGAGTGGCCTGTAGTGGATAACTCCACCAGGAGGTACAGAAATGGCCTCATCTCTCCCCCTTCCCCATGTCCTCTGATGACCACTCTGCCACAGAGGAAGGGATGTCTTGTTCAAGGTCATACAATGAGTCAGTGGCAGAAGCCAGCTGGGGACTAGGACTTCCCAAATCCCTGGCCTGCATCCATTGTACATCACTGGCATAGAGGCAGCTCTGCAAATCTCACATTCATTACAATAAAATCAAGCTTTGCTGCATGGGTTTGGTTTTTTGGGGTTTTTTACAATGTCTCTCAAAAACCCAAGACTGATTTGCATTTTAAAAACAACCATTTACAGCTCAGGAAAATGCTATTCAGTAGCTCTGGGAGCTCAGGAGTAAAGATTATCTCTCAGTTTTTCTCTCCCAGATTTTTTGCCTGAAATATATTTTTGTCCTGATAGCACAATACTTACTGCTAATATTTGTGTGGTGAATATTCATTACATCCTGGGGCTTCAAGACCCCAGTGGGAAGGCGAGCACAGGAGGCACTACTGTCCTGATACTCCTGCACTCCATCGACACAGGGTAGAGGCATCAGGGTGAGAAGGCTTGTTTGGCTAGGGGTTGAGCTGTGGGATACTAATGCACTCTGGAAGCCTTTGGGGAATGCTGGTGAAACTCCAGTAAATAGTGCACTGAAGGCCTATTCAGCAAATAACTTCCATAAAACTATTAGTTTCTCTTAACTGCAAGGAAAAGCTCCCCACACAGCAGGGGTTTAGGACACACTGTCGCTCTTTACATCGGTTTCTTTCTCTATGGCAATCTGCAGAAGGACCTCTTTCCCAGAGAACTTCAGGGCTGGGGATACTCTTCCTGCCCTCAAAATTGGAGTGTTTTACCTGTCAGCAGTGGTGATTTAGGCTTCCACATGTGAATTTATGCAAAAGAGCCTGCATGCCCAAGCAGGGGCAGCTTCCCAAAGCATTGTGGGCTGCAGCTGCTTGCAGGGCTGGGACATGCATCCCTTCTCCTGATGTGGCTGGAGGCTCCTGAGCTCACTGCTGTTCAGATGGTGCCATCTGGCTCTCATGAAATATATGAGAAATGTTATCCAATAAAAGAAGGGGCTGGCTGGCTGTGTGCCTTCACCTCTGCTCTTTGGAGAAGTGATTGTTTCTGCAGCTGAGAAATGTTTAACAGAATCTTTGAGTACTAATATTGCTTGAGTGAGAAATAATAGGCTGGTAATTAGAATTCAGGCCTGAATCAGTGGTAACTAGAAGATATTTTGCTTGGTCAGGTCAGGGCTGAGGTTTATAAAAATACACAACACATATAAATATATAGTAATGTGGCTTTGTTAGTTTTATGGACAGATAGGAAATGTCCCTTTCCTTGATGTTCTGTCTAGCAGGATATTTGGGTTAGGAAAGATGAGAAGAAAAGGTCTCAGTTCTATGAAAGGAAGACATAGGAAAAAACAGCTGAGGGAAGTTTTTAAAAAGAGCATTTTCCCCACTCCCCATTTTTTTCATATGAGAAAATGCTTTATCTGCAGCTCAGCATCCTTCAGGAATTGCCCCGTGGAGCTGAGGGGACTGATGGGGCTGTTGGATGCACCTGCAGATTCTCCTGGGACACTTTGCTGGCAGCTGATGAGAAAGAACCTCTCTGGCTTAGGGGCCCTTTTTTCCTGGGTTTGTCCATTGCTTTCTCTTCACATTGTTAAGCTTACTGGTGTGCTCAGTCTTCCTTTGAGACCATTTTCCATGTACCTACAGTGCCACATGCATGTCACCCTGTCATGGTTTGACACTGGCCAAACACCCACAAAAGCCACTCACCCTCCCCTGCCACAGCTGGGCAGAGGAGAGAAATATTTAACAAAGTGTTTATGAGTTAAGGACCAGGAGAAAACACTCCAAGGGCAAAATAGGCCCAACTTAGAGATGCAGACTGAGCTTACCACTAACAAAATCAGAGGAGGATAATGAGAAGGAAAATAAGCCCTTAAAAACACCTTTTTGTCCCCCAGCCCCTCCCTCCTTCCCACAGACAGCACAGGGAGACAGGGCATGGGGGTCTTGGTCAGTTCATCATCCGAGGTTTTCTCCTGGTTGGCTCAGGGAGAGAAGTTGTTCCCCTGTGAGACCATGGGGGCCCTTCCCACAGGAGACAGTTCTCCATGAACTTCTCCAGCATGGTTCCACTCTCACGAGCAGCATCCTCCCAAAATTGCTGCAATGTGAGTCCCTCCCGTGGGCACACAGTCCTCCCAAAACTGCTGCAGCGTGGGTCACTCTTCCCCGGGGTGCAGTCCTCCAAGGTCAGGCTGCTCCAGCCTGGAAGCAGGGCTCTCTCCCCACGGGGTCTTCCACCGGAACACAGCCTCCTCCAGGCATCCATCCACTCCAGTGTGGGCACCTCTGCCATGGGCTGGGGGTGGATCTCTGCATCCCCCGGGGATCCCCATGGGCTGGGGGTGGATCTCTGCATCCCCTGGTGATCTCTGCATCCCCCATGGATCCCCACAGGCTGTGGGTGGATCTCTGCATCCCCCAGGGATCCCCATGGGCTGGGGGTGGATCTCTGCATCCCCCGGGGATCCCCATGGGCTGGGGGTGGATCTCTGCATCCCCCATGGATCCCCACAGGCTGTGGGTGGATCTCTGCATCCCCCGGGGATCCCCATGGGCTGCAGGGCCACAGCTGCTTCACGGTGGTCATCACAGCAGCCTGCAGAGGAATCTTGGCACTGGCACCTGGAGCACCTCCTCCCCCTCCTTCTCCACTCACCTTGGTGTCTCCATGTTGTTTCCCTCACATGTTCTCACCTCCTCCTCCTCTTCTCCAGCTAGAATTAGAACTGTGCCACTGTTTTTGTTTTTTGTTCTTAAATATGTGTCCAGGTTTGAAAAGACAGGTGTCTGCTAAGGAAGGCAGGAGCCTCCTGTGAAATGGAAAATGTAAACCCCCTCCCTCCAAGTTGTTATAATTTTGAAATTAAGGGGCTCTCAGGAAAAGGTGTGGGAGCAAGAATAACAGTTCTTTATTTGGGAATAAAAATAAAATAAACAATGCAGTAATACAAAACAACACTGACAGAGTCAGAATACAACCTGTTGGTCACGGTGTTGGCAGCAGTCCCATTCCATGGTGGCTGCAGCCCATCTGCAGTGCCAGCTGTGGTTCTGGTGGAGCAGGATCCTGTAGAAGGGTGGAGTTTTCCTCTGAAGCTCCAGTAGTGGTGTAGATAGGCCTGGTCTTCCCCTAGGAATCCAGTGGAGAAGACTGGCTGTGATTTTCCTTTTCTCAGATTGTATCCAGGTAGGAATGCTTGGCTCCTCCCCCTGGGCAGAGCCTCTCCCCATGGGATGATGGAATTTTATCAGCCATGCAGGGACACTCACTGACCCATAAACTGAAGGTATTTCCCAGAGGGAGGATTGGCTGTGAAGAGATAAAGAAAACTGCCCAATGGACAGAAGATAACTGCCCCACCTCTAACAGAGAGGAATAGAATACACACCCCCATTTCCAGCCTAAGACAGCATGTTATCACAGAGGCATTCCCAACATCTCTAATTGGCCCAGCCTTGGCCAGTGGCATGTCCCTCTTCAGAGCCATCAGGGACTGGCTCTGCTGGACATGGCAGAAGCTTCTAGCAGCTTCTCACAGAAGCCACCTCTGTGCCCCACCCCCCATTTCCAAAAACCAGGCTGTGTAAAACCAACACACACTATTGTAAATGCAGGTGAACCTGGTGGGAAGAAATGCTGATGTCTGACTCCAGTTCAGAAGGCTGAATGATTTCTTTATTATAACTATACTATAATACATTAATATACTATTTAAAGGAGATACTAAAACTACATGCCTACTTTCTAACTACTATATCTAACTAACTCATAACTCATGACCCTCTTGCTAGAATCCAGCCACAGGTGGATTTGATTGGTTATCAGGTTCAAACAATCCTCACCAGAAATCAATTAAGCAATCACCCCAGGTAAAAAATTCTCTAAACACATTCCACATGGGAAAAACAAGGAGCAGAAATAGAAATTGTTTTCTCTTTCTTCTCTCTGTGCTCCTTTATGAAAAATTCTGAGTGAGAGAGGAGAATGTGCTTGCCACAACACACCTTTCAATCCAGGCACACAGACATTTCCATATTCACAAGCTCTGGTAGCCCTGTGTGTAGTCCAGGGCTGTGCTGACAGACTTTGCACTCATCTCCCTTGTCTGGATCCCAAGCCTGCCTTTGTGTTTGATGAAGTTCAGTTCTCAGCTGTTGCCCAGCCCTCTCTGCTCTGTGTCTGACTGGTATAAACTTGAAAGCCTTTTGGGCAATCAAGCAGTAACATATTTTGTGGAAGCTGAAAGTCCCCTCGATAAAATTTACAAGGTCTAAGTGAGCCTGCTTGACATTGTTTAATGCTTTAGTAATGAGCACCTAGACAGGAAAGATTGCTGAAGTAATTTTATTCTGCATTGATGAGCAGTCAGAATTTCAGAGAGAGGCCATAAATATAAGGAAGTGGAATGGCCAATGGTGCCTGATCTTGGTGTGGAGGGTGGTTGTGCTTAGGCTATGAGACATTAATAAAGGGGAAGGGTTTTCCTTCAGTTTCCCAACTCCAAAAGGCATCCTTTAGCCAGAAATGGCTTTAGGGACAGTAGCAATCTCTTTCCTTCCTGCCTGCCTGTGACAGTGCTTCCGTGGACAAGTGTTTGTGGATTTGCAGCTGCTACAGTGCAGTACAGTGCTGATGTCCCCTGGTGTCACGTGTGTGTTTGTACTGTGTGGCTGCGACAGCAGTGTGTAGCACCTCAGCCCCTGTGCTGTGTGCCTGGGCATGTGTGCCATTAATAAGAGCCACAGATAATGCTAATTCTTTGTAGATGGATTTGCATTGTTAGTGGAGTCTGCAATAAGGCACTGACACCTTTCTGCACAGTTATGTGCAAGTAATGCAGGTACAGCTGGATACACACTGTGTTTATGTGTTGCTCACACAGTTTCAACTTGTGTCTGAGTAAAACATACTCACTATTGCTGGTTTAAACAAGTAATGAACTACATCTTCATTTTGGCAGCACATGCCATGTTTGATTGAACACTTCTGTGAGGCCTGAGGGAGGAAAGTGATAGCAGTTAGAAGCTGATGCTCTGTGAACACAGAGGGACATGGAAGGAAATGTTAAATCATCTACGAAGATTTCTCCTGGGCATTATATTGGCTCTCTCATCCCCAAAAATTTTAAATGTTTTATTTCTTTCCAATGCAGAATGATAAGAGATTGAAATCATAGAAGTTGCCTGTCTAGGTTTGGAAAGACAGGTGTCTGCTAAGGAAGGCAGGAGCCTCCCCTGAAATGGAAAAATGTAGACCCCCTCCCTCCAAATTGTTATAAATTTGAAATTAAGGGGGGATCTCAGGCAAAAATATGGGAGCAGGAATAACAGTTCTTTATTAGGGAAGAAAATAATGCAGATAAACAATGCAGTGAACGAAACCAACACTGGCAGAGTCAGAATACAACCTGACACCCTGTTGGACAGGGTGTTGGCAGCAGTCCAATTGGAATTGTGGCTGCAGTCCTGGAGTGTCAGTGTGGTTCTGTTGGAGCAGTGATCCTGTAGAAAAGGGTGCAGTCTTCCTCTGAAGAGGCAGTGGAAGAGGCAGCTGTTCCTCTGGGAAATGCAGTGCAGGAAAAGCCGTGCTGGTGTTCCAGAAACTCCAGATTATATCCAGGTAGGAATGCTTGGCTCCTCCCCCTGGGCTGAGCATCTCCCAGTGGGATGTTCCAGCTCTTATCAGCCATGCAGTGACACTCAATGGCCCCTTATCAGCAGATGTCTCCCCTGAGAGAGGACTGGTTGTGGAAGAGATAAGGAAAACTGCCCACTGAACAGAAGACAACTGCCACACAGATGGCAAATGGATACATCTTGCCTTGCCTTGCAATCTGGGACATTGCCATAGTGCAGGATTGTCAGCCCCTGCAATCCAGGTGAGTATTCCATTACAGGGCTTTCTGAGTGCTGTGCATTGGTGTTCATGTAGTGATACTTAACGCTGAACGTGGCAGTTGGAGTGTCTCTATATCGACATGGAAAGGCATATTCTTCATGTACATTTTCTTAATGTACAAGAAAAATTCTAGCTCAGCTAAGGCTAGTGTAGCTCTGTGGTGTGCATGTGAAGGAAGGCATCATGGTTTCATGCTCTCAGAAAACCATGTACAAGTTTTAAAAGCTGCAGTGGTCAGGTTGATTTGTGCAGAGAGGAGATGGGAAGGGTTTGTCTTGGCACAGGTGTGCCAGCAGCACTCTGTTGCTGTTAGCTCCTGTGTGCATGTGTCAAAATCTGCTAGGACAAGCGGGGTGTTGTGATGGTTCGTTTTACAGTGCAAAAGGCAAACAGCAGGGGACCATCTGTTTAATCATAACAAATGCACCTTTATTGAGTGCCAACAGCAAATGCGATAGAGGGGTCAAAAAGGAAATAAAGGATCGAAAGAAAAAGAGAAAGAGGGAGGGGGAATATAGCTACCAAACAGAGAGACAAAATCCTCGATGGTCCAGCCACATAGATTCGCCGTCATCTGTGGGGGTTCACCAAAGTCTTGGTTAACTCAGGGATCTTTTATAGTCCTCTGCCGAGTGGGGGAAACAGGTAATGGAGAAATGAGTCTATTGAAAAACGGGTACAGACAACAGGCAAGTCAACTTCAGCAGGGAAGCAGACCCTTTGTTTTCTTGGTCCAGCGAAGGCACCCGCAGGCAACACTTGGCAAACATCCTGCTTCAGTCAGGCCAACGCCCCTGTGATAGGATTATAGGGGTCTCAGTCTCAGTCCCTGGGAGGGAGCTTCAATCTCTGTCTGTCATGGTGGTTGTGAGGCACATGAGGGCTCTTCCGTAGGAGATCACCAAAGTTACCCCAGAAAGTTCATTTGGCCAAGAGGTGGCAAAATTCGTGGGTTATTGTGGTGAGCGGGTATCGTGAAGCAGCTGTAAGCACATAGAACAAGCTACTCCTTGCCAGGTCCTTGCCAGGCCTGCTCGAAGCAGAAGGTGTTCATGGCAGCACAGCACACACCTGCAAACAATCATCCACCTCAACCAAGCCGGAAACTCCAGTCGGGGTCTCCAGGATCTCAGTCTCTGCCATTGCAACAATCGTGAGGCAAAAATGAGGGGAACTTGGGACCGTCTCTCACAGCATCACACAACCTGGGGTGCTTACGCCCAGAGGCGAGCGGGGCCAGCTCAGGGGGTGTGTGTCTGTCTGTGCTGGAATGCTGTCAGAGTCAGAAGCAGTGCTGAGGAGGGTCGTGTTACTGTCTGAACGCTCAGAAGCAGTGCTGGCTAATAACTCCTGCAGTCTGCTGGGCTCTGCTGAGTGATTGAGCACTGTCCCTCACCTCAGCGCCAGCAGTGCTTGCAACACCAGCAAAGTTAGAAAAAGCAATTTTTCCCTTTATTGTACACTTGCAGTTTTCAACAAAATTGCTAACCCCACACTGTTACCTTCTCTGCAGACATCTTTATCACTGGTAGAAGTATACAAAGCTGGTGGAATGAATTTTTACTTCAGAAGCCTCATTAAATTTGCATTCCTTGGAGGCCCACAAGGAAGATGATGGTCTGGCTTTGTCTGCTTCACTTCCTGTCCACTTCGGGTGATGCATCAGAGCTTTTGACACAGCCTGCTTGGAGACAGACTCAGGTGATGGGCTTATTTTATTGAGCTGCTTTCAATTTCTTATTGACTTAACAAATCTATCTGAAAATAGATATTTTCCCTAAGCACCATCAAACTCAAATAAGTGAGAATATAGGGCAAAACAAGCCTATGTAATGTAGCCTAATTAAGGGCCATTGCTATTGGGTAGTTGTTCAGCAATTTACTGACATAATCCTGCTATTTCAGGAGTCCACATTACAGTAACAGGTCACTGCAGTAAACAGGCCAAGGATAGGGGGACTGTTGTTCTCTCTGCCTCCAAAGCCAGATGAGCACAAAATAAATAAATGCAAAACCACTGTATCCAGCACAGCAGTTAGAGACTGTCCATCAACACTGAGCAAAGCCCCTGTACCCAGAGATGTCTTTATCATAGATGGGAGTCCATCTCCTGAACGCCAAGGCAAGGGCACAGCAAGCTAATGACCAGCTGTGCAGAATGCCTTGCTCCATGAGAGGCAAGTATGAATGTATAAAAGACTTTTCTCTACCACCTTAATTAATAAGTCTTGCTGGCTCACATTTAATGACTTCTACTTAATTCAGGGATTGTTGCTGCATATTTCTGCCACTTCATGCACATAGCTATCTCCTGTATAGAGCATTTATCTAGCAGTGAGTACTCATGACGAGTCCTTCCCAAAGCCCTGGCTCTAAGAGGGGCTGGACCTGCAGCACCGGCCAGGTGCTGCAAAAGTTTCTGGTAGTTTCCGTCCCAAGATGGGCCCGGTCTCGGGGTGGTGGCAGCGCCCGCCCGACAGAGCCGGACTCCCATCCGTCACAGAGGCATTACCATCGCTCTGAACGGCTGCCTGTAAACCGAGGGCTCCCTCTGCGGGCGGGCAGGGCAGTCCCGGATGGTCGCGCATGCCGGAGAGGACACGGGCACCCGCAGCTCCTCACCTCGGCGGCCGCTCCGCTACCTGCGCTCTCCGCTGCGGAGCTGCGCGGGGCGGGCTGTCACCGGGGCACGTTCCTCAGCGCCGCGTCCGCGCCGCCCTCCCGGCGCTACCGGGCCCTGTGGGGCGGCCGCCTTCCTCGCCGGGGCTGCCTGCCCGGCGCCACCGCTCCGGGGCCAGCGGGGCGGGGGCCGCGCTCGGGGCACGGTTTATATACGCGCTTTGTAGCGCGGCCACAGCGCCGCCCGCAGCGCGGCGGGGCGGCGGCAGCCCCGGAGCTCCGCACCGCTCCGCTCCGCTCCGCACCGCTCCGCGGCACGGCGGCGGGCGCTGGCGGTCCCCCGCCCGCCCGCCTTTCCTTCCGCCCACGGCGGCCGCGGCGCTCGGCGGAGCGGCATCAAAAGGCGGCGGCGGGGCCGGGTCAGGGCTGCGGGACCGGCACCGCCGCCGCCGCGGCGATCATCGGTAGAGCGGGAGCCGGCGCTGCCCACTGCTGCTGCCGCCCGGCGCGGCGGAGGTGAGTGATGCGTTCCGCGGCCCCGGGGCTCTGCCAGGTCTTGGGAGTCTGTGAGCACGGCTGTCTGTCGTGGTGCTCTCTCCGCCGGCGGCCCTCAGCGCTCGGCTCTGCCCGGGGTGGCCTGGGGTGTCGGTGGGGCTCCCGGGTCCCGCAGTGCTTAGAGAAAACACCGCTTGTAATCGTGCCTATCGTGCCTTTTTTTTTTTTTTTTTTTCCTCCCCCTCCGTCCCCTTTCCCTTTCCCTTTTTCCTTCCCCCTGGGAATCCAGCAGCTAAAACCCTCAGTTGTGTGTTTAGCCAACTCTCCCTGGAAGCTCTGGATAGTTCATGAATATGCATAGGGAGATCGTTTCCCGGGAGGCTGCCTCTATAATGAGCTGATTGAGCTGCGCCTGCAGCAGGGCTGTTCTCCTGGGGGAAAAGTTGAGCGCCAGAACTGAGGAGCTTTGTGTCCCTGGCGTCACGGAGGCTTGGCCGGCCTCTGAGAAGGAGCAGAGTCAGCGGGGTATTGGCCGTACTCAGTGGTGTTAGCAGGTCCAGCCAGGCAGGATCCTCATCTGCTGTGTGTCCAAAAGACATAAAGAGCATCATGTAACTACTATATGTAAGATAACCTTCCTGTTTCATACCAGCTTGTGTAGAAATGGACTTTTCCTGTCTAAAAACACCGCACCACTTAATAAGGACATTTCATTGCTTAGCAACAGTCCCAACTTAGCTTGGTCCTTATGGCTCTTGCCATTCAGGAGGTCTCCAAAGATGTGCCAGTAAAACAGCCACTGTCCTGGAGCAAAGAATCTCTTCTGTTTCTTCCTTGGTGATGTGATGACCAAGCCAAAAGAGCGGGGCTGGTTGCTCCTGCCCAAGTATTTAAGAGCACTTGAGAGACTGGGAGCTGAGTGTAACTGAAAAATTCCAGGCCAGACAGAGTAAGCTGGAAGTGGCCGGTCCCTCAGGTATGTGTGGGACCTTGCATCTGCCTTGTTGATGCATCCTGTGCCACTTGCACCTTTGTTTTGTGCACAGGTGTAGCAGCATGCTGGTTAACAACCTTCACTTATGCAATTATTAGTATAGTATTTTGACAGCTGTGCAGAGTCTGCTAGTGTTTAATGTAATACACAAAAAAATAAGTTCCTTTAAAACAAGGCTGATGCATGTCCTCCTCTGCTGCGGCAAGACAGACTAGTTAAATGGGGTGAGGACTTGTGCTTTGGAAGAGCAATTCCAATGACAAACACACAGGATTTTTGCTCACAAACCCACATCCTGATACACATAAAATTTGCTACCGTAGAAACTCAGTCTTTTAAGAACAATTTCCCCATGAAAATTTGTGTAAGCTTTTGAAACTAGCTGTCTGCTCTCATCAGAACAACTTTGCTTGGGGACAATATTTTTCCCTCTTTCTCACCAGTAACCTTGTGAAGTGTTGATCAAGATAGAATCCACAGCACCAGCTTGCTTTAATTGCTCTTTTAGACTGTGTATCTAGATGGAAACCTAGCAACACAACAACTGTATTGAAGGAAGATGTTTCACTTCTTTTATCACGCTGGATGCATCTTTAGAGGTTAGACTTATCAAGCTAGTCTCTTTACCCCTTGGAGCCTTATAGCTTGATTCCCTAAGCCTGGAATAAAACGGAACTGAGCTAGTGAAAAAGACAACAAAGATGGAATGGAAATGCTTAATATGATAAAAGTTCCATTCTTCCTTTCTTCCTGCTGCCCCTGCAGTATTCCCATGGGGAAGATATTCCTCTACAGAGAGAGAATGCTTGTCTAATAGGAAAATTATTCAAGGGGAAACTATCCATCAGCATTTGTGTCCCTTTCACTTAGAGGCACAAGGGGAAAGCTAAGGGCCCAGAGCAGCGTGTAACAGTGTAATATGTGAGAACTGGACTGGCATTTGGGAAGAAGCATCAGCATCATCCAGTCCCCAACTGCCCACAGTAGTGATGACTGTGATTCAGTTTCTGCAATGTACAGGGCAAATTCATCCTCAGGGGTAGGGAAAAACCCCAAACCACAACCCCAAACATAAGCTGAAGTCACTTATACTCTGTCCAGATTTCCCACACTGGCTATAGTGTAGTGTTTTCAGCTATATTGACAAACACCCTTGTTGTGCATGTTGTTCCTTACCATAGAATAGGGCACTTACATGGAGTCAGGATGGCAATATCTGACTGGTTCTTTGTAATTTGGGGGCACATAGATGAGGGATTTTACACTGTTGAAATTGCTGTTAGTTTTTAGATGTTTGGGGGAAATGTGTTTGCTAGGTGCTAAAAATTCTTTCAATATCTTGTGTGTCCTTGGCTGTGCCTCCCAAGATCCTGTATTTTTTCAGCATTAATGAATTAAACATCACAAATGCCTTTGTCACGCCAACAGAAGAAGCAGTTAAGTTACAGGAAAACTCTGACCCCTTCTGTATCTGTAATTTCTGAACTGCAAATGAGGTGTTGTTGACAAGCTGTATTTTGCAGGAGTTTATGGGGTGGCTGTGACGTGCGTGTATGTAATCAAATCACATGAGAGTGATAGGATGGGTGCATTTCAGTTTGGCACAGGGAGAGGGTATGCACACGGTGTTAACATTTTGCATCCAAAAAAGCCACAGCACATCTGTAATCCTCTGGTGATGCCAGTGCTCCAAGATAAGTGCTGCTTATACAAAGACTTGCCTGTTGGGTATGAGTACTTAATAAATAAGCTTGAGTGAAACCGGAGTGGGATAGAAGTTCATACCCTGGTGCATATGGAAAATCTGGATAAGCTGTGATTTTTATTTCTGAAGTTTGAACAGGTCATTCTGTGAGTCGCAGGGTCTCTGGGTAACGCTGCTGTGGTTTCTGTGCATGCCAACGTGCAGAAAATCCTGGCAGAAGCTCTCTTCAGCACAAAGTATTTAGCATACAATTGGTTTAATCCTCTAATCTTATCAAGCACTAACATAAATGAGAACTGAACAAATTCGTTCAGTTCTAAAAAATGAAATTCTAAAAAATCAAACCACATTATATTTCTCAGTGTAGTGCAAAATATTTCTCCTTTTACTTACCTGATTGGCTTATTTTTTTAATCCATTGTTTGTTTAGAGGTATCAGACTATAAATTTGGGCTTAGTGGTGAACGTACATGTAATCGGCTGTCCCGTGATGCGAGTTTATCTGCAATTTGAACAGCTGGAGGGGAATTCAGGATCAGAGCAAGCAGTACGGCCTGAGGGCGTGGGAGCTGCGGGGCTTGGCAGAGGGAGGAGTTTCTGCTGAGTGAGTGCTTCTTACCTCTTTGGCAACAGCAGTCCTGTGCACTTTCTATTGTTTTTGTGCCAGTCAAGAAGAGCAGCAAATGTCCTTTGCCTTCTTCCTTGCCACACACCTGTTTCTCTTCAGAGAGGTAAGCGGTCCTCACGAGGTGGGTGTGAAAACTGTCCTTTGGCTCTGTGAATGTGTGGCCAGCAGCCCGGGAATGTGTTTTCAGACCTCGTGATGAACTTGAGCAGTGAAATATTAGTTTCTAGAACGCACTTAATCTCCCCCTGTGATGCCGCAGAACAGGCTATCTCTTTAAATGATTGATTTAACACAGATTTACCTGAGTTCATTCATCTTGTTGTACCTTTACCAGGGTGAATTTTCTCTCACTCCTGTCTCTCGGGGTCAGCCTGTCAGGACCCCAAGAGTGTAAAAGTCCTTGTTTCCTAGCCCGTGCAGCCAAAGAAGTCTGGAGTGCGTAGGATCAAGCTCTCAAGGATGTTTATTTTTCCTTATCTATAACATTCTTTCTCTGACCTGCTGAGGTCCATCCAGAAAGGAAGCCATGGCAATCTGCCTGCCCTCTCGGGCAATGTTTACCTTTTATATCAAAAGTTATGTTCAGTCTGTTTACAATAACGTGCCAATACCTATCATCTATGTTGGACAGTGTGTGTCTACCCTAAACCAATAGAAAAGTGTCACCATCACACCAAGACATGGAGGACAAGACGAAGGAGAAGAAGGCCGGGACATGCCCAAATCCTTCCATCTTGACCCCCTGAACTACATTCTAAAAACCCCAAAATTTTACTTTTCCACCCTATGTTAATTCAAATATCACAGTACTCAAACCCTTGTGGCTTGTAATTCCTCTTACAGACTTGACAGCTTTTCCCACGGGCTAAAATCGAAGCCACAGGTGTTTTTGACTTCTTGCCAAGGTCTCCGAGCCCCGTGCCAGGGTCTGGAGCCAGCCAGGGCAGCCAGAGGGGTGTCCTGGACTCCAGCACCTGTCCTCACCGATGCTTTGCTAAGGGCTGGATCCTCGTCTCCTCTTTCAGAGCAGCACCTCATTTCGTGAATAGCTCTGCTGCCTTCAGTGAGACTGTTAAAGAGAAAGGCTGCGGTGCTTGTGACTCAGACTAATGCACGTCAATTTAAAGGACAGATTAAGCGCAGTGTGAGTATGGATTGCAGTGTCTGGCCCGTAATGAATAATTCAGGAGTATGGAGGAGACAGCTGTAAAGTGCTTAATCCAGTTTTAAGTGAAGTCAGCAAAAGACTTTCCATTGACCCCCGTCCAGGATACGTTTCAGCGAAGCTTAACCACGTGTGAGTTTGTAAATTGTCCCATTGATAGCAGTGTGCTTCAGGCGTGAGCTACACCAACTGTCTGCATTAGCACCAGCTGAATGTTATTTATGACTCTCTTGTCCGCTGTGCTGTCATTGACCGTCCTCTGCAGCACCTAAGGGAAGCTTTCTGAGCGCTGAGCATGGCTATTGAGTCATGCTTTTATAGCATTGAAAACCAGAAAAGATTAATAACCCGAGTACTACACCATTAACAGGAGAAAATACGGACACAAAAAGCTTGGAAAAACAAGCTTCAAAGGTTTAATTTTGGTTGCTTAGAGCCAGGAATGGTGCCCTCCTTCTGCAAGAACAAGGCAATTGTGTGTGATAAGCATCCCACCACAACTGGACACTGATCTGCCTTCCCGGGGTGAATTGAACCCCCAGGGACTGCAACTGCCCCTGGGAGACCTGCTGTGGAAATGGCAGAGCAGTTCTGCTGGTGGGAACCAGGGGATGCTCTGCACCTGCAGCTCTTGTTTTCAGGTATGGGTCTGTAGCACCTGGGAATTCTGTCCTTCCAGCTGCTCCATAGGGATTTACTTTCCCTTAACAGTTCAGTTCAGCACAGCCACTAGCAGTGATGATTTTTTGTCATGGCAGCATTATTGACTTGAAGGGGCAGGGCATCTCCTCCTGGTTGTAACTCAACATATAAAAATTCCAATGTAATCTGTGCCTTTGTTTTGAGCCTGCAGATTCTGGCAGTGCCACAGGCTTTGCTCTCCTGTGGGGAGACAAGCACACCCACGACAGAGCAGGGCACCCCAGACAGAGGGTGTCTCCTGCACTGAAATTAGGCCTTCACAGTGTTATAGAGAGGTAATGAGATGGTTGGCTCTCACAATTAAGACATGAATATTATGTATATGTTAAGAGAAGTGTGAAAAATGCATATTAAATGATTGGCTCTTCGCAAATATTAAATTGAATACTATATGTGTTATGTTGGAAAGTTATTTTGTAGTACTGTATTAATCCTTTCTAAGTAGTGTGGTAGATATAGTTTTAGGTTATAACATAATGTTATAATAGAAACTATGCAATGTAATTTTTTTTTTAACTAGCCCAAGAAAGGGATGAGATAATAAAGAAATTCTTCGCACAGAGGTAACAGCAACAAGACACTTAAGAGTTACTGCTTCCTTAACAGAAAAGACAAACATTCCTCCACCTTCTGTCTGTTTTTAAAGAGAGCACGCTTTGTTTGAGAAGAATTTATGCATCATGTATGAGATACATGAATATGCAACAGGCTATTGCTTTTAAGGGTTAATCCTTTGTTAGTGAGCCATGCTTTCAAGAAGGAAAGCATCCGGACATCCGTAACTCTTTGCTTTTTATTACCCCTTATTGTCCTAACTCTGATTGTCCAAATTCTTATTGCTCTAATTTTTACTACTATTTTTATAACTATTTTATTACTATTAAACTTTTAAAATTTTAAAACAAGTGATTGGCGTTTTTCACATAGTTATGTTATTGTGATATGTTCTCCCATAGTCCCCTTTTCCCTCACTAGATGGCCTTGGCAGTTCAGGCATTTGGCAGGAGGGCAGGCTTGTTACTAGAAGTCGAGGCATGGCAACACTTGACCTCCAATAAAGTTGTAAGAAAATGATCTCCACCAATGGATGGCAGAAAAGGAGTTGACTGACAGATTCTAGGAGGGGCTGGGGTCCCTGATGCGACACCAAAGGTATAAAAGGTAAAGCCATCATTTGTGAATGAGCACATGGAGTTTGGTTCTGTGCTCCCAGTGCTTTATATTTTCCTTATTCAGTTCTTTTGTTGTATTTCGTTAAGGTTTAATAAACCTTGGACATTTTAAAAGTGAGCGTCATTTCTCACAACAAATGCCTCACTTTTTTTCCCTGTTTTTGAGTTTTCTCTGCTTGCTGGGAGAAGTGTTTTAGGGGGACAAGGCTGGAGTACTTTCCCTGCCATCTGCCTTAAAGGCAGCAGGCTTGAAAGCTGGCACAGTTACTTCCTGATCTTTGCCAAGCTCTGTTAATGCAGAACAGCTTCTCCTGAGCAGAAGGCAGTTCATGGTTCTTAAATAGTGGAGAAAGGGGAGAGGCCAGCGTGTTTAAAGGGGTTGAAAGACACACTGGCAGTCATCTGATTCTTAAACTGATGCTGGCCTTGACTCTCTGCTGCTTTACTGGGGGAGATTTAGGGGTGAGCATCATTTTTCTGCCTGGACTTGAAGGTGTGAATGCTTGTTGCTTTTGGGGCCTGGTTCTGCAGCTGCATCTCACTTCAGCCATGTCAGTGAAGTCACTTTGGATTTGTTACTGGGAGTGTTCCCTGGGATCTACCTGCTAAGCTAACCACATGGATAAACTTATTTGGGCTTCAGGGCATCCTGCCTGAGGCTGCCACAGACTTTCTTCCTGTCTTACTTTTTCATAGCAGAAATCTCTTTGACTTGAACAAAGAGGAGTGTTCTGGGAGATCTCTAGCTTTACTCTGAGCCTGCTGGACTGATGTTGGGCTAGCAACTCACAGGGTCTCTGTGTCACTGTTAAATGGAGTTGTAAGTACCACTGCTGCTTCTCATTTGGCAACTAGAGTTGAGTGATGTCAGCAGTAACTTGCTTGGTCTGTATTTAGCTTCTGTAAAAGTCAGCAAAAGTAATAGATTAATTCCATCAGAGATGAAGCTCGACTGTGGAACCTTGCTTAATTCATTTGTGAACTTGCTTATAATGCCATCTATTTCCCTAGAGGAATAAGGAATTGAATCTGATAGGTGTTTGCAAAGGGTTTATGCAGTCTCTGATATATGATGCACAAAGTACTCCTTGCTCTTAGAGGGATGTTGACTTGTTTCTTGGCTCTGTGTTGCACCTAGGAGCTGAGAATGAACTGCTTTTGAGCTGTATTCAAATCTTTGGAGACAATTTGGAAAAAAAAAAAAACCACAAAACAACACCTAACCGTCCTACTGCTTTGGGTACTGCTGCAAATGCAGCACACTTGATTCCCTGAATCCAACAAGTTCTTTCTGTTCCTCCTTTTAACAAGAGAAATTAATTACTGAAGAAGATGGGGCTGCAGACTCAGGTTTGAACTAGAGCCCAATGGGGCATTTTAAACATATTTGAGAAATGCCCAAAGCAAACCTGCTTATGAATCAAACCCAGCCAAATCCTCTGTCTTTGCACTGCCACTGCTTTCCCCCCACCTCCCCCCTTGCTCACCCTCTCACTTGCTCTCCAGCTAAAAGTCAGGCACTAGGTTTAATCTCCAAGGCAGTTCTTATAGCTGAGTTGAAATGGGGAGGTGGACAGGCCCACAAGTGCATGAAAGTGACTCAGTAACACAATGGGCTCCAGTGAAACTGGGAGTCTGGACAATATAGACATCAGCTTGTTTTTAAAGCTAAATTTATTTTGCCTGAAAGCTCAGACTAGTTCTTGGGCCATGCTGAAAGCTGCTCCTTCCAGTGCTTCCTGCCAAGAGTTGCAATTTCCAACCTCTGGGCATGGCAGGCTGGGCTTCTTGAGGACCCACAGAGCACCTGTCAGTGCCTTGGACTTGCCATCCAGACCAGACTGGACACAGAGTGTCCAGTTTCTCAGTGGAGTGTCTCACAGTCTGATGTATGTGCTGCAAGCCATTTCTTTCCACATCCAAACTGAATTTTATTTCCAAGGCCATCCCTTCTTTTTCTCCCCATCCTAACCCTTGCATCTCAGCTCTGCCCTTTCACACAGGGCTCAGAGATGGGCAACTGAGCTGTGGTCTGGGGTGGTCTTTGGTCCATTGCTTGCTTGTCTCTGCTATCAATGTGCTTGTGCACAGAGCATGGCAGAAAAGCTGCAGCATCGTAGGGAGCTATAAAACACCAATCTAAGGCAACTGGAAACAAGATATATCAGCAGGTAAATGTTTCGTCCCCTGTGGCAGTGCTTATGCCAAGGAAGCAACGCTTCATTCCTGTAAATCTGCTGTCTGGAACCAATCCTTGATGCACGTTTCCTCACAGTAACTGCAGAGTTCATAGCATGGGTTTGTGTATAAGTGGCACAGGAAAGCATCTGGCCTTGTTCAGGTTCCAATTACAGAGAGCTCTACTGTAAGTAGCAGACAAGTAAGTTTTTTATGACATTTCCTTTACAGAGCTCTTGCAGTCCCTTGTATTTCTGATGTGTTGTGAGGGAGATAATTCCTTCTGGATCCAAATCTTGGCTTCTGTGCAGCTAAATTAGTTCCTGCATGTACACCAACCTGCCTACATGCTCATTTATTTGGTTATGTTGTGGATCCTGGTACTGTTTGCATTTCCATTTCTTTGGCTGATTCAGGAAGCGCCTTCAGATACTTTCCTCTTGTACTCAGCCAACAGCCTGGTTTCTAGAGGACTGCAAAGTGTGTCCCTTTGAACATCCAGCCTGGTTTCCAGAGGGCTTCCACAGTTCCACATCCGGCTGCGGAGTGTGTCCCTTTGAAAATCAATTTGCAAATGTCTTTTCAAAAGTAGTCTGTGTTTCCTTGTGAAGGGGAATCCCAGGAGTCTTTTGAGCAGGGCATGTTGTGAAAGGATAGAAGTCTCAAACTCCAAAATATGAGAGCAATTCAGAGCAGATGATGTGCTTTGCCTCAGGAAAGCTGGAAAAACCAACAGTAGAGCCACAAAAATATCTTTAATTTTTGTGTTTTAACTGCAGGACTTAGCCCTTAGAGATAGTGCAAGTAGCATCTCAGCCTGTGAACATCTGTCTGAAAGTGTGGGATGCAGTGAGAAACTGGGAACAATTGGCTGAAATGCTTTGATCCTTCCAGGTGGCAGTTCTTGTCCCTTTGGGATGGCTGGTTGCCACTCACGAGTGGCTCACGAGCAGCTCCTGTGCAGCTCCTGTGGCTGTGAATCTCTGCATCTTTGGTAGTGGAAGGGGAATAAGGACAATGGTGATGTTTGCCTCTCTCTGAACTGCTTCAGATCACAGACTTCCAGGTGTGTGCTGGGGGGGAGGAGAAGAGAGCAGAGAGGAGGGACATTCCTGCTGTCTCAGTTCTGGTGGCCTAAATCTGTATCCTAGAGACGTGGCTTCACTGGCAGCTTCTGGGAGCTGTTGCAAGCAGCATTTCCCTCCCTTGCACAGTGACTAACAGGAACTGGCTCATGGTGTCTCCTGTTTGTATTAGGAAGCATCCTGGACTTTCTCTGAGATGAATGTGTCACTAAAACCTGTTTGCTTATTCTGAATCTCTGTCCCCTCCTCTGCTAATGGTCTGCAGGACTGTGCTTATTGAGCTGTAGTAATATTTAATGTGAGTTTCTGCATGGCTGGTGCAGCTGGCAGTAAGCTTTAACTCATTGTACTGGCAGGGGATCTGCTGGCCTGCTGCTCAGGCACTGAGGCAGCTTGTCTTGTCTCCACATCTTCCCCTTAAGAAGTTTTCCTTCTGTTCTGAAAAACCTTGTGCTTGCCCAGGTCCCGCCAGTGAGCTGTGTGGCACTAGAGGCTCTTCAGCCTCTGGATATTGCACATCTGCTTCCAGATTTCTCACCGATTCTTGGAAGATGAAATAGCAGAGCAAATTAACGTAATTCCACAAGCTCTGGGTTTTAATGGGAGGAGAGCAGGTAGCTGCATCTGTCTGGGAGAGAGAGAGACGTGTGGGAGGTAAGAAAGACAGACCTGCTCAGATCCCACTTTTCAGGCTGCTGACAGCCAGCCAGCCACAAGCTGCTTTG
Organism: Vidua chalybeata; assembly: GCF_026979565.1. NCBI lineage: Eukaryota > Metazoa > Chordata > Aves > Passeriformes > Viduidae > Vidua > Vidua chalybeata. The sequence goes on from NC_071551.1 coordinate 2,901,959, forward strand.
TGAGTCCTGATCCAGTAGTAAGTTTTCCATGGGTCACTGTAACACATGGTTTGCTGCAGTCATTCTCACTCAGTTTAGTGACTGTCAGGATAAATTCCCCCCAGAATCCACCCTCACATTCTGAGAAATAGGAGGCTGTGTCTGTGCCACAGATGAGATCAGCGCAGTGCATGGAGCTGGAATGGTGCACAAATATTTCAGTACTCCTGCTGCTCCCTCATTTGGGAGAGTGCTACAGATCCCCCACTCCTCTCATGCTGGTGTGTGGAAAGCCCTGCAGAAAAAGTGAATGTAGCTAAAATACCACGGGAGCTGTGTCCTCACTGCAGACTGCAGCCTTACAGCCTTTCTCTTCGAAATCTGGCATTTTCTGATGTCAGTAAATTGTAGCAGTGAAAAATGAGACCTTTAGATACATTAGATCAAAATGGGTAACACCTGGAGTGAGACACTGTGACCTGCATGACATGACATGTGCAAGTGGGACTTTGTGCCTGTTCCTCCTCTTTCTGAAAGGTCAGAGCACAATGAGCAGAGCTGGCTAAGTACACTCTTCAGGTGGAGCATTTGTAATATTTTCTTTTAACCTCGTTGTACTTTTTAAGCTGGAGTGGCAAGAACTGGAGCAGAAACAGTTGCCTGTGCTGTGGTTGGCAAGAAGGTCTGGCAGGACAGGTTGGAATTCCTGCCTTAGCTCTCATATTGCTGCCCACAGAACCACGAGCTTGTTCCTTTGGGCCCCGGCAGGTGGGATCCAGGGTGCTGTTGAAATCTGTCAAGGCACCCAAAGGCACCCAGCTGAGCCAGAAGTGATCCCTTTACTTAGCAGCAGCAACTTGCTGGGGTTCAGACAAATCTAAGTAACTTTTGTAGTGGTTAAGTGAGTAATTTCTGAAGCATATCAGAGCCTCAGCTTACTTGGTACCTGTTAGCAGAAACCTGGAAGTGCCACATACCTGAGTGACAGCAGAGTTTATCACCAGCACAAGCAAGTAACTTAAGTAGTAAACATGGCACAGGACTGCGAGGCATGTTTTGTGAGATTATAACCAAGATGCTGCTTCTGACACTTACAATCATTAGTTACAATAACCAGAAGCAAATTATTTTATCAGGAAATTAATTTTATTTGGCAGCGACAAGCATGTTAGCAAAGTGCTCACGCAGGTATACCTCTGCAGCAATCCCAGGATGTCAGGGCACTAAACATGCATGATTTGATGTAAGCAAATCTTGGTGACCTTTGTCTTTGAAAAGTGCCAGTTCCAGTACTTTAAAGCATGTGTTTTGGGGCAATTTATTGGGTTCTTTTTGGTAGTGTATGCAGTGTGAACTTGGCTCTCATTGTGGAGGTCGGATATCCCTCACCAGCATAAAGGTTACATTGCACAGTGATGGTTATCTTTGATGATACAGCTCAAATTATACTTGCAGAACACAGCAGAGTTTGTGGTTTGTTGCACACAGCCGCCATTTTTGCCCTCAAAAAGATTTGTTATCTTGTGTGTCTAACTGGGCACCCAAAATAAATGTCTACTTCTTCCTTCATCTCCTGAGCTCCAGCATCTGTCAGAAGCAGACTACACCACCCCCTCCTTCTCCGAGACGCTGCAGAAGATTCAGTTCAGCCCTGTTTCTTCAGCCCTCAGACTCTGTCGTGACAGGCAGTGTTAAAAAGCTCACGAGGAAATTAATAATTCTGCCTGTGAGCCAGGCATGAGCGGCATGCAGGAAATGAGGCATGAGACCACACGCTGAATGATGAGGAGAGAACAGGGTAGTGAATAAATGCTGGGTTTGGGGAGCATCATCCATCGCATGCACTGGTGGGAGCCAGAGTCCTTGCCTTGGACTCTGAGCTTGGAAGCAAAACTACACTGCAGAGCATTTACAAAAGAGGGACAAATTAAGGACGAAGTATTGGGCCTGAATTTGGCATTTCCTGACTGGTGAGTGCTTGACTTTGCAGCTAATCTTCCCACACTGTTTTTGGCATGCAGTTATGAGTAGATCTAATCAGGGTTTGTCAGAGGCTGGAACAGCAGGTGGGTGCATGCAGAAGATCTTGACCTACCAGGCTGAGAGTGCTCTAAGAAGCAGCCTTTGTCCAGTCTGAAAGCTGGTTGAGAGATGGTACAATCATTTAGGTTGGAAAAGACTGTTGAACCTCATCACTTAAGATCATTAATCCTTCTGTTTCCAGCTGCTCTTATCTTAGCCAGGGCGTAAAAGTTGCTGTAAGGTGGAAGAGGGGTGGAACAGTCAGCAGTGGAAGGAAACACCTCAGTAGGAGATGAGGGTGCATGTGCCTGTGCTTGATTTCATAAAAACTTGAGATCAGATAATCCTCTTTCCTATATACAGCTCTGCCTATTGTCTTGCTTTTTGTGGGCAAATGGAATTATAGACTGTAGAGCTTTTATATGTATAGATATATTTAAAATAATTTTGTTGAACTTTCTTCCCAGCAAACACATATTTATACAATTACACTGTAATTCCAACAGCTCTGTGCTGCTGGAGCATTCTGGTATCATTCTGATCTGCAAAGTGCCTGGGGTCTGGCAGTGTTTTTCTGCATCTTACTAAAGGATTTAAAGCAAGTGGAAAGGGAAATGCAAGGCACACAGAAAGAAAATAGATTAAAGCCTTGTTGTTGTGCTGTGCTTGCCACTGGGAAAGTGAACCTGCTTAACTAATAATGGTGGAGCCAGCTCAGCCAGCAACTCAAACCAGTGCTTTTGAGCAGCATGTGCATCTCTGGGCTCGTATCCCACTGAAACAGATTCTCTCTGTGTTGTGTCCTCAGGCGCAGCTTCTGGTCTGTGACTGAATTAAGTCAATGTTTTGAGTATTATAGGAGATATAGGTGAGGTGTCCATGGCCTGGTTGACTTTTCCAGGAGTGCAAGACTTATGAAAGTCAGACCTCCAGCTGGACAAAAACCATAGCTAATTCTCCCTATTGTTTGTTTAACAATTCATGTTAGCAGCCTCCACTGGGAAAGGAACTCCAGGCACTCTGTGTTGATAAGGGAGGATGAGGACCTGAGAAAGCCCTTCTTGGCTGCATTTTAAAATTAGACTTCTGGATTAGTCTCAGTGATTCAAGTGTAGAGCAAGACTGTGGTGCTGTGTCCTGGTGTCCCTGGGGAGCTCTGCTTTGGTGTGGTACATTAATGATGCCCCTCCAGTTGCTCTACATGGCCAGAGCTGTGTGCAGCTCTGTGTCACAGACATGTGGCTTTTGCCCGGACTCGGATGCTCTCAGGATAATTTGGAAGCACAAATATTTGTCTCCCTCTTATAGGAACTTCATGTAGCTATGAAAGGGGCCTGAAGCTGCCTTTGGTAGAAACTCTGTGAGATTTCAGGAGCACAAAACTGCCAGCTCTGCTGTGAAAGCTCTGCATATGGGAGAAACCAGTGTGAAGTTTGACTGTTTTGTCAATGAGAATCTCCTATATTACAGAAATTGTCTTTCCCTCCCTTTTAGTCTTGAGCTTTCTTTTCTTTTTTCTTTCTAGCTTGGTGTTGCACAAGGCTTCCTTTTTCCTGTAGGAAGGAACAACTGGGTAATTGAAATGGAACACTAGTGAGGATTTTTAATGTGAAAGTCAGCATTAATTAGTCAGGTCGGGTGTAATTAGCTTCCTCATATGTCACTGCTTCTCTCCAACTTGCCAGTGACTTTCTTCTAGATGTCACTGGAAAAGAACTGTCTTGTGGGAGCTGCATGGGTGTTTTTCCTGGTTGAGGTGCAAGTGAATGACAATCCCTGTGGGGCTGTTGGGGCTTGAGCTGGATCTCACCTGCAGAAAGCCTGTTTGCTTTGGAAAATAGCAGAGGGAAGCCCAGGAAATCTATATGCCTACCCAAACCAGCTGAATCAGTGCCTCTTCTCTAAAGAAACAGACCCAGGGCTCCAAGGAGTACTCTAATCCTCTGCCTCTTTCAACCTGGTGCAGGCTAAGCTTGGCCAGGAGTGAGGCAGAGCTTTAATGAAGGCTGCAGGATTAAGTTCTCTGTGTATATCCTGGAGCTGAAGAAGTAATTGGGCCATCATTCAGTGCTGAGAGTCTCAGGATAGCATGAGAAGTGCTGGAGGGAAAACAGGCCAGCCCCCAAGTAAAATTCAAGCAGAAAAAAACCTGTATTTCAATCCTCTTCTGGATGATTTGAGGGTTTATCTCCCCCACCAATTCGATTTGCCATGTTTTGGGTTGGATAGGCTTTCATCCTGACCCAGGCAGGATCTGAGGAAGATGGCAAAGCCAGGTGAGTCCCAAGGGCAATGCTAAGTGTGCCACGTCTGGCTTTGGAGCTGACTCAGCTCTCCTGAAGGGGGTTCAGAGCTGTGGGTGCAGGCATTTGTGTCCCCTGCGTGCAGAGGGAGGCTGGCAGTGCTGGGGACAGTCCAGGTGCCACCCACCCTGCCCTTGCCTCTGTCCCTTATCTTTCCCTGACTCAGTTCTCATGTGAGTGTATACAGGGGCTTCTCCAGAAATTTCTGAGCTGGAGTTCCACCAGTGCCAGAATTTGTGCCAGTCTGCAGCTAGAGTGTAACCCGTGTTGGTCACCAGACATTATAGGTGCCCGTGTGTTACAAATTGGGGTTTGCAGTCCAGACCTTGACAACTGATGGACAAGTCAGAGGGAGATGCCTTAGAACTGATCCAATCCTTGAGTTGAGGATTTAGCTCTTGGTTAAGAAAGAAGATGCTGTGATCCCTTTTCTGCTGCCTTATTGTTATGTTGCTCTCTCTCATTTCCCTTTCTTGTCACATGCAGGCTCTTCTATCTCAGGATAAGAATCTTTTCCCTCCTTCTCCTCAGTAGCTCAATAAAATGGGAAATTATTATAGCTCTTTACCTCTCTTTCTGAAGAGAGAATACATATCCTTTTTCAGATCTCACAGTAACTCCATTCTGCTGAAGGAGAGCCCAGGCCAGTGGGAGAAAAGTCAGGGGTGGAGGGGAGGTAACTGCAGGTACACACCAACCTGCCCAAGTGGGATGAGTGAGGTTTACACCTGAGTTCCTGCAGCATCAATCTGCACTGGTGTGAACTGGAGCTCCAGCTTGGCTGTCCCTTAGAGGCTGAAGGTAACAGTCCCTGGCAGCTGAGTGATGGATGGGGGTCACACACCAGCCAAGGGGGTGCTGAGGATGCCTGGCAAAGGTGAGCAGTGTGGGGTGACATGTGAGCTGGGGCTGACAAGGTGCTGTGTTTGGGGGGGCTGGTATGCCAGCAGGATTTGGACACACATTTTGTCATTTTGGATGGGCTTATGGCTGTGTTTGTGAGTGTAGCCTGTGAGAGGGAAGGCAGGACTGTGGTAAGAATCCTTCAGGAGAGGATTAATTTGCAGATTCAGAGACTTGGGAAAGCATCCTCCCTGTCATGAGACAGATAAGGCTCTGCAGGCAACAACACAAGAGTAGGGTAGGTGTGTGTTGCCATGAAGCTGAGTAGTGCCTGCAGTCCAGTGCCTGTCCTGGGCAGCAGCATTTCTATGCTCTTGGCTTTGCCCCAGTGCCAAGGGCTCACACAGTGATACATGTGGATTCAGGGAAACTCTCAGGCACTCCTTGGTTGTTTAGGATTATGCATCCTGAATATTAAAGAAATCTCAACGGAGTCTAAAACCAGCTAGATTACTCCTAACCTTTCCAGAGGATTGAAGATACACACCCCCCTCCAACTCACCCCCACTTTGTTTTCCTCTTTCTGTCTCAGTGCTTCATGAGAAGGGGGCAACAACACGGAAGAGTTTTGTGCACTGTCCTCTCTTCACCCTGTTTCTCAGCCTGCTGAGGGTTGAAGGTCTGGCAGGAGAGGGACAGTGGCCATCTGCAGGCTGTGGTACCTGTCTGGTTTTGTACTGAGTGGCAGAGCAGGAGGCTCAAATCTGCCCTCCTGCACAGTCTCCAGAGTCTAGCTGGAGGTGGGTGAGCCACTGTAGGAGCCTAACCAGGGTGAGGGGCTGGGAGAGCTGCTGCTGTCACACTGACAGGAAGGGTGGGATGTTTTGAGACAAGATCAGTTCCAGATGAAAGGCACTGATGAGCTTTCCTGCTTTCCTTGGTGTGCGCCGGAGCAGGGGGCTGGAGCTTGGAGGTTCCCTGTTCTCCACAGGTTCTCTGATGAGGGGAACACTCTGCCCAGACATGCACAGATGCTGTCCACACCAGACTGAATCCCAAGGGAGCTGCTGTGGATCCCATGAGCTCTCTGTGAGCAAAGCCACTGGCATTGCTCAAACTGGCCAGAGCCAGAGGGGTTGCTGTGATCCTTGCTGCTTTGCACCAGTGCTCCTCTGCCAGGGAGCATTTTTGTCCCATTGCTTTTCCTTTCAGTCCAAGTCCATGCAGCTCCTAGGCCTTCTGAGGACATAGAGTTAAGAGGTACAGGCAATTTATCTTCCTGCTGATATAAGGCCTGATAAAATAGAAACACTGGTTAGGAGCAAAGCTCGTAAGTTTTTTCTGGCCTGTGTGTAAATTGCTTTCAACTCCCAGGGTCAGGTAACGAATGGAACCTGGTGGTTCATTCATTCAGTGACAGGGGCTACTGGCTTTGCTGCCTGGAGCCAGAAAAGGGACTGACACTTACAGGGCCAGGGCTTTGCTCTGAGGGACCACCACTTGTGCATCCCTGGCTTGGGAGGCCACTATGAGACACAAGGGTAAGTCTGGGAACCTGGGAAACCCCTGCTAAGGAGAGCACCTCCCTGGGATTATCCCTTTCTTTCCTGGCCAAGCCTGGGCTGATCAGGAAGGGTTTCCTCCTTCATTCCATGGAAGCAGTAACTGCTTTTTCTTCCTGATTGTTCTGTAGGAATTGGAAAAAAATGCACTCCACTAGCAATATTCTGCAGGAGTGGAAGGAAGGCAGGTTGTTCAGCCCTTTCCCTTCCCACACTGTCAGTGGACATCCCATCAGGAGTTGGAGCACGGTCACAGGGAGTTCTCAGAGGGGTTGATGTGTGCAAGGCGTGGGTGTGTGCACTTCTGGCTCTGTGTGCACACATGCACACTTCCTGAGAAAGATGAATACTGCTATAAATAGCTGGGGAAAATCTATTGTCAGTTCTAAGGAGAGGAAGATAATGCTCCCTTGCATTTTGTATCTGGTAGCATGATCCATTCCTGGATGTGAGAAGCAGGTTAGCTAATTAAGTGTTCATGCTGCTGCAGTGTGAGCAACATACTGTGAATCCCTGCAGTCTCCTTGCCTGGTGCTCCTGGAGCCATGCAGAGCCTTCCTCTGCCACAGCACTGGGCTCTGGGACTGTCACTTGCACTTCTCCCTCTCTGGTTCCTCTGCCAGGCAGAGTCTGATACCCCGTGACAAGGCTGTTGTTTCAGTGGCTGTAGCAGATCTGTGGGGTTTGGAAGGAGTGATGCTTTCCTCCTGAGGGAACTGGAGTGTGCCTCTGGCCTGGCCCTGTTGCTGCGAGTCTGTGGATTCACAGCTGTGCCTGTGACACCACTGCTGGCTCTTGCTGACTGCTCTTCTCTATCTGTGTGCAGGTGCTGGACATGGACTCGGAGGATGACCCATTGTTACAGGATGCCTGGCCTGAGGAGGAAGATGAAGAGGTAGCCTTCAGCTCCCGGAAGAGGCGAGAGGGTGCTCTGTTGTGTGGGAAAAGCCCGTGCAGAGTCAGGCCCCTGTGTGTCACACTGCCTATGTCTGGTTTCTGGAATATTGTTGGCTGGGTGTTTACCAACCCATACTGTGCTGGCTTCATACTTTTCCTGGGCTGTGCCATCCCTGCTGTGCTTGCTGTTGTCATGTTCCTCCACTACCCTGCCCTGGATATTGACATCTCCTACAACGCGTTTGAGATCCGCAACCACGAGTCCTCGCAGCGCTTCGATGCCCTTGCCTTGGCCCTCAAATCCCAGTTTGGGTCATGGGGCAGGAACCGCCGGGACCTAGCTGACTTCACCTCAGAAACCCTGCAGAGGCTCATCTTCAAGCAGCTCCAGCAGCTTCACCTCAACGCTTCCCATCTTGGGGTCAGTGCACGGGTCAAGCGCAGCCCCGCAGAGGGCAGGATGAGCTCCCTGCAGCCCCAGGCCCCCCTAAGCACAGGAAACCAGACATCCCGAGTCGGGAGAGGAGCCCCACGCTGGGACTACTCCAGCACTTTCGTCAGTGCTAACACACAGACACACGCTCACTGGCGCATTGAGCTCATTTTTCTGGCTCGGGGGGACTCTGAGAACAACATCTTCACCACCGAGCGCCTGGTCACCATCCACGAGGTTGAGCGCAAGATCATGGACCACCCTCGCTTCCGGGAATTCTGCTGGAAGCCCCATGAGGTCTTGAAGGACCTGCCCCTGGGTTCTTACTCCTACTGCTCCCCTCCCAGCTCCCTCATGACCTACTTCTTCCCCACTGAGAGAGGAGGGAAGATTTACTATGATGGCATGGGACAAGACCTTGCTGACATCCAAGGTGAGCTCAGGGCCATGGGCAAGGGCTGGCATGCTCAAGGAATGCCTCTCCTCAGGTTCAGGCAGTCAGTGGGGTGCAGCTAAGAGGAGTGACTGCCTTGTAGGGAGAGGAGGATGCTGCTGGGCTGTGCCTTGAGGAATTGTCTTTTCTGCCCCAGGGCCCCTTTTCAACCCTGGAACTCCAGTCACAGGTCACACAGACCCCCACAGGCAAGTGAGAGGGACAAGTGAGAGGGGGTGTCCTGCATGGCACAGATGTCTTCTGCTGACCCTTGTCCCCTGTAGATGGCTGTGGTTCACTAGAGCAATGCCAGGGGCTTGAAAAGACAAATAGGGATGAGCTTCCCTGCACTACAGAGCAGATTAAAGAGGTCCGTGGGCTGCTCTGGCAGCTTGTGAGTCACCAACTAGAAAGATTCCTATAAGGAGAGGAGGAAAAAGGCCCTGCCTCCTCCTCCCAGCTCTGTACCCTGTAATGTGCACCTCTAGTAAAACAGAGAAGCTGGGTGGTGACAAAGAGGTGACTCATGAGGAATGTGTGGGTGTGATGTGGCTGTGGGATGTAGCCTCCATCTGTCTCCCAAGCCAGGCTGCAGAGGGTAGCTGTCCAGGAGCCATGCAGGGAACAAGCAAAGGATTGAGTCCATCTGCTCCAGTAACAGTTCTGCTACCAAAACAGGAAAGAGCATAGTTTCTGTTCTTTCTGGTACAAACTCTGTGGAACTGGATTTTGGAATAGATAGGCAGTGTCTCTTAGTCAGAACTAGCTGAGTGCCTCCATCTCTGCATCCCTCACACCATCAGATGGCAGAAGTACCAGGTCACAGCAGAGCCAGGACTCCTCTTCCATGGGCATTGCTTAGTTCTTGTGCTTCCAAGTGTAATGGAGAAAATATTGTCCCAGTGTAAGAGAAGGAAGAGCGTCCAGCAGTGGGAGTATTGATCAGGATGTTGTTGGCTGGGGATGCTGTGGTTCAGGTCAGTCAGGTGGAAGATGTGTCCCTGATGAGGAAATGCATGGGGACAGCAACACAAGCAGTCACAGAACAGAAGTGGGATGTGAGTCTTTGCAATCCAGGTTTCCCTGGCCCTCCTTGCTCTCTGGAAGGCAGTAGCAGTCAGCATTGCTCTGATGAAGGACAAGATGATTCCCAGTTCCCCGTGGCCGACTAGATCCTGTGCCTTGCCAAGACAATCGAGCAGGACCTAACAAGAGTGGCGCTGCTTTCTCCTGCAGGGTCCCTGGAGCTGGCCATGACCCACCCCGAGTTCTACTGGTATGTGGATGAGGGCTTGTCTGCTGAGAACATGAAGAGCTCCCTGCTGCGGAGCGAGATCCTCTTCGGGGCGCCCCTGCCCAACTACTACTCGGTGGAGGATCGCTGGGAGGAGCAGCGCCGCAAGTTCCAGAACTTCGTCATCACCTACGTGGCCATGCTGGCCAAGCAGTCCACGAGGTGAGGGCGTGTGTAGGCAGGCCAGGTGGGAGTGCATAAGAGCAGGGAAGGGCACGGGATGGAATAGACCTTCCAGGGCAAAAGCTCTGCCTTAAAGTTCACACCAGGGCAGAAGTGCCTATTCTACGCTGATAGCCACGTTCCATTTGGCTTCACTGGGAAGGCAGCAGGCACAGGAGGCTTGACATGCTAGCTTGGACTACTGGTCAGGCTTGAGCAGTGGCCATGGCATAATGTTCCAGATGAAAAAGCATCTCAGTTGAAACTGGGCTCAGCCACAGAGCTGTGAATGATGGTGGAGAGTATATGGCAGAAAACTACTCACATGCTCCCCTTTACTGCCACTTCCACAAGAAGCAACATGCCAGAGACACCAATAGAGACAATGAAAAGGGGACAAAGTTTGAATCTCTTGCCTGTCTTTCCACTGAGTCCTTGTCTGGCACAGGATCTTTTTGCTTCTGTCTTACAAGTCCAGTTCCACTAGCTCAAACAGAACTGCCTTCCTGCTCTGAATTTGGCCACTGCTGGTCTGATACAGCAGGGATGAGAGTCTTTACTCAAGGCTGCTCAACCTGTGGATCCAATTCTGCTTTTTGTACAGAGAGGTGGAGAAGGGAGTTTCAGGGCAGGATAAGTTTCAGGAAGTGCAAGCTTTTTTCACTACCAGCTCTGTTTGAACAGAGCTTTGCTCAGTGCTTGTGTGTGAGAGAGATGATAGAACAGCTAAAAGGACATCCCAGTACCCAGGCAGTTGACAGAAGGCTGTGCTTCCCAGTCTCTGTACCTTCTTAGACTCCAGTCTTCTACTGCCCTGAGTCTTAATACTTCCCAGAACAAAGAGATGCTGACCTTCAAAAGCAGGTTGGAATGCAGGCAGCCACGGAGCATTCTCAGCAATGGGCTGGGAAAGCAGATTGTGATTCTGACAAGCCAAAAGGGAATTGAGGCCAAGGCTCAGTTCCAAAGCTCAGATCCCTGATAGCCTCCTATGGTGCAGCATTATTGTAGTCCTGGTTAAATTATGTTGGATTATTTTTGCTCTGAGCCTGCTTCCAGAGGCAGAACCTGGTAAATCATATCATTTCTGATTAAGCTCTCCCTCTGCCTGCATCCACAGTGCTAATATAATAAGCAATGATTAGTATTCCAGATGGAATTGGCTTTGAAGGCTCCAGAATCTGTCTGTTAGTTCCTAAGACCCACCATGCAGTGGAGAAATTTAAAAAATATTAGACCTGCTCTTTATTTTTCTCCTTCCCTGTGTGAATTTCACCTCCAGCAGCAACTTGGTTCAACCTGCTCTCATCACTCTGTTTCTTCAGAGAACTGCCAGGTTATTAGAGCATTGACCTCCGTTGGCTGTGGAGGAGATACTGTGCTTTAAACTACCTGGCTCTGCTCCTTTTGTGCTCAACTATTCCTCTTCTTTCATATCTCCCCACCCTAGCAAAGTCCAGGTGCTGTATGGAGGGACAGATTTGTTTGACTATGAAGTGAGGAGGACTTTCAACAATGACATGCTGCTGGCCTTCATCAGCAGTAGCTGCATAGCTGTCTTGGTCTACATCCTCACCTCCTGCTCAGGTATGCTGGAGTCACAGCTACCCTGTTCTAACACAGATCCAAATGTGCCCTGTCTCTCTGTGTCAAGGCCGAGGAGAGACTCTGATGCCCTGGCACCAGTGTGGCTATGTGGCACAGCAGCATGCAGAAGGGCAAGCCAGTCTGACTCTCCAGAGCAGAGATTTATGGGCAGGGTGAGGGAAAGACTCACAGGAGGTCAGGAATAAGATGCAAATGCCCATCTTGGTAACACTAGCATAAATTTGATGTAATTTTTTGCATGAGCCTCATGGGAAGGAGTCTGCAAGCAGTACTCCTGCAGCCCTGTTATAACACACTCATGGGAACCACTATCCCAACAGGGCAGGTGGGAGGTGTCTGTTCTGCTGGAGGTGGCCACAGATACTATTTTTTCCATGTTTCTTTTCTGCTGCAGTGTTTCTGTCATTCTTTGGCATTGCCAGCATTGGGCTAAGCTGCCTGGTGGCTCTGTTCCTGTACCACGTCGTATTTGGGATCCAGTATCTGGGTATACTCAATGGTGTGGCTGCCTTTGTCATCGTGGGGATTGGTAAGCTCATCTTTACTCAAAGCCTGTGCTTTACCTGTGCTGCCTTGCCCTGCCTTCTGTCTGCAGGAGAAAAGGAGGTGATGGTGGCAAATGCAGATTGAATTCTCAGGCCCTTTTCCGTTACCTAGAAGTTTAATATTTGCAGGTCAAATGTCAAGGGGGAAATCAGATTTTTAGAGGTGTCACTTCTGTGAGCAGAGTATCAATATCTCTGCTGTCTTGTTCCAGGAGTTGATGATGTCTTTGTTTTCATCAACACCTACCGCCAAGCCACCCACCTCAAGGACCTGCGACTGCGCATGATCCACACTATCCAGACAGCAGGGAAAGCCACCTTCTTCACCTCCCTGACCACAGCTGCAGCATATGCTGCCAACATCTTCTCTCAGGTACCTTTGCAATTTGGGGTTTCCATTTCTGCCTAATAGATCAGGGGCCTGCCAACACCATCTGTCCTCTCCTTCAGCACTGTGGGCTGCCAGACCTGCTTCTTACAGGGCTGTCTCTTACTTCTGTAAGGTAGTGGATTATCCAGGGAAATACTTCTGTGCTGTCACAGTACAGCTGGTCTATAGCTGGACAAGGTAAATCTGGCCATAACAGAAATCCATTTTGGTTAGCCTGGTTCATTCTAGAAAATAAGTAAAACAAGTCCCTGAGAGAGCACTCATTGGTTAGATTTGAACTCAAACAGATCTCATCCAGTCGTGTTCCTTCTGGAATGCAGACATAGCACTGGTCAAGGAGCTGGGGCGGTGTTAAGCCCCAGACCAATCAGCTGTCTAACCCCAGGAGTTTTAAACCCCCTTTATAAGGAGGCTTCCATAATCAACCATTGCCGCTGTCGCATGGATCTCTGAGAGTTTGTGTTGTCTCTGTCTCCAACCAACGACCCCACGTAACGCTGTGCCACTGATCAAACAGGCTGTTTCAGTGCTTTACCTATCAGATTTGCTGATTTTCATGGCTGAGGTCAGCGTGTACTGTTCTCAGGTTCCTCCAGACATCTCTTCCTTGCCTGCTATCCCTTCAGCAATCCTGCCTCAGTTGATTCCTGTCGCTGATGGTGGAGACAGGAATGCGACATTCACACACCGAAGTTCATGTGGCAACAGCCAACCTTTGTTGAAGCACAGCCTCTTTTATAGGGGCCTCGAATTTCCCATGCTTTGAGAGAGGATTGGACAAAAGTCCTAACTCTGCCTGGCTAACTGGCCAATGATACAGGTGCATTCAAAGGGATTGGACAGGGTCCCCTTGTTTGAACTTAAATTTAGCCTATCAGTATTGTGTCCAGGGTCTTGTTTGCTTCAATTCCCTAACAAGCTAAGCTGGTCAAGTAAGTGTCTGTCATGGCCAAATTATTTGTGTAGCTGTAGACCAGCTGCAGCCTTTACAGATCCCAATCCCGTGTTCTCTCTCTTCTTGTAGATCCCAGCTGTGCATGACTTTGGACTCTTCATGTCACTGATTGTGTCCTGCTGCTGGGTAGCTGTGCTCTTCACCATGCCAGCTGCTCTTGGAATATGGACCCTTTATGTGTCCCCATTAGAGAGCTCCTGCCAAGCCAGGTGAGCCCTGGAGCCTGTGGGTGGGAAGCTGTGGAATTTGCAGTCAAGGAGGTTTGCAAATTCCTTCCCTGTCATCTCAGTTTTTATCCTCATTCCCCTCAGGGAGCTTGACTTTGGCTCTGACAGAAGGGAACTTTAAGTTCTGCCATTCCAGATTCAAGCAACATGGAAGGGTCAAGTCCCAGTCTCATTCTCTCTCAGTCAATCCTCTTGGTTGAATCCCGTGGAGTATTGGACCATTTGTTTCCTCAGAGCACTTAATGCACAGCTAAACCTTCAAGCGGTGGAGATGCAAGCCCTGCAAGGCAGACAGATCCCCACTGCTCCTGCCTGTGAGCACAAGCAGGACGTGGAGATTTGTGCTTGAAAGTCAGCACGTTTCCTTTCCCCTTGCTCTTTAGCACTCACTGCAGGTGGCCTGGAATGATTTTATTCCTTAGCAGGGAGATGAACTGCTGAAACTCCTGTCACTCAGCACCCAGTGTCCACAGCTCAGCCCTGCTCTGTGTGTCCAGCCCAGCCCTTGCCCTCTCAGCACTTAGCAATGGAATTTGCTCCTGGCAGTTCCTGTTGTCTTTCCAAGCAATTGGAGCAGGTTGTTCCTGTGCTCCTTGGAGCCCACTGGTAACTCTTCACAGGGTATGTGGCTTAAAACTCTTTGTCTCCTTTCCTGCTTCAATCCAGCTGCAGTCAGAAGTGCACCAAAAAGAGTGCCTTGCACCTGGCTGAAGATCTCTTCATTGCCTCAGCGGCCACCTCCAGAGCAGGCAGAGAGACCCTTCCCTACCTTGATGATGACATCCCACTGCTCAGCGTGGAGGAGGAGCCTGGTATGTGTCTGCTGTTTGGTGCCTTTAGGGGGATCACACTGCCCTCTTCATCCTGCAGTTCTCCCTACCCCTGACACTGGTCCTTGCCTCAGCTCCCTGAATTGTAAGCTGGAGATGGTGTCGTCATGGGAAGTTGTAGGAGTCAGGACTCAATATTCTTTGTAAGTTCGCTTTGAGATCTTCAGTGGGTGTCAATGCATGCTTTCTTAACTGTTTGCTAATTCTCTGGGGTCCACTGTGGTCTGCTTTCTGTCTGGAATCAGTGATTGTGGTGACATGGAAGTAGCCATGAAACATCTAATCCATAACACCAGGACAGCTCACCATGGAGTAAAGTTTTCCCCTCTTCCCTGCCATTTGGAGCACTGTATTTGGGAAGCAGGAGAAAGAGCACTGTTGTTCTCCAGCGTCAGCCCCCTAGAGCAGCTCCTTCATCACGGTGTGAGGAGAGCAGTGACTTGCCTGAGCTCACATAAGCAATCTAGAAAAAAAACCCAGAAATTCCCTATCTGTTGTTAGCGGGAGATAATCCTTCCAGCCCTGATCCCAAGAAAAAGGTGCTTACAGGGTCGTGCTCTCTTGTACTTTGCTTTTAAAACTTGCTGGAATCTCTTTTAAACCCCCCCCCAACAGCAGTGGTCAGGGCAGTGAGTAACTTTAAGGCCTACAAGCAAACTGGAACTGGAGATAACTCAATCAATTCCGTGGCATGTGCAGAGCCCTTGCTGCAGAGCAGGCTCTGAGATGCCTTTGACAGGCAGGCAGAGAAGCTCTGGCTCTGTGCTGCAAGAGTTCTCCTTAGTATGCCAGAGCCACATGCAATGGTGATGTATGGAAATAATCCCTCTCTTCCCTGCAAACAGCAGAATGTTTTCCTCCAGGGCCCCTGGGCATGAGGGAACTGTGAAGAAGCAAAGCAGCCTGTTCCAGTGGCTGACCAAGCGTGGTTTGTAGGTTGGCTGTACAGCGTGCCAGGCATGCTTCATCCCTCTGCAGCGAGTGCCTACTTCTCACACATAGAGAAGGGGCATTTCCCTTGGCATCCCTGATCTGGAGAGGAGAGAATCAGGGAGGAGCCAGGCTGCAGTCAGGAAGAGGTCAGCTGTGTATATTTAGCAGTAAGACATATTTAGTGGAGTCAAATTCTGCTTGGCCCAAAAAGCATGCAGTGTCCCTGTGACCTTATGGACAGTGTTTGTGGGGTTTGGTAGAGCAAGGAATAGCCTGAAGCATAGATTTGGACTGAGCTATGGATTTACATGTGTACTGTTGCATGGCAGTGACTTGACAAAGATGCTTCCTAAAACATCCTGGAGTCACTGCCTCTGCCGGGGTCTTACTCCATCTCTTTAACTTGAGTGAGTTGTACAGCACCTTGAAGAAGATTTGATAAAGGAGAGCAGAGAGCTCTGAGACACTCATGACACTGAGACTACTTTTGATTTCTCTCTATTCTAGTCTCCCTGGAAATGGGGGATGTCCCCTTGGTGTCTGTGATGCCAGAAAATCTGCAGCTCTCTGCAGAGAAGAGCAACCAGGGTCACTTGATAACTCATCTGCAAGAGCTGCTGGAACACTGGGTGCTGTGGTCTGCAGTGAAGAGCAGATGGGTGATTGTGGGTAAGCAAGGAGGAGGGTTGCATCTACATGGATTTCAGAGGGTTTGATATTTCAATCAGTCTCCAAGCCTTGATTATGAGTTAGAAGAGCGGGGAAAAGGGACATGGTAAATGTCTTCTAACACAGGGGGAGAGTGCTCCCTGAACAGTCAGTCCCTAAGGGACTTTTCCATCCCTTTCTTCTCACTCAGATCTAGACTGGCAATTCCTGATGGAGTTTTTTTTCCCTGGCATGGGGCTTATTACAAGGACGCCCAGTTCCCAGTGTGCTTTAGTGGCTGTTCTTTTTCCAGCTGAAAATACCATCTTTCTACCACGTGCCTGCTCTCTGAGCATGTCTGAAGTGTGAAGTGCATGTCCCACACTTACCCAGGGTCCCACACTTACCCAGGTTTCTCCTTGCAGGGCTCTTTCTCCTTGTTTTGCTCCTGTCCATATTCTTTGCCAGCCGCCTCCATCCAGCTAGCCGTGCTCCAGTCTTGTTCCGGCCAGACACAAACATCCAGGTGCTACTGGATCTGAAATACAACCTGAGTGCTGAAGGTATCTCCTGCATTACCTGCTCAGGTGAGAACACTGGTTCCCAAACCATGGTGGGTGCAATCCATCCTGGCCTAAGCCCTGGACTGGAGGAGCTGAAATGTGAGGCAGACACCTACAATGTTCAAATATCTCATTGGACATTGGATGGACCCCGTGGAAAGGAGGCACATGTTGGGAATAGGATGGTTGAGTTGCCTGCAGGAGTGGAGTATTTAGAAAAATATTTCCTGCTTTAGCCATGAACTGCCTGAGTATTTCTTCTGGAGCAATCCCTTCACAGACCATGAAAACTGACTATTTTTACTCATAAGTGCTGGTCTCGTGTCAGTGCCCAGCAGAGAGACTGTGGCACTGTGTTGCCTGCTTGGGGTTTGGTATTCAGCAGCAGAGGTGTCTGTGTCTGTCTGTGAAAAGCCTGTGCACAGGCCTGGTACATCTTTTCTTATGCCATTCACTCTTTCCTCCCTGACTAACCTTGTGGGACAGGTTTGTTTCAGGAAAAGCCCCACAGTTTGCAGAACAACATCCGAACTTCCTTGGAAAAAAGGAAGAGGGGCTCAGGTTCACCTTGGGGAAGCAAAGGCAGCATGAGTGATGCAGGGCAGCAAGGTGAGTGAGGCATGATGACTCTGGCCACATTTGCAGCCAGGGCCCAAGGATCCACCGGGGTGCAAACTAAACCACATGCTCTCTGAATAGCTGATGGGGAATAATTCTCTTCAGAGAATTAGCTGAGCCCTAGGTTGGTGCTGGATGTATGGGGCATCTTTAGAATCTCCCTTTCCCTGAATACCTACTGCTCTCTAGGACATGGTCCTATAACCCTGGTGGCAGTATTGTCTTGTGTCATATCCCTCTGATCTGAGTACAGGGTTAGGAACTCCAAGCTTTCACATCCCAGTCCTATTCACAACCTTGCTGGCAGGTCACGAGGAGAGTAAATTCAGTTTACAGGGGATTTTGAGGATAAAAGAGTTATTGGGCCAGGTCCCAAGATGACATGAATCAATAAACCATCAGGAATTACTGCAGCTCAGGATGTATTTGTGATAGCCTTTGATGTGCTGTGCTGCCAGAAGGCAGAGGATGTGCCTGGTGTCTCTGAGCAGACAGCAGACCATAAGAACCCTCCTTTGCTCTGGCTGAAATCTGTAGGATTTCCTGGTTGAGAAGTACCACCAAACCTCATGCCCTCTGTTTTCTTCAGGGCTCCAGGGGACTGTGTATATCTCCAAGTCCAGGAGCAAGGGAAGACCAGCCATCTACAGATTCTCACTCAATGCCAGTGTCCCTGCGCCCTGGCAGATGGTGTCACCGGGAGACGGGGAGGTGCCTTCATTCCAGGTAAGTCAGTCCAGCATGTTGGACCCCTCTAGCAAGAGGGCAGCACTCAGCAGGTGAGCACAAGAGCCTCCTCCTGTCTCTCCATGGGGTCCTATGTAGCTTTGGGTGACATTTTCAGAGCACTGCAGTAGGGTAGTTAACACAAGGCATTGTGCTTGGCATCATCCAAGATGATACCTTGGAGTGCCACAAGACTTCACCTGTTGCTGTTGTGAGGTGACTGTCGGTGATGGGAGCAAAACTGTGGGTGACACTAGGGCAGGTGTGCCTCACCCTGGGCAGAGCAGCCACCATTCAGCCTAGGCCACTGGGAATGAGGGTGTTAAGGGGCTCATCACACACTGGCCATTGCTGGGAAGGCGCAGGCTGGGGGCTGATTGTGCCTGCAGTGCTCATTCTGTGTGGCTGTGCCAGTGCTCAGGGAGGAAGGGAGAGTGTGATGCTAATGTGCAACAGGCTGCAACCCCGTGGAGTTAAGTGTCTGTTTTCATTAATCCATTGCTTAGGTGTATAGAGTGCCTTTCGGTAACTTCACCAGGAAGCTGACAGCTTGTGTGTCCACAGTAGGGCTGCTTAAGCAGATGAGCCCCAGGAAGTGGATGATGACCACCTTGTCCTGTGACACCAAGAAGGGCTGGAAGTTCGATTTCAGTTTCTACGTGGCCTCCAAGGAGCAGCAGCGAACACGGTAACCTTCCCAAACCCCCCTTGGGACAAGGCAACAGAAACAGCACAGCTGAGAGGCTGATGTGAGATGCCTAATGGCCAGTGCTAGTCCTGCCCTCAATCAGTGACATCCATGGCTCTAGAATTTGCTTTGCTGCATATATGCCCCATCTCTGCAGTCACTTTGCAGGCCCATAGCATCATTAACATGCAAAAGGCTTGAGAGAGACTGTGACTGGGGGGCTTCTTTGAGTGGCAAAAAGAGGTTGCTGATCTGATTCTTACCCTTACTCTCCTGAACTCCTGGGCTGAATGGGCAGCACAGAATATACAATGGCTAGGGATACAGGCCTGCAGATGTTCACCTTTCCCATTGCTTCTGTCCCTGAGAATGTCAGTTTCCATGTAACACTTTGGACGCTTCATCTTCTCTACCCCCATAACAAACTTTCTTTGCTGCACAGGAAACTGTATTTTGCCCAGTCACACAAGCCCCCTTACCACGGCCGAGTGTGCGTGGCACCTCCGGGCTGCCTGCTCAGCTCCAGCCCAGACGGACCCACCAAAGGCATCCTGTACGTTCCCAGTGAAAAAGGTGAGCTGATAAGGCCCCGTTCAAACATGCCAAGATCCAGAGAATCAGACCCTTTTTTTGCCATCTAATATAACCAACCTTCGTTCTGTATTTGACAGCAGCACCCAAAGCAAAGCTGTCAGCCACATCTGGATTCAACCCATGCATGAACACGGGCTGCGGGAAGCCAGCGGTGCGGCCGCTGGTGGACACGGGAGCCATGGTGTTCGTGGTGTTCGGAATCCGAGGCGTCAATCGCACGAGGCGCCAGGACAACCACGTCATCGGAGACATGGTACACATGGTCTGGCGTGCTCGGGGCTGGCAAGCGAGGGGCAGGCTCTCTGGATGGTGTTTAGTTAATGCCCACAGCCCAGGGTGGTCCAGCAGTCTGGACAGATGGAAGGGCAGGGGTTGTAGCATTGTGATGAGCCAGTACGGTTCTGTCTTAGCAAATTGATGAAATAATGGAGATCAGGAAGTCCTTACTGAAAAAAACACTTCAGACTTTTCAGAAAATCCCTCTGAGTGCAATATATAGCCTTCTAATTTTGAGTCTAAACCTGGCTTTCTTGAGGATTTTTGAAAGAAACCCATCTTGAGCGCGGTATAAAATCTCACTGCACATTCAAGACTGAGGGAACTGATATTTTTCTATAATATATGTCTTATTATGAAGTATTAACAAAAAATAAAAACAAATTACTCCAGGGAAACTCACTAAATGTGACTTTTCTAGAAACAACTTATCTGTGAGATCTCATACCTTGACACATGACAGTCTTTCCCTAGAAAAATTATGCTTAGCTTGGCTGCTGCACTTCAGCTTTCTGCTGTTCTTCCTGCTCTGTGATTTGGGGGTACTGTGCAGGATCAGCCTTTGCCTGTTTCCTCTGAAGGGGCAGTGAGAAATGCGGGCAGTGGAGCAGGCAGGAAGCTGGAGTGCCAGTTGCTGTGTGAATGTCTCACGTGTGGTGCTCTTGTCATTGTGTCTCCTTGTGAAAGGGCAGTGTTATCTACGATGACAGCTTTGACCTCTTCAAAGAGATTGGCAACCTGTGCCGCCTCTGCAAAGCCATTGCCAGCAACTCTGAGCTGGTGAAGCCCGGAGGGGCTCAGTGCCTGCCCTCGGGTAGGTTAGACTAACTCCTCTGCAGCCCTACCTGTGCTTGCTTGAGCTGGGGTCCTCAACAGCAAACCAGAAAGGGTGACTGCTTCTTGCTGTCTCCTTTCCTTCCCAAGGCAGCTTGACCCTTCTAGAACATGTCATTGGTTGTGCTTTTTGGGACAGAAAGAAAGAAAGATGGTCTCTTTAATGCCAAAGACACTGGGTATATTCTTTGGGATTTAATCTATAAAGATAAGAACAGAATTGCATTTGTTCTTTCTAGTTATGGGTACTGCTTGAGATACAATCTTTTGATTCAGTAAATTTTCTCTTAGTAGCTCCTGAATAACAATGAACTCACACCTGATCTCATTGCAGTGAAGCTACTCACTGTCTCTGTGGCTTTGCATACCTGACCAGTGACCATCTCTCCCAACTTCAGAGGTCACAAGCTTGTGGAGCTGAGCCTAGGAAGTGTATATTGGCTTCAGGCTAAAAGCCAGTTTCATGCCTGGAGCAAATCCCTTGCCAGGCCAGGCAGACTTGCTCTTTGTGCTGCTTCCTGACAGCTGGGGACAAACATGTCCTGTCCCATGCTGATGACAGAGAGTGTCCTTTCAAGCTACAGCAGCTGAGAGCTGTGATGCCGAGACCTCAAGGGTTTTGGCAAACCAGAGTGGCAAGGGGAAGCAGCTGTGGACAAACAGGTCCTGTGATTCTCTTGGGGCTCTCATTTTGGGTTGTCGGTTGGGTTTTTTCCATCTCTTTGCTCCAGTGTGCTTCCTTTCCCTGTTCTGCCCTCCATCTCTTGCTCTTTCTTTCTCCCCAGGTTACAGCATCTCCTCCTTTCTGCAGATGTTGCACCCGGAGTGCAAGAACATCCCTGAGCCAAACCTGCTGCCTGGACAGCTCTCTCATGGGGCAGTGGGGGTGAAGGATGGGAAGGTGCAGTGGATCTCCATGGCATTTGAATCGGTGAGCACATGGCATCACCTGGTAACATTGTCATTCTGGGGGCAGTTTCATCTTGTGACTTCCGGGGGTTTAGCTCTGCTCTTTCTGCACTGGCCACTTCCATTTGCAGACATAATTTAGTGTTTATTAGCATTTGTTGCAGACAGATGCCTGCACTCACTCACAAGTTGGTAAAAGGGGCTGCTTACACCACAATTAGCTCAGGCAAAAAGCTGCTGGCAGATTTGCCCAAATGCCACTGCCAGTTCTGCCTGCTGCTGCCACTTGAGCTAGGTTGTTGTGCCCTTTCCCTTGCCATGCATACCCTGCCCAAAGAGCAGGACACGAGTGATGTGTTTGTCTTGTTACAGACAACCTACAAGGGGAAATCATCCTTCCAGACATATGCTGACTATCTGAAATGGGAGACATTCCTGCAGCAGCAACTCCAGCTCTTCCCAGAGGGCTCTGCTCTCCGGCATGGTTTCCAGACCTGTGAGCACTGGAAGCAGATTTTCATGGAGATTATAGGCAAGTGACTGCCATCTTTCTCTCCCTGAGGAACCCACATGCTCTCTGACACATCTTCACAGCACACTCCATCCCATATGATGGGCATGGGTTATATCTGCAGTCCCTTGCCATTGCTGTGCAAACTCCTAAAGCTTGTTCCTGCCCTAAGCAATGTGTGTTGTCAAAATTAGGCAAAGCCCAAGGAAGGAGGTAAGGGAAGGGACTCAGCCCTGCTGACGCGAGATTCAAGAAAACAATCACCTTCTTTCCACTTTCGTTCTCCCCCTCCTGTCTTCCCCAGTGTGAGTCCCTGCCTGCCTTGTTGCCAGCAGGAACATGGTGCCTTTCTCATCGCAGCTCTCACCTTCCAGGATTCATATCAGCTGGCTGTTTCCTTCCAGGAGTGCAGAGTGCCCTGTATGGTCTCGTCCTCTCGCTGGTCATCTGTGTGGCTGCTGTGGCAGTGTTCA
The DNA here is from genome assembly GCF_026979565.1 of Vidua chalybeata. Lineage (NCBI taxonomy): Eukaryota > Metazoa > Chordata > Aves > Passeriformes > Viduidae > Vidua > Vidua chalybeata. The sequence continues at coordinate 2,924,216 of NC_071551.1, forward strand.
CCACACACATCCTCCTCCTGCTGCCAGTGCTGCTCAGCATCTTAGGTAAAAACAGCAATTCCAATGTGTCAGGCTTTCACTTTTCCTGAAATTGATGGATTGTGGCACTGCTGATTCTCTGGTGATTTGAAGTGAATTGCTCTTATTCTGTGTAAGCTCTTCTGGCTTTCCAGGAGCCAGTCCTAGAGAACAGACTGGCTAAGTGAACAGAAGGAACTCTCAAAAAATGCACAGGAACCTCACTGGGAAAGTAGATTTGTGTGTCTAATTCCCAGTGTGTTTTATCTACACAATCCCTTCTATTTGTTTAAATAAGGGTTTTAGCTACACAAATGCCATCCCTACCTGTTATGTATAATAATGTGATTAAGTCCCACAAGCTCTGAATAACAATTGCACTACTTTCCAAGAACCTGTACCATGGCTGCTGTTTCCAAGCACTGGAAGGTGTTAAAAGCTGAATATTTTAGCAATGTTTTAGTATTTGAAGCAAAATTGTAAATAGTTTCCTTTCCTGGGCTGGTGATTTGATAATATTGTGGTCTAAATGTGTTGCTAAACCTCTTAGTTTAAAAATCAAATCTAACATTTTGAAACCACATCGTCTCCCACCTGTGACTCACAAACTAACAGTACTCTTTGCCTTGAAAAAAAAGTGTGCTCAGCCTCTATGTAACTGTAGCAAGCAAAACTACAGGCTCACTTCCCTGTGGTCCTTGTGTGCACACATGGATTCATTTAGTAAGAGTTAGTCTAGACTGGCATCAGTCTGTCAGTTTGCCTGATATTTAGCTAGGTGTTCCACTAGGCCCAGCAGGTCTGGTCACCTTACAAAATGGTCCCTGTGCTAAGGGAAGGTGAGGGAAGTGTTTGTCTCCGTGGCAGGGGGACTGTGTACCAGATTCAGACTGGGTGGCACACACACCTGTGGGGTATGATCCCAAACTCCCCAGGGACTGACTTGTATCAGCAGGCTTGTGCAGCAGTCCCAGAGTCCTTCACATTTGCCTAACGACACCTTTCTCACACAGGGGTTGTCTGCCTTGTGGTGACCATCATGTACTGGTCTGGCTGGGAAATGGGAGCTGTGGAAGCCATTTCCCTCTCCATCCTCGTTGGCTCCTCTGTTGATTACTGCGTGCACTTGGTGGAGGGCTACCTGCTGGCAGGGGAGAACCTGCCACTCCAGCAGGCAGAGGTGAGCTCTGTTCTTCCCACAGCCTTGCATTCATTCCTCCTGTGCCCTCGGGGCCACTCAGCTGTGATGCAGGACGTGTGACAGGCAAGGGGGGATGTGTTCTGGCACGCTCAGAGCATCCCTGGGGTATGGTATTTGCTGCTTGTCCAGCTGACTGCTCCAGACTGTGAGCTTGTGTACCTGAGTAGAGTGAACTCGGGTGAGGGTTTCCAACCCACATGGTTGTCCCTTTCTTGCTGGCCACAGCTGTGTCCAAAGCAACCTGTTTTCATGTCCAGGTGAAGACAGTCTGTGCTGAAGCAGCTCTACACTAATTCTGTAACCTCTGAAATTTGCTTTGCTGGACCGACTGCCAGCTCACCTCTGGCCTTGTTGACATCTTTCTGATGCTGTTGAGCCAGGGACAGGCGAAATGACTCGTACAATTTCAGAAGGCAAATGAATGTTTATTCAAAAGTAGGTCTCTCTTTTATAGAGAGCATTGTGAACATTAATTCTAATTGTCTTAAAGTAAAAACATTTCACCTGATTGGTACACTGGACTTAGGTCAGCGTGGTAGAACATATCTATAAACAATATGAACGGAAAGCAAGATAATAGATTGTTTACATTCCTCACAGACTTTTTCCCAGGCTTAGCCTGGAAGAAATCTTTCTCTTTTTCTCTCTGACTGAACTGAGAATATCCACATCTTCTGTCTCATTGGGAAGATGGAGACCACAAAAGCCTGGGATCTCTGATGCCAGGTGTAGTGTCTGCATGCAGTGCCTGTGTGACACACAGCAATCAGTCTGATGTGGTGGAAAGGAGGCACAAAACCCAGAAAGGAAAGGAGGCACAAAAACCAGAGCCTGTGCCTCTGCTGGGTTCTAACCCTATGGCTCTTTGCACAGCATGAGCAGCAGATGTCTGAGCTCAGATGTCTGAGCTGCACTCAAGCAGCCTCTTTGTCCTGGACCGGGATTGTATCAGCTAAGGCACCCTCTCAAAGCCTAAAATAGCAGCGCAGCCCCATGTGCCTGTTCCGCTGACACTGCTGTCCCTTCCCCCAGGACCCCACGGCATGCCGGCAGTGGAGGACGATGGAGGCAGTCCGGCACGTGGGTGTGGCAATCGTCTCGAGCGCCATCACCACCTTGATCGCCACCGTCCCGCTGTTCTTCTGCATCATCGCCCCCTTCGCCAAGTTTGGGAAGATCGTGGCCCTCAACACGGGAGTGTCCATCCTGTACACGCTAACTGTGAGCACAGCCCTGCTGAGCACCATGGCGCCTGGCACCTTCACCCGCAGCAGGACTTCCTGCCTCAAGGCCGTGCTGGGCGTGCTCCTGGCTGGCCTGCTGGGCCTCTGCATCTGCCTTGCACTGCTGAAGAGCGGATTCAAGATCCCCCTCCCCAACGGGACAGCCCTGTAGACCCCAGGCCAAGAGCCACATGGTCTGTCCTCGTGCTCCGTTTCTTTTTTTTTCTTTTCTTTTTAAAGAATATTTTTGGTAAGAAAAAAAAGAGGAAAAAAAAAGTCCCTTTTTTCATGAAGTTTTTCAATTCCAGATGCACTTTATTTTCTAATGAGTTTTGCTCTAAACTTGTATTTATTTTAGTTAGTGATGGATGGATGATGGAAAGTGAGGGCTGCCCAGGGAATACCTCAGCCCACGAATAGGAGAGGAGGAGGTTTCCTTCTCTCAGTTTTCTTTCTGCTTTCATTTTTTCTTTTCTTGTTCTTTTAATTTATTTTTAACAAACAGGGCTTTCTGGACCCACAAGGCTGAAACGGGAGAATTTGGGAAGGTTATCTGATCCTTTCAAAAATCCTTCCCTCTGTCCTTCCCCTCCACTTGTCCAGGGTCAGAAGTGCAATGATGACTCTTAGGTGATGTCCTACTCCCACACCAAGCCTGTGCCTCGTTACTTGAGCTTTCAAGAACAGCAGTGACCTGTTGGACAGGCCTGGGGAACAGCATTGTCTGGATCCCTTTGCCAGGCCCTGTACCCAAGCCAGACCAGCAGTGAACTTGCTGCACAGGAGCTCTTATCAGTGTCACTTTGGGATCCAAACTAGAGCTGTTGCATGGCACCATCTGCAGTGGAGCTGCTTTCATGCTTCAGAGAGGGTGTTGGGACACAAGGCATTCCCCTTCCTTGTGGAGGGACAGTGCACTCTGTACTGGGATCTCATGTGAACAGCCATCAGGAAATAGACAGTGCCCTCAGCAGCCTGCCCTCCTCTCCCTCATCTCAGTAGTGAGGTCAAGGCAGTTTCAATGCCCAGTCCCCACATGTCACTTCACCAGTCACTGCCTCTGCTCTTCCTGGTGGACAGAAAAGAGAGCCCTGAGGTCCCTGCGGAGCTCTTTGGTCATAGCAGCCGGCTCTTAGCCTGAGGACAAGGTAGCCCCTGGGGCCAGGTAGAGCCCATACCTGGTGGTATGCACAGCATCCTCTGTGCCAGCTCAGAGACACCCTCCTTCGTGGAGACCTGAGGGCACCAGAGCTGCAGCTGCTGTCTGCTCTGAGCAGATGGTTGATATTAAAGTAAAATGAAATTGCAAACTGGTGCCATTAACAAGTACATTTTAAGCATCACTGAGTCTGTCATATTTTTAAAATTGAAATAGCTAAGTGTGCATTAATATACAGCACATCTGATCCTTGGCAGAAGGGGAGGGTCAGGCCCACTGGGAGATGCATTAACCAGTATTTACAAGGATGCCAATAGAGTAATATGGCCAGGAAGCAGCCTGACCCAGTTTCTTTGCAGATTTCGTGTCCTGGTGGCTGTGTTCTCTGTCTGGATCAACCCCTCTTTTTAAGATGAAACTTCCAGGAAGTCCAACCCCATTGCCAGCCATTTTGTGGGGCCTGCACTGCTGAGAGACTGAGCTGCTTCTTCTTGGCTCAGTGCATCCCTGCTTTGATCCCTGCCAGTCTAACACTTTCACATTGTGTCATCCCTGTGAAAGTGGATCAAATACTTGTTTCTGAAGTAGGGTCCCCAAGGTTCCCCAAGCTGGAGAGAGGAGTTCTTACTGTTTCCAGGTGGACTCCAGAGTAGTCCTGCTGCAGGCAGTGAGGGTCATGAGAATGTGAGTCAAGCAGAACGTGAGTAGCCTGGTTTCTCCTCGCTGTCCCATGGCCCTTCTGAGTTACCCCTTTCTGCAAAGTGTTAAATGTTTCTTGGCACCTACCTCTAATCTGCACCAGCTCCTTCATAATGAACCCTGTGCCCGTGAATAAATGGCTCTGGAAAGGATTTTTGACTGTCCCTAAGCTGTGCTGCTTTGATGGCTGCTGTGCACAGTTTAGCCCCATCCTTGATCTGTAAGCCATGCTGTTCCCTGTGTCTGTGCTCCAGATTTAACTCTTGGTGGTGCCCTGAGTGCTCCTAAGTGGCAGTGACTGGAGAGGGTAGGAATGCTTATGATATGCATACAGCCCCATGGACCTGTGTGGCTGTGCAGGTGCTGCAGGGAAGGGCAAGGTATCCCTGGCACTGTGGCCAAGGATTCTCTGGCCAGTGGCTTGACTCGAACTTAGCAAATGCTTCAAACCTCTTTTGGGTGATTAAAGCTGATGGATATTTCCAGGTCAGCAGACAAGAGAGTAAGGTGCTGAGGGCACCCTTAGAGGAAGTTCCTCCTTCTATAAGTATGAAGAAACCTTTAAAGGCCTTTAAGAAAAGGCACAGTTGTGCTTTGAATCCTGTGAAGTTGAAAGCCTATATAAGCCCCTGGTATCCTGTGTTTGTGCTCACTGTGAAGAGGCTGCATAAACGCCCCACCTCCAGTTTGATTCTGGACATGCCATGCTGGGAACATTCATTCAGCCACTGTGGGGAAGCAAAGATTAATTTTAAAGTAGAGGGAAACCTTGTATGTTTCTTGGGTTTGATCTGGCAGTGTCTCTGATCTGCAGACAAAAATAACAAGAGTTCTTGGCACCTGACAGGATCCATCCTGTTTTCCGAAGCAGGTAGGGAAAAGGACAAGCTATCACTTTCTCTCCTCCTCTCCTGCCAGCCCAAGCTCCCTCTGTGCAGAAGGACTGGCAGCCATCACCTTGGTTTTTGTTACCCAAAGTGTTACTGGGAATGCAATGGCTAGAACGATTCAGAAGGAACAGGGGAGACCAAGATAAGCGCAAATTATTCACAAAGGCATGCTGAGGAGATTGTGCCCCTCCAGGAGGGAAACTGAGGCAAGGAGAGGAGGAGGAGGAACTTACCCCAGATGTAGCAGGATGGCAGAAGAGCCAGTAGAGGATCCTAGGTGATGTTTTACGCTGCAAGGACTCACTGAATGTTGTCACTGAGACCCCAATTAAAAACAAGTCATGACACTTAAGATCTAACTAGACCTTTGCCCCATCACTGCTTCACCCTGCACAGCTCTGTGGTCAGGGTGGCTGGTGCTTTCTCCACAAGCAGTGGAGTGACAGAGACTTAAAATTGGAGCCCAGCCTTCTGCAAAGCACTTAAAACATCCTGATCTCCCCAGGCATCTGTGGAGACAGCAAATGAGTAGCAGATGTATACATGTCCATGTAGGCAGTGTCATCCTTGTGATTACAGAGTACTCATAAAATTATAGAGGTAAGAAAAGGGATGGCTTTATCTGAGCTACTGTGGAGGTGTAGCTGACAGCCCTGCTGGGAATTGGTGCTCCAAGGCAGATGCTCATAGCAATAAAAAGCAAGGCTTCACCTCTCTGGTGCTGTTCCAGGAGCAGATGTTCACCTTAAATGATTCCTCCCACATCTTTGCCCATCTTCTTTCCCTGATGACTCCTCTGTTTCACAGGCCATCTCCTGGGCCCTGTTGTCTTGCTAAACAAGGTTCAGCCTTCTCCATGGTAGGTGTTTGTGCCTAAGGTGCTCACAGAGTCTGGATTGAAAGTGGCTGGAAAAGTCTTGAGAATTTCCTTTGGGAGAGGAAGCCAGGGAGTTAAACAGCTTCACACAAAGCTTTCAGTTTTGATGTTTCTGAACAGAACACATCAGATCAGCCTTACTTGGAAGAAAATGCTCTGATTTTCCATTTCAAAATGATCTTTGTGCAATTAAAAAGCATAAAGGAATTTTCAGTCAGCGCATGGCAATGGAATGTGCCTGTAAACTGCCCACTCCTTTATTTCTAGTGAATCCTGGTTTGAAAAGTTAGGTTAGTGTTTCAGGAGGGGGTCATTCTGGAACTATGCAGTCTCCTACAAAACAGAGTGGGTCTTGTCCTGCCCAGAAGTTCTCTCCCTGCCAGTGCAGGGCAGTAGCAGAAGGACACTGCTTCTTGCTGCTGAAGCTCTGAGATTCATGCACAGAGCTGGTGTGACTGCTCTTTGCCTTCAGTGGAGCTCCTGAGTGAGTCCAGGGCTCCCCATCGCTGTGGACACTCAGAGTCCCTGCTCACAACAGCCCTGTCCACATCAGCTTTGGAGTAGGGAGGAACAGAGTTGATGTGCTGTGCAGAGATCAGCATAAGAGGAAGGAAAAGATCCATGATTCCTTGCTCTGTTTGTTTCTTTATGTTGTGGTGCCTCTTGAGGTGCTGGGTTTGGGCAACTGGGGCATCAGATTTGGCTGCTGACCTCAGCAATTGCCAAGGCTGCACATTCTGAAAGGAATCAGTGGCTGAGCTGGACTGTGTTTCTCAATTCCTGCTGGATCTGAAAATATGCCAAAGCAAAGGTAGCCTGAGGAATAGCCCCAAGGAGAAGGATATGTTGACACTTGGAGAGCTACTGGGACCATTGATACAGTGGTCTGGAGGCAATGGTCTCCAGAGAGCCTGGCTTTGCCTCCAATGGAGCAAACTGGGATGCTGCAGTGTCTAAGTCTTTCAGCTTGTCCTGCACTGAATTTCTGTAGCAGAGCAGCCTGCCCTTCTGGAAGGTTATAAAAGGCTTTTTGTTTAACCCCATGGCACATATACATCCTCCCACACTATCCACCAAGGAAGCTGTGCAGACTGATTTGCAGCCAGGCAGGACAAATTCAGTGTCTTGGTTACTTCTTCCAAAATCACTCCTCACCCTAGATAGAGTGTAAGCCATCGTTTACAGATATTTCACAGGCTTCTGCTAACTACTCTGCCCTGGGTTAGTACCCAGGGTCCCAGAGCTAGACATCTTTCAATGCCTGTCTCCATCTTGAGGACAGAGGTTTTTGGCTTTTTCCTCTCTGCTTCTCCTTTGGGCAATTGCTGAAGGGAGGTGGGGGCAGTGACCATGGCCAGAGGCAGAGCAACAAGCAGATGAACAGAAAGGTTTGGAGGCAGAACAAACGGGAGGGAGGATGGTTCAAAATACAAGGGGGAAGAGGCGTGAGCACCCCAAGGACAGTGGGAGGGAGGGCACTGCCATTCCACCACGTTGTGTGCAGACCTTAGAGTGTCAGTTCTCAGAGTGATGTAGCACAATTCCTGATGTATGCGTGTCACTTTTGTAAGTTGTCTCCTACCCTCACTATTTTCAGTGTTCCTTGATTTTTGGAGACTGTTGTAAATAAAAGGATTTTGACATTCGCATGTTTGGATCCCTCACTCATCACCACATTACTGTTCATGTACACATACTGACAGCCAGAGTGGCACTGACAGGATCTGTGTTGTGTAAGGAATGCAGTGGGGATGAGGCCACAGAGCCAGTTCCTGAAGTGCACAGGACTGTCTGCTCCTACTACTGAACTTGGGCCTCTTGAAGCCAACTTATCATGTCCAGGAGAGCTGGCAATCAGGAAAAGGCAGTGCAGGAACCCACACACGTCTGCAAGAGGACTGACAAGAACAAGAGCTTTAGCCATGGCTTGTGGAAGCTTTTTACTCCTCCATTTCATGCAGTGCTTCTTCCAGTGTATGAAGATTGCCATGTACTGACTCCATGAGGATGGGCTTCACCTGCCTGCTCCTGCAGCACCATGGTTTCCCACATCACAGTGTCTGGCACGAACTTCTGGTGGAGGTTTTGTCTGTCTGTCCTGTGCTGCAGCACCAAAGGGTTGTTCTGCACCTCCCAGGACCCCACTGAGCCGATGCAGAGAGAGCAGCAGTGGGGCAGGAGGAAGAGCCCTCAGTCCCTCGTCTGGGTGTGCTCACACTGCACCCAGGTACAGCACTGCTGGGACAGGCAGCACTGACAGCACATGGAACCTCCTGTGATCTCCAGCCCTCATTTCTATGCTGAGGCCAAAATGTCTGGTGAAACCTGTTGTTATTAAGCACCAGGTCACAGCCTGACACATACAAAAAATACAGTATCCACAGGAAGCAGGAATGTGTTTCCTTTAATGAGGAGTTGGGGATTGCAGGTAGGGGAGGGTTTATGCTTGACCTTGCTGCTGGAAATGGGTTGGTTTTGGTTACAAATTCAGTCCCTTGCCCCAGGAGCAGGTGTGATAGGCACTCCCTAGCACACAGGCAGGGAGCTGTGCCAGAGCTGTGGACCACTGAAGAGACAAAGGTTGCCCTTCGTGGACTGTAGGACCACCTGGCAGTGGTGAGTGCCCAGGGCTGCCAAACATGAGAATGAGGGCACAGGAACAGGGTAGGACAGCTGCAGGCATGGCCAGAGATGGACAGGGTTTCTCCACAACTCTTCAGAAAAGAGCTGCTAGATTGAGGAAGGGTTTGGGACAGGGGAAGGGGCTTGGAGGAGAGATTACACAGGGTGACAACTGCTTCATATTCATTTCAAGCTCGCAGAGGAGGGCAGAAATTGTGTTTCTATCTGGGAGAGCCTGTCCACACAGGCTACTAGCTCAGCCTGAGCTCATGCTGACAGTCCACACTCAAAAACCTGCTGCCTACCATTAGCAGAGCCCCATCTCTCCTTCCAGGTGAGTGAGTCTGGTGTGAAGTCTTCATCACACACAGGGAATTCCCCTATGTCTCCTGTCAGCCTCTGGCACAGGACGGTCTCCAGTATTTCCACACCAGCATTTAGGGGCTCTGTCTGTGCCTCCTGTGTGCCTTCTCCCACAAACTCCTTCCCACCCCAAAAACACCCCCCAGTTCTGGGGCTTTAAAAGGGAAAAGCCCCCAGTTCTAGGGCTTTAAAAGGGAAAAGCCCCCAGTTGTGGGGCTTTAAAAGCCTCCTTCCCTCTGCACAACTGCCAGATAATGATGCTGGACCTGTGTCACCTGCCTGTCCCCAGGAGCTTTTGGAGGAGCTGGAGAGGGAGGTTGGGCTCCTTAGTGCCTCTTACTTCAAGGGGAAACTGCTAAAGGGACTGAAGTGGGTCTGGGGTAGGGAGTGGCTTCCTGTCTTTCCATAAGGGGGCTGGGGGCTGTGTGTTCCCACCTTTTCATGAGCGGGCAGGTGGGCTCGTGTACTGCTGGGGCCTCATCAGGCCACATGTAAGGCATGGCTGAGGGAAGTCGGCTGCTTCTGACAGGACATGACTTGGTGCCAGCCCAAAGACTGGTTCCTGTGTCGGGGTCTGTGCCCTCAGGACCATCCCTTGGCTCTCAGTGCCAGCCTGGGTGACAGGGTTCCCTGTCCCCTCCGCTCCCTTAGCGCCGTTCTCCTCCCTTCTGCTGCAGGTGGCTTAAGCACAGAAACAGGCAGCTTTTAAACCTTACCCTTGCTTGACTCAGTCATGCTGATGAGGAAAAAAGAGTAGTATTTTGGGGGTTTTTAATTAGCTCTTACGCCTTGGTGTTTTTCTCCCCCATGCTGTGCTCGCCGTCACTTCTCCATCCTCTCGGTGCCTAAGGGGGCATTGCCCACCACTGAGTTTGGCCCCCGGCTGGCTCCCGAGAGCCCCACATGGCTCATTATCCATTTCTGAGCAGCTCGGGAACAGCCTTCCCCCTCTGACACCGAGGGCAGGCAAAGAGGATGACTCAGCCTCTGCCCCAGTGATTTGTCACCCTGTCAGTGACACATCTTAGTGACTCTTCTAAGAGCTCTGCTGCTCCGTGCGGGGCTGTGCCTCTGGGATGCTCTTTTTCATCTTCATGGCCGCTTATTCCGTTTCTGCGTGCTGCCCAACCCCTGAGGACGGTAATGAGCAAAAGCCGGAGAGGCTGGGTCCCAGGCTTTCCTTCAGCCACTGCAGGAGCTGAAGTGAGCCCAAAGCAATGGGAACTCTGCAAGTTTGTGGATTATGATTTTGTAAGTGCTGGTGCACGATGACTATTTCTTGTTACTTTTTTTTTCCTCAAGTTAGAGCAAGTTTATTGAATATGCAACAAGCAGTAGGCAGGGCCAGGAAGCCTTATAGCACTCTGATGGGTGCTTTGGCATGGAGAAAAGCAGTGAAGGAGCTGAAAAACGCCTGAAGTGTCTTGAGCTCGGATGAAAAAGATTGCCAAAGATTTGGTTTCAAACCCAGATCTGAAGCAGAGAAGCTATGTTGCCAGGTGGGGTTGTCCATGGATCAGTCTGGCAGTAAAGGGGATTTTTGGCTGGGCCAGAAGGCAGCAGCTAGCAAACAGCTTGTGGTGGGATGTGGAGGAGAGTGAATGAAACTAAAAATACAGAACATTTCTCCTGCCTGCCTAAATCACAATCTATCTCATACATTAAAGGTTCTCCTTGTGGAAATGGAGGTTGAGTGGTAACACCAAGGGTTGTATTTGGGCAGGAAGGAGGTCTGGGTAGGCCCCGTATATGGACTAGCCAAGAAAAGTCGTATGTGTGAGAGGAAGAGTTGTCTTGCTCCAGCTTTTGGGTAGCCCATCTGAGAGTGTGTGGGCAGGGAGGATAGGTCATATCCTTTTTCCTGTAGCAGATGTGTCTTGGAGTCCCCAGGGTGAGGGTGGATGTGAGGAAACCCAGTCACTGAAGGGCAGAGCTGAAACACGGCACTGAGAGCATTGTGGTTTAACTGGTTTTGGTAGGAAGGCAAGCAGCTTTTGTTCTGTGTTGGGCTCATCGTGGGCTACAGGTGTGGGCACTAATGTCTCATGCTCCGACACAAGGCAGCTCTGCAGCCTCGTTGGAGCCTGATGGGTGTTGAGCGTGAAGAAGCTCCCGTGTGAAATGAGGTGATCTGAGATGATTTCTCTAAACAGAGAGTGAAGATACAGAAGGGGTGGGACCCTTTACAACGTGGGGCAAGGCAAACTCAGGGTGGGTTTTTCAAACAGCTGTGCAGAGGTGTCGTTTTCAGGTTTTTTCGTTAAACTTTAGTGACTTTTTCAGTTGAATCTCCTAGTGCTGAGTGGGAATTACAGTGTGACTGCAAGGGAAGGTTGCATGTGTGTGCTAGGGCTTTTAATCCTTTCTAGCTGGTAACCTCTGTCCTACTGCAATTCCTGAAGCTGTTCTGTGTTGGACAGAAGCTTATGAAGAGGCAATAGGGACGTGTGTGTTCTCTCTTGAGCTCGTTCCCAAACCCACTGTCCAGCTTGTGCAGGTTCCTGGGAGCCTTTCCTAAGGTGAAAGGTCTGGGCTTCCCTTGTGCTTTTTTGCAGACTTAGGAGGGAGTTATTTAAGCAGCCAGAGCTGAAGCTAATTGCCCGCAAATGGCTGTCTGAGGCTGGACCCAAGTTTGTTGTCTCAGTGTTGAGCACTGCCCGTCAGAAAGATCCCACGCTATGGGCAGCCATGAGACAGGGACTGGCCTTTGGTGGCATTCAAGAGTGTGATGAGTTTGCTGTCGGGGGCTGCTCTGCTTTGCCTCATGGAGTTTGTGTTTGATGGATAAGCTCGTTTTGTCGCTGGAGAGTGAGCAGGGGCGGTTCATCACCTTCAGTACCACCTGGACTCGTCGTTTCCTGAATGAGATACAGCCCAGCAGATGCTGCCTGTGAGATTTTCTTTCCAGCTCTTTGGAGAGGGGGAAGTTTCTCACTAGAGAAATTCCTTCTTAAGCTGCCAGACTGCTCAAGGGAAGGTAGGGGAGATGTGCTGCTTTGGTCATGTTTGCTGCCTTTGCCAGTTCTGTCTTTAGACTCGGTCTGGCACTGAGACACAGCACTGCCTGAAACAGCCAGGCTCTGACTGAACTCTGAGAATGCAAGACCAGCTGTTTATTTTTCTTGTAACTGCTGTTGAGCTAACTCTGGGTAGTGCTCCCACTGTATACCCTGTGGGGGTGAACTGCTCCTGATGGCAGTTTTTAAGGTTGGCTGCAGAGGATGGTGGCTGATTTTTTTTCCCCCCTAAATTTTAACTCTTGCAGTTTCCCTGAAGGTTCTAGTTTCTTAGAGACATAGGTGTGAATAAGCAGCAGACCTGTCCCCTATATTCATGTAACTCTTCAAAGAGCTGCTACAAGGGAACCAAAGGCTGTTGTAAATGTCTGCAATGACAGTGATGATAAATCATGATATCCTGCCTATGCTTTGTGTCTGTATGTCTTTTAGCTTCATTTTTCCAGATGTAAAAATGGAAGTGACATCTGTGTCTAATGTGTGAGGCAGTGGCTTCAGTGAAATCTGCTGATGGATGCTGCCAGAAGACCCTCCTGCATCATCTAAGGCTGCTCTGCCCTTGCTCAGCTGACTGTTGTGCCGGCACCCTCACCATGTCCCAGGGCTCTTTTCACTGGCTGGGGATAAGGGAACGCTGCTGTTTCCTCGGTGCCTGGCTTACATTGGCCACAGTGGGGTTTGTGTGGGGAAAGGAACCACGTTCTCAGCTGCCCCACTGTGTGATTAGGCATCTACTGAAATAGAGATTTTTGGAGTTCACTTAAGTTAACAAAATGAATTAAGCATTTATATTTTAGCTTGTAGAGTTATGTATTGAATTTTAACCTTTTACTTAAGAAACCTCTGCCTGGTACAAAGGGCATAAGGAAATGCAAATTTCTGAAGGTTCTTGCATAAAGAACAATACCAGAGGAAGCAAAGAACATCATTGCAGGTGATAATTGTACCATAGATAAAGAAGCTCCTCTGTCTCCAAGCCCATCAAGACTGACAGACGTACTCAGATAAGCACCAAAGGACCAAAAGCGCACGCGCAGAGAGGAAAAGTTCAATCATGAGGAAGACCACAATCTTCAGCCTCAGGACCACCAAGAGACCCCCGCACGACCACCACAGCAAACCAGGCGTGCCCAGAAGGGTGTGGACTTACTTAGCATGAGAGGCGAGGACAGGCGGGGCCAGGGGTTGAATATGCATGAAAAAGTCGTGCAGTGTATTGCATATGGAACGTCTTTGGGAATAAAGGGGTGGGTCAGACTGAGGCTCGGGGCACAAGTTTTGGAGAGCTATCTCACTTGTGTCAGGTGCTGACACACATACCCACTTCATAACTACCCCAGGGTGTGGAGTCTATTGATTTATTCCACATATCACTTCACTACTGTGGTGACAGATCTCACCCTCCAGGATGCAGTTATCATCCTCCAGCTGCTGCTAGTGGCTCAGGTTTGCTGGGCCTTTGCTGCTCTGGAGCTTTAGGGCTGAGCAGTCTGTGCAGCTGGTAATAACCCTGAGAGAAGAGCATGGCTTAGCACTGGAAAGCACAGAGGGCACAGATCAGAGACACTCAGCTAAGCATTAATTTTGTCCTCCACAGGTTTTCATTGTGTGCTAGTGGAGAAGTCTGCCAGTGCTCTCCCAGAAAATTTTCTCTCTGCTGTTTTGCTGAGGCCATTTCTAATAAATCTAACTACAGAAAATCAGATTCAGCTTCCTCCCAATGTATGGAGACAAGTAATTTTTTTTTTCTCCAGCCCTGCTACTATGAGCCCATTCCTCTGTCTCGGAGACTCAGCAGAGTCACGAGTTTAAGTTAGTTAGGTAAGTAAGAAGTAAGTATGTAGAACAGTATAATAGCTCTTCAAATAGTATATTAAAGTAATATTGTATAGTTTAATAAAGCTATCCTTCAGCCTCTGATCTGGAGCCAGACATCATCATTTCTTCCCACATCTGGGGTTTGCTGCATTTCTACTATACCTCCCCTCTCATCCTTCTTCCTTTTTTGGTCCTGTCTTCAACCCTGCCCTTCTCCCAGTTCTCAACGAGCCCCAACAGATTAACCAGAACAAATCCAAACCATAGGTAACAACAAATAGGGAGCAGATCCAACAACTTTCGTTCTTTTACTCAATCATCTTTTAGGCTACAGTATTGTTTTGCAAGCAATTGTCATTTCACATTTAGGTAAAATACATCCATGAACTAGAAAGCCATCCTGTTGGAAACAGTTTACTGGCTTTGCAGGCTCTCCAGCTAAAAAGTTAAAACTGCTTGTTTCATCTGCCAGTGCTGACCAATCTGCTGGAACCCTGAGCTGGCCCTGAGCACTATGTGGTCACCTCAAAAGGTCCATCCTGCTGCCATGGCTGGGAGACTTGGAGGAACAGGGGGAAAAATTGAAAGGAAACTTTGTGCTTATGCCCATTTTACCCCTTGTTTGAGGAGACTGCTGGTTAGTTGGCATGGCTAATGCTGAGTGCCTGGATATGAGAATGAATTGGCTTTCACTGGGGATCTTAAGCTGCGCCAAGGGAAATACAGGTTGGATATTAGGAAAGAGTGATAAAGTACTGGAATTGTCTGCCCAGGGAGGTGGTGGAGTCACCATCCCTGGATGTGTTTAAAAAAAGACTGGATGTGGCACTGGGTGCCATGGTTTAGTTGAGATGTTAGGGCATGGGTTGGATTCAATGGTCTTAAAGGTCTCTTCCAACCTAGTGATTCTGTGATCTTGGCTGCATGAAAACTACACCCAGGCTCAGCTGTTAATACCTGTGTTTTCCCTGAAGAAGTTTCTCCCATAAGCTAATATTTTACCAGACTGCTGTTTTTTACTTAGGAAAGTAGCTTGACAGGGGACACACCACTCCTGATGTTTTTCCTCCATGTCTAAATTATGCAAAGTCTTTTCATTACTATTGCCTTTCTGAAAAGCTTAGCTTCCAGCTTTCCTTGGTCCTCTTTGCCTCATCTGGTTCTTGCTGATGTAACCAAGCTGAATAATCTGGTAGTCAAAACTCACAATATAATCATTCCCACCACTCTCTGTGGTGGGAATTGAATCAAATGTTTTTGGGCTGGTCACTGCATCATTGCAGGTGATAATTGTACCAGTGTGTGCAGTTCTCTTCCATGGAGAACAACAGCCTCTCATTTTTCCAGCAATCCCCAAAAGCCAGCAGTGTGCCTTATTCAGGCTCCTTCACAGCAATGCAATTACCATTGCATGAAAGCCACGGCTGCCCATGCTTTAACAGCACTGCAAATTGCACTCATAAATTTAGAGTGCAGCTAATTGTTGTTTTATGGAGTAGATATTCTTTTGGGGGAAAAAAAAAATCTGTAAGCACTCTGATGCCCTGCTGAGCAGAGGGCTATTTATCTTGGGTGAGGAATAGCCTTCCAGAGCAATGTGAGGTGGATCAGACTTTTCAAGGGCACTCGCATTCCCCTGATGTGGTTCTGGGCAAGTGTGATCTGCAAAAGGGTTTTTTTTAAATGTGGGATTTCACCTGCTGATAGAAAAATGTGCCTTGTGATTACAGTGTAATTACTTTTTCTGGAGACTCATCTGGCCTGGCTGAGATCAGGGCTCCCCTGTGCCACCCACTGCCCTTGTGAAGGGGAAGGGTGCAGTTGGTTTGAAGGATTACACTCAAAGTGGATGTGACTGGCAGGGGACAGAGGTACCCAGATCATTCTGCAGGGGAAGTGAGGTGCTGGGCAGAGTCTGCTTTGTTTACCAAGATACTGCTGTGTGGCATTTGTCACCATTAGGAGGTGCCATGAAAAGGTTTCTGCTCTTCATCTATCTTGAGCCTGTCCTGAAGATTGATGGGAGAGCCAGAAATGAGCTGCTCTGGAGACTTGGCCCAAAGCCCTGATTTTCAGTGGCCTCATCCTGCACATGGGCAAATCAGTGGTGAAGCAGCACCAACCCCCCTTATTTGCTTGGGAGTTGTCGAGGCTTCCACTGCTGGAATGACCCTAGTTAGGTTTCAGCTCCCTACATTCAGACCCTAACACTTGTAGGTCAGCCAAAACCTGCCAGTTCTTGTGGTGTCAGTCCAACTCTTATAAACTGCTCCCCATCCAGCCAGTACCGTGTTCTGCATGCAAATGTGGCCTTTTAAAAAGGCCAATTGCTGAGCCCTTCTCTCTAGTCCTAATTGGATCTTCTATACTCAACTGTATTCATCTGTGGAAATGTTATACGGGTGAGTTTTTAGCTCTTTTTTCTTATGATAGTTTATTGTATTTTAATTTTGGTTTCAGTGTGTACTGACTTGGCAGGAAGTATGATTTGCCAGGAGGCAGAGAGTGGGAGGCTTTATAAATAAAAACCCTGCATCTGTTCCATCTCTCTTCACACCCAGGGGCTGATCTTCGTTGCACCAGGACAAACCTGGAAAGCTTTTCACTAAAATTTAGGGTAGCAACAGCGAGGTGTGGGTGTAGCAGAGATGAGAATCAGTGCATGTAAATTGTCAAGGCTGTCTTCTTGGGGCTCTAAAGAGCCAATGTATGTGTATTTTAATAACTAGCCTTTACAGCAAGCACAGTTTCTGCTGAATATGCAGAGTGTAAACCTGCAATATAATAGGTGGAAAGGTTGTTTGTGGTACTTCTTGGGGCACTGTTTGGACTGGGCTTTGCTTTGCTCCAGGAGGCTGTAAGGAGACTTCAGAAGATGATGTGTTAATGCAGAATTCAGCAAACAACACCTTTTAAAGGTCCTTATTTGGTAAGGTAAGAGATAGCTCTAAAAACAACGCTTTAACTGGTTAGACCTACTTAAGAGGATGTCCTTACCCTGCACTGGGGCACTGTAATTACAAGCAATAACTGTGCTTTGAGGTTTGAAAATGCTCTTTATAATCAAAATGCTTTTGTCCCCTCCTTGCAGTGCTGAAGTGAAGCATGTAAGGACAGGGAAGGTTTTCCTCCAGTGCATGGAGACAGCACTGGGAGCTGTACTGAAAGTGCTATCTTTTGCCCAAGTCCAGCTCCAGAAAAGGACTTGGATGCTGTGAGGAGCTTTGGTGTAACTGCCAAGGTTGGCATATGTCTAGTGCTACAGTGAATGTTGCTGTAAGGCTGGTCTAAGATCTGATACCATGCCAAGTGGGAATCAGACTTTAAGCACATAATCTGCTTTATCAGTCTCTTATCACCAGGGGGACTCCTATTGTAACTCTACTTGTTTAAAGGGGAGAAGTGAGCACAAGAATTTTAAATGCAAGGGTTGAGCCAGGCTTTCATGTAAACAATGTGCCTTTTCCCTTCAGTGTGTGGAGGCTTGTATGGAGTGCCCACTTGGCTGACAGCCCTGGAAGAGCTGATGGTGGGGAGGACTCCCCAGGAGGTGCAGTGCTGTCTGACTGCTGCTGCTGCTGGAGTCTGATCCAGCTCCAGGAGAAGCAGGAGCAAAGAGGGATGAGAACAACAGTGGAGCACTGCGGTGCTTTCCGAGTGCGGGCTTGGCTCTGCTGCTGGAGGACCTGGGGCCTGACTTCCTCTTGGAGGAGCTGAACTGGAGCACCTCAGTTCTGCTGCTGAATCAAGGGCTGCTCTGTCACGGAGTGAAGGAGGCAAAGGCTTCAGCTGGTGCTGTGCTGTGATTGCCAGGCTAGAGCATGTGTTAGTGCGAAAATTGTAATGCTGGCTCTTGGCAGTCAGTCAGAATGACCTGAAGGAGGGAAAGATCTTCATCCACTCCAATGCACACCATTATTTAAAGGAGCCAGGGTCTCAGTTTAGAGACAAATTGAGGAGAAAACACTGTAATGAATGTTTTCTCTGAAAATGAAGGGCTTCAGTAATCTCCCCTTTTCTACCAATGAGAGAAATGACCCACAGGTCCTGGATCGACCACCTTGGTGACCACCCGACTTCGGACTACAAAACCAAGCAGAGCAGTTCAAGAGAAAACAAAACAGAAGCCGCTAAAAGGATTGCCGGTGCCGCCTCCAGACCAGGGAAAGGAAAAAACTGAAACTTCTTGCTTAAACTAGCAAAAAAATAATCTAGCAGAAGCAACAATGTAACATCCAATGCACCACAGCCATGATGCTCCAGAGAGAATCTTTCAAAAGAGCCCCCACGGCTCCCTGCCCCTCCTCCGCATTCACCTTAAAGTTACACCAGCAATTTCTGGGCATAAAGCAGATGATTAGGGGATAGAGTACCATCAAAATCACCCCAAGACAGTCCGTTTTTATTCCTGGTCTTAGTGTGAGCTTACTCTGTCACTGTGAGTGTGCTCAGCTAAGTTTGTGCATAGTTCCTCTTGCTGTTGTACTGGGGCCCCTTGGACGTCCCCTGCTGTGCCTCTGCAGCTGCAATCTCAGCTGTAACCTGTTCAGATTTATTGGCAAAAATTTTCAAGTAGAGCACCATGCTTTGCAGGCAGTGTGTGGGTGAATATAAGCAAAGCCAGCAAGGTGTTCAAGTAATCCTTTCCAAAATATTCCCTCCCAAAACTTCCTTTCCCAAATCCTCCCCTCCCAAAACTTCTCACAAACCTTCTTTTCCCAAATCATCCCTTCCCAAAGCATTTCTTCTGAGATCATCCCCTCCCAAATAATTCCTTCCCAGATCTTCCTTTCCCAAACCATCCCCACCCAAACATTCCCTTCCCAAACCTCCCTACCCAAATCGTCCCTTTCCAAATATTCCATTCTTATCTCAAGGAGAGATGTTCTTTGTCAGGGTTCTTAATCCCTAAGTCTGTGCAGATAAAACTACAGACTTGGAAAAACAGGCAAGAAGGAGGATGTGGATAGTCAGGGAGAGAGTAGGATACTGAAGAAGGAGCAGTGGGAGGGAAATGTGGAGGGAGAGAGAGGTTAGGAGAGGGTAAATTGTGTCACATTTTTCATTTGTATTACTTGTCCTATTCTTCCAAGATATTGTGAATTTGAACAGAGTCAGTAGAAAATTGGTGTCTCAGCAGAAGCATCAGGAGGTGGTGTACAGGAATTTAGCCATATGAGTATATGATGTTTTTATTATTTATTTTACAGTGCACTGTGACTGGGGTTTAGCTTGGAATAGGTTTTCTGAGACATGTACAAGGCAACAGTTGTAGCATTACCCAGAGTGCAGGGGAGCTCTGCTGGGATCAGCTGTATGACTCTTTCAGGCTTTTCAAGTATATTGCAGGGCTTTTGCTTTGTCAAGAGCTGTGTAGTTAAATCCTCTTCAGCTGTCTTATGACTGCTGCTGCTCATGTAAGTTACTGTCTTTTCTGATCGCTCTGGAAATGCCCATAGCTTCTCAGGGTGCTGAGAGCTAAGGCAGCTGTCTTTGCAGGTTATTCTGAAGGCATTTGGCTTGCAGGATGAAATGGGCTGTGGGCACACTTACCAGCAGTGGTAGTGGTCTGGATCTGAACTGGGAGAGCTGATCTCCAGTTCCTGGCAGGTCCACAGGCTGTGTGCTAGGTAGGTATGTGGAAAAAAACCTTTGGAGGCTCCTCAACCATGCTCACTCCTTACTGATCCAAGGTGAAGGGTAATTGAGAGCAGCACTTCTCCTCCAGTGACTCTTTTAGCAGGGCATGCGTGGGACTATGACTTTCAGTGGGAAAAGTTTGGAGCTTGAGATGTGTAGCAAGAATTAAATGCAATTTATGAGGGCATAGATTTAAATGAATTGATTCATTTATAAAATCAACTTCTTCAGGCTACTTAGCTTTTTGATGTCTCACCAGTATTTAATTGTCTTAACTTGGTCTTAATAGAATTATTAGGTTTTATGTCTCTGTAGGTCTTGATTTATTTCTCTGCTCTCAATCTATTGGCCTGTAGCAACGCTTCTCCTTAGCTTTTATTTGTATTGGGGGGAAAGTTATTAGACCAGAAAGTTTGTTCTGCATTAGTAAAGGGAACTGTTCTTAACCAAATTGTCTGTGTTTTGTGATGTAGGTTAAGCCAAACTATGGAAATACTTACCACACTGGATGCACTAATTGATGAGTCAATTATTCTCCTTCCCCATCTTGGGATGACCTCTGTCCCTCAACTGAGTCTGAGGAAAAAAGACCTTTTTCAAGCATACATGCAAAATGAAGTTTTGAGCCAAAGTTGATAACAGGAGGGTGAAGTGAGAGAGAAAGATAAGTATTTTAAGTTTCACAAGTTGTGTTTTTCTGAAATGTGTAATTACGTTTTAAAACAAAGTCTTTATTTTTGTTCTATTTGATACAAACCAGGATTTTCTGGACTTGAAACAAGAGGAAATTTCACTTTCACCTCTTTCTTGGTCAATTAGTAAGTTAAAGAAAACAAAGAAATGAACTCACTGAATCAAGTCCTTCCCTAGGCTGCCAAGATTTCGGCTGAGAAAGGAGAGATTGGCCCTGTATCCTTGGGGATCCTGGAGTTTTTAGAGAAGAGGATGGCCAGCAGCAGATTGGGGAAGGCATCTTGGCACACCAATGAATTTAGCTCAAAATAACAGCTGGGGTCAGTGACAACTCGAAAGACCAAGCTCAGACCTGCAGGTCAAGAAACAGCAGCTGACATTAGCATAGAAGCCCTGATAACATAATCCTCTAATAATACCAACATAATACCAGCAGCTGAGGGAAGGGGAGGGAGGGGAAGGCTGGCCCTGCATTTAATGTGGATTGACATGAGGGAGGACAGTGTGTGCCCAGGTGGCTGGGGCACAGTAAATGTGAAGGTAGGTCTCTGAGCACAGGAGGTGGCTTTGCTAGGAAGGATGCATACCTCAATGATTTTTTAATCACTGCTGGTTTTAACTTTTCCCCCACTCCAAAGGGAGCAGTAGGATTTGTGCTCCTATTCATGCCCTGAAATAACACTGCAGCTGCCTGCTGGGAGAGGAGGAATCCCCTCTGGAGCTGGGGATCTCCACACTTGAAGACCTTGGGATGAGAGGGCTGTGGTGAGCCTTTGCAGAGGAGGGCTGTGTCTTCAGGTATTGCAGCTTTTCAGAAGTGGGGAGTTTGTGCAGAGCATTGAAAATAATGCAAAAAATGTAGCTTGGCTCTTACTGGATGTGCTGTTCCTCTGCCCCCACTTAAGAAAATATTGCCCTCCAAATTCAATCCTGTAGCCCATTATTCATGAGGTCATTACTCTTTAATTTAATCACCAAATGTCAGCTGAATCCCATTTATTCTGCCAGCTCACTAGAGATTTACCTATTTATTTTACATTTCAAATGAATTGCTCATTATTTTGTCATTCTGGGATTTTATTCTGTAATTTATTTTGTGAGCCCTGACAAGTTGAAAATGAACCCTGGTTCTCTCCTGTCTTGCATGTTAATTGTCAGGTCCATGGCTCAACTGTTTGCTTACAGGACCAAGGGACCTGACCCTGTGTTCAGGGAGGGAGGGGAGCCAGGCTTTTTAATCCCACAGCTGCTGGTGGTGATTCAGCTGTGACAAGAAGGAAATACTTTCTCTCTTCCCTTCCTACCACACCTCTTGTGTCAATGTCAAAGGACAAGTTATTCTGTGCAACTTGCCCCTGAAATACATCACAGCAAATCAGAGGTGTGTAGTGCCCCTTATGGTGTGTGGGCATGGGCGTGGGTGTGTGGTTGAAATCCTGAGAGAAAGGCTGTAAAAATAAATGTTGGAGAGAAAACAAAATTTGGGGATTATTATAAAAACCAATCCTCTTTTAATGAGGTTAGGGTGAAATGGTCCTCAGTGAGGGATAGTCCTTACATCAGCTATTTCTAGCTGCAGTTTTTTCTTCTTTGCTCTTGTTTTTGGCTAGTGTTGGTGCTGGAGAAGGCAGACCAGTGCTCTGTTCCAGCCAGCCAGTTCCCAGGGTCCTGTGGTGTCCCTTCACCTGGATGAGGTCTGGCTTTCTCTAGTAGGTCCAGGGACCCTGTACAGCCAAGCTCACAGATCAGCTCCTTGTAGACAAGTTGTGCTTGTGTGTTTGACAGTATACCACGATTGCTGTGTGCAATCTGAGCCCCATCCAGCCTCTTTCGTGTTCCTTTTGCAGAATTGTTCTGGTTTGAAAGCAAAACCAGAAAGAGACTCCAAGTCAGAAATACATAATAATAAATTTTCTTAGGAAAAGGGAAAAAGAAAACAAAATACATGCAATAATATAAAAGAAAAACCACTGACAGAGTCAGAATACAACCTAACACCCTGTTGGTCAGGGTGTTGGTCGCAGTCCAAATTGGAATGGCTGCAGTCCTCCTGGAAATCCAGTGGAAAAGCCCGAGTCTGGTGTCCCAAGAGCCAGATTACATCCAGGTAGGAATGCTTGGCTTCTCCCTCTGGGCAGAGCATCTCACAATGGGATGCTGTAACTTTTATCAGTCATGCAGTGACATTCAGTAGCCCATTATCAGCAGATGTCTCCCCTGAGAGAGGTTGTGGAAGAGATAAGAAAAACTGCCCACTGAACAGAAAACAACTGCCATACAGATGGCAAATGGATACATCTTGCCTTGCAATCCGGGACAAGAATGCACAATATCATGGAAAACTGATTTTCTGTCAAGATTAGTTCTTTACCTGCCAGTTGAGTGATCTGTGCTTTTTCTCCATTGCCCTGTAAGCTGCTGGGACCTATGGGCCCTGCAATTCACCCTGTTACTATCCAGTTGAAGAGCAGCTCTTCTGAGCTGGAGAGGAGACTTGTTAAGGAAATTCACAAAAGGCCAGACACTGGCATGCACTAGAAAGAGCAGGAGGAGGAATTTGGAGGATATGAAGGGGTATTTCAATCTTCAGGCTCATTTCTTGGTGGGATATAAACTGAGCATTGTCTCAGCTCAATTTGAGCAAATAGCTGAAAAAAAGTAAAAATCCATTGTTTGTCTTTGATGCTTTCCCTGTCACTGACACAAATCCCAAACACCTCATTGATTTTCTGCTTTGCCCAGCCTGATATCAGCAGTATGACATTGCTCCTGTTTGCTGGGCTGAGTTACTGCCTGCTGCTTCTAGTGGACTTCCCTGACAGGTTGTGAGAGCTGGATGACATAAACTTGTTTGGCTCTTCTTCTGAGATGTTCTTGGACACAGTATTTTCCTACCCTACTCAGCCTGGGCAGTCAAGGGCATTTGGAAGTCAGCGTTTACAGGACTGGAAAAAGCTTTCTTGCATCTGTCTCACTGTCTCTGTGAAGTAAGCCAGTACTCCTGTAGCTCTGCTAGGAAACCTGAGGGACTGTTAGTAGTTCAGAGTGAGTGTAGTCAGACTGTGCTTCCTTGTCTACATGTCTCACTGCTCAGTCTGTCTCTTCTGGTGTACTGATACCTATTGCAGTGGCTAATGGATGTTTTGGGGCAGGTGCCTCTGCAAGCCAGACTGATCCAGCTGGGGTCTTCCATGGTTCCATGTGCTCTCTGTAGATCTGTGCTGGCTGTGGGGCGAGTGAGTGACGACAACAAGCTCTCTGCCTCCTGGTGTGTGCTCATGGTCTAAGCTGCTTCAAGCAAGGAGCACTTTTCAGTCCCACTCTGCAGGAGCAGGGGCTGAAACAGGGCCTTTAAGACACAGCTGGGGTATGAGCAATTGCAAAAGCACCTAAAATATGTGTGACTTGCTCAGGTTGCCCAGGTTTTCTCCCTCTTCCTCTGGTCTGCTTTGACCTTCTTGTATCTTCACTGGGGAGGAAGCCTCCTGGCTGATGGGTAGGGAATTGCCTGGCTTGCACTTGCTCAGTGCAGGGAGGAACGGGGTGGCCAAGCACTCAGTACTTGCTCTGGTGAACAATGGCTCAGAGAGTGTTGTCCATCCAGATGTCAGGCATGTTTATTTCTGGATATTTAAGTACTCTTGACTTGGCCCCAGCTGAATGTGTGTCCTAGCATTTTTCTTAATTGTGTTCTCTGATTCCTCTCTGTCAGTGTTTAATTGGAGTTTAACTGGGAAAAACAGTGGTACACATCCTGCTAGAGTAAATGGATCATCTGCCTGTCTCCTCCATGCTCCTGGTAGGCTCAGGGTAGGAGCCTAGTTACATTTTGGCCTGTCCTCCTCTTTCAAGCTTATGGTCTCCTCTGCTTCCTCCTCTGCTGCCTTGCTGATGCCAGGGAGGATTTCTGAGTCTCTGGATTGGCACCAGTCCTGGGCAGGGTGGCTGTGCTGAGAAATGTGATGGGCCCCTGCAGCTTGGCTCTTCTGGGTGTCATGGGGAGGAGTGTTAGATCATCAATAGTGTTTGGTGGAGGCCCTGCCTGGTTGAATCCTAGAAGAAGAAAGACTCCAGAGTGCTGCTGAGCACTCCTGGCTCTGCCTTCAGTTGAGCATGAGATGATGAATAGAGGTTATTGCTGCAAATGCTCCTTCCACCCATTAACAAGCAGTTAATGGTACAGGGATTCAATAACAATCCCTCAGACTGGCTCCAGAGCTTGTATGGCAGTGTCCCTGCCAAACAGCATCTCTTCATTTGTTCTGTGTCTGGGAGAACAGTGAAGGGGATGAGGAAACCATGAGGAGAAGCTCTGTCAATGAGGAGAAGCTTGAGCTCCTCACTATCTTCCAAAAGGTGAATGTAACCGTGACTGACAGATGTGGGGGCTGCTGTGTCTCTGGTAGCCAGGGAATGCAGGTCTCAGTCACTGACAGTGCTGCAGGCAAGCATTTGTTTCCAGCCCATTTTCCCCAGAGCTCAGTGCTCCAGACAGTTCAGGGAAGGCAAGGAGCAAACTTTGCTCAATTTGGTAGGATGTGCAAGTAGGGTTGGGGTGGCTGTCTGATGTTGCAGAGCTCAGTGTACCTCTGTAAAACTGGAAAAACTCTGCTCCTTTTGAAGCACCATAAGCAGTCCTATTATTGAGTGTACTAAGTAGAAAATAAGAGCCCCTCCAATATCTTCCCTGCTGGTAACACATTGTGAAAGCCGTCCTTTCCTTTAAAAAGGAGCAAAGAGCCTTGCTTTACTGTCAATAGAACGTGCATTTCTCTGGCAAGTGGCATAAAATAAATCTATTTAAATACAGATAATTTGGTGCAAAGGAATTGATTTTGCTATCATGGTATGTTGGATAATGGTAATTTCTTTTCTTTCTTTTTTTCTTTTTTTAAACAAAAGACCATGGGGCAGGTCCATTGTTTGTTCCTGTGCACAGCTGTGTCCCTCCATGTTTTTTGCAGACTGCCTCAGAAGGTTGTTGCCATGTGTCCCTCCTAAGAGGTTTTGTTTTTCTGTCCCATTTAGCAAGAGAAATGCCTGGCTAGTTAGTCCAGCCCCATACTCCAGAAATGCTCATTTTGAGCAATCCCATTTCTAGAGAAGATGGAGGGTGGCATAGAAATGGCAGTAGTAAGCCTTTAGACACCTCTTAGCCCTTGTCAGAAGATGCAGGGGCTTAGAGCACGTGGCAATTGCTCCACTGGTTACCTGCAGCTGGGCACTAAGCACCATGTCTAAGGAAAATGGATATTTGCCCAGCTTAGGCTGTCGAGCTGTAGAGTTGGCTCATTCTGTCTCAGCTCTTTCCCTCTTTATCAATAGGGTGCTGCCATAGTTTAACCCCAGCTGGCACCTCAGCACCACATAGCCACTCACTGTGGCATCATCCCCTCAGTGGGATGGGGGAAGAACTGGAAAATGTAAAACCTGTAGGTTGAGATAAGAACAGTTTAATAACTGAAATAAGGCAAAATACCATAATAATTGAAGTGAAAAGAGAAAAAAATACTGAGAGAAATAAACCCCAGGAAAACCAATACACAATACAGTTGCTATATTCCCTGCCTTTCCCAGCTTGGGCAAGAGGCTTTGTGGACACTGTCTGGAGTGAGGTGCAGAGAGCAGAGCCCTGGCAGGTGTTGAGTGGTGACACAATGGGGATAGTGGGTAGGGATGGAGCTGACTTGATGTGTCTCATTTCCTTGGGGCCTGTCAGTCACAGCATCCATCAGACTTTTGAGGGTAGGGGTAAGATGTGAAGGATAGGATTGAATTATGGCAGGAAAACCACCAGATTTCTTTGGTTTTATTCAGAATCTTATGTTCAGATTTGCCTTTGTGGCCTGGCTAGTCTAATAATGAATTGATTTCTCTGTGCCTTGGCACAGTTTACAGAAATTCTGTCAATATAATGCACTTGATTTAATCAGTAAAAAATAGCTGGGGACTTCAGACTGGAATTTAATCATTGCAACATCGCTGGTGACATTTCAAGTGACAGATTCCCCATTAACCTGGGATACCCTGCTCAGCTTGTTCCTGCAGTGCCCTCTGATCAGCTGATGTTTGCAGAGAAAGCCCTGCACTGACACTGCTGTTTGTGAGGGAGCTGAGCAGTGATGGGGAAGAGAAGAGGGAGACTCCAGATCAGGATGGTGCTCCTGCCTCAGCAGATGTACTGCTGGCTCCATACCTGTATCCCACTGTCATGCTGCACACTTAATAATGTTTGGCAGCAATTAATTAACAGTGTAACAGCTGTTTTCTGCCAGGAAATTGCACAGAGACTGCAGATCAGAATGCTCTGCCCTGCTGGTGGGAGGCTGGGGCAAAGATGGGCCTTTGACCTCGGTGAGTAACAGCAATGCTGCCGTGCACCCCCAAAGGTGAGGGAAGAACTCTCCTTGCTTCTGAGGAAAGGTCACCACTTGCAGAGGGTGCAGCCTATGGGCACAATGGGGAGTTGTAAGACATGGAAGGATAAATGAACTTTCTCCCTTGCTCACATTTTTCAGAAGCTTTGTGCACTGTGAGACACTTGTCTTATCTACAGGTTGGTGAGAATTTAGTGTATTCCCTGTGTGTGGCCAGTGTGTCTGCATATGGGGTGGTTCTGACCTGTCCAACTGCATCTTAGCTCTGGTAGAAATGCTGTTCAGCTTGGGGTTGATTTGTGCTTGGAGGCAGGACGCAGTTCTGCAAGTTAGTAGTTATTCTGCAGTGGTGGGTCTCCTGCCAAGGCAGTGAAGTCTATGGAAACCTAAGACTACAGCAGGCTCCAGAGTGTGGGGGTGTCCAGGAAAACACACTTCTCCATCTCCCATCAGAGCAAAATGGGTTTGAGGCATTGAGATTCTCCCCACAAGGACATGTGTTGCCCTTGTTATATCATCTGGACAGGGAGCTGTTGCTTGTTTCTCCTCATCAGTGATATTTCCCTCTGACTTGGGGCTGCCTCTGTGAGGCTCAGTCCTATTCTCCACGCTGTCACTGTGCACTGTTCCCTTGGCTGCTGAGGGAAGAGGTTGCCATTGGTCCAGGGGAGCTGAAATGTTGCCAGCTTGTCCTGGGCCTGGAGCAGCAGTTGCTGCCAGCTCTGTCTTTCACAAGAGCACTTTCTTCTCAGCACGGCAGATGGAAAACCCATGACCCCCTCTGCTGGCAGCCATCTCCCACTGAAATATAATTTCAAGCCAATACAAAATAAATTCACATCATCAGCCTGAAACGAAGAGGCAAGGGGTTTCCTTGTTTTTCCCATAGAGAACAAACTTGCCCTCTGAGACAGCCTGCTTACAGGCTTAAATAAACCTCCCTGTCTGAAGCGGGATCATTGCCTGCCCTGCATGATGAGTCATGCTTGCTCAGCACCGTCCTGTCACACTGCTCCTCCTGCCTGTAGGGCTGCTGCTACTCCCTCCCTGGCACTGGCAGCATTTCAGCCCTGCTCCTGACCCTGGGAGTTTGGTTTGGCTGGGGCAGGCAGATGGTGCCAGGACATAATGCTGAGACTTCAGAAAAAATTGTTGCTGTTGTTTTAGTGAAGAAAGTGATTCTTTTTATTTAACTCAGGGGTCTGAGGGCTATGGGTCACACTAATTTGTGCATTAGCTGAGGCAGAGGGAGCTGGTAGCATGAGATCTGACATAGGAGCACCTGCATGGGACAAGCAAAACACTCCTCATCCATCCCCTCTGCACTGTGACGAGTTTGGGATTGGAATGTAGAGCTCTTTGGAGAGAAACTTCAGAATCTTCAAGTTTATTTAAAATAACTTTTTCCTGAGGATTATTTTCAACATGCTATGGCAGAGAGATGAAAGCATCTTCCAAGCCTCTGTAAACAGGGAGCTACTTGCTTCACCTGACTGGATCTGTTTTATAATTGAACAAAGAGAGTAATAGGGCCTGAAGTGTAATTAAATGTCACTTAGCATGGGGCTGTTCCACAGCAAGACCTCTGCTCTGGATCGGGAGCTCTCAGGGGCGCGCATGTCTTTGAAAGGGGGAGCAATCCCCACACACGCCCAGCGCTGCAATAAACATACCGGCTCTACAACTTTTACAAAGCCGTGGAGTTTGATTCTTTTCTCCGCAATTCCCCACCCAGAGGGGCTCTGGGACCAGCTGCCCCCCGTGAGTTTGCAGCGGGAGCCCCTTTTC
This sequence comes from Vidua chalybeata, assembly GCF_026979565.1. Classification (NCBI taxonomy): domain Eukaryota; kingdom Metazoa; phylum Chordata; class Aves; order Passeriformes; family Viduidae; genus Vidua; species Vidua chalybeata. The sequence continues at coordinate 2,952,601 of NC_071551.1, forward strand.
TCTTCCCCTCGCTGGTGTGGCCGCCAGAGCCGCGTGAGGGAGGCGGCCGGAGCCGCCACAGCGCCCCCTGCAGCCGCGGGGGAATCATCGCACCCGCCTGCCCGGCCGGGAGCCAGCAGCGCCCCTGGCGGCCGTGCCCGGAACTGCACCGTGGGGAAGGAGCCTGCGGCGGGAGAGGGCCGCGCTTGGGTCTGTGGCAGGGGGTAAGGTTCGACGACTTCAATATCTAGCATTTATTCAAATTCTTTTTCTGTGTCTTGTGGCAAACCTTTTTTTTTTTTTTTTTTGTTAATAAACACGTTTTTTTTCACTTTCAACTCCTGGTATCCGTTTCTCTCATTGGCAGAAGAAAAGGGAGCTGTTCAAACTCTTTCTCCTTAGAGGAAACATTAATTCCAGGGCATTTTCTCCTGAAATTTTTCTTAAAACCAAGACACTATGGAAACTGGATAATATCCCAAGCTGGCACTGCTTGGCTGTAAAACACTCTCTTCTGACATGGCCAGGATTATGAAGGAGGGTGATGCATGTTTATACACCTGTTGTGCTGCTGACCTAGTAACTAGGAAGTACGGGGTTTGTTTAGTGGGGGATTTTTCTGTTGTTAAAGGATAGAATTTATCCAGTTTGGGCTGTACAAAGCAGCTTTTTAAAGCTGGTTCCGTGTGAGTTGAAAATGTGTTGAAATTAAAAGAAACCTTAATAAGGAGATCTTGAAAACTTTATCCTAATTGCATTGATGCTTTCTGCGTTAAAGCATTACCGTAATGAAAATGTGTCAAAGGCTTTGCTGGAAAAGCCATTAAAACAGATTAGTGCATCTATCTGCACCATTAAAAGGTCCTTTTAGTAGGCCTGCCCATAATTCCAGCTGTCACAAAACAAGAGACTCCTGAAATGCCCCATGAGCAGCTATTAAAACTGGAGAAGGCTCAAACACATGATCTTGCTTTGATTTCAGTGCAAAAAGTACTTTGACCTTTGGTCTGTCATTGCTGGGGAACATCTGCCTAGAGGAATTAATGAGCCATCATTATATCAAGATAATAGTCACCTCATTTCCCAGCCAGCTGCACAGAGGAGGATGAGGGCAGTACTATGGGATGTGCTGTGTCATGTGGCTTTCCCTTGGTTCCCTGACCTGCCCCCACCTCCCTGAATACAAATGTGTGCTGGTCAGACAAAGGCTGATGTGACCCAGAGCCTGAGGTCAGAGCTCTGCAAGCTCCAGCAAAGCTGGGGAAAAGGAGCTTGCAGAGACCCACATGGAGTCAGGGACTAGTAAAGGTGGGATGAGAAACTTTGGAGCAATAACAATTGGAACACCATCTTTTCACTGGAACAACTTTGATGTCTATCCACATCTCCACCTCTAACAAATTTGCATTTTGTAAAAATAAAATCCTCACTCACCTCTGTGACTTTGGCTTAGGTGAAGTTACATTTTCACAGGAAAAAATATGATGAAGACAAATATCTTGCCTCTTTGGCCATGGGTTCTCCCTCATCCCAAATGAAGAAATGGAGATATAAGGACAGATGCACAGGGCTGAAGGAGCTGGGGAGTATCTGAGAGACTAGAGGCAGGATATATATATTAGCATCAATGCGTTTGGGTTTCTGACCTAGTAACAATGCAGACACCAATCTCCAGACCCTTGTTTTGATCCTTTTGAGCTGGGAAATGTAAAAGGAGTGTTCTTCCTTATTCAACAGATTGTTCTGTTTTGAAAACAAAACCAGTGAGAGACTCCAAGTCAGATATATAATTTATTAGGAAAAGGAAGAAAAAAACAAAATATGTGCAATAATACAAAAGAAAAAACAACCCACTGACAAAGTCAGAATACACCTGACACCCTGCTAGTTAGGGTGGTGGTAGCAGTCCAGATAAAATGGTCTTGTTGAAGTGGTGATCCCATAGAAAAGATCTGGTAGCTCTCAGTCTTCTGGAAACCAGTGGGCAAAGGTTGCATGTTCTGTCCCAAAACCCAGATTATATCCAGGTGGGGATGCTTAGCTCCTCCCCCCCCTGGGCAGAGCATCTCACAAGGGGCTGATGTCATTCTGAGTGGGTCCTTGATTGCCCATTAAACAGAAATAGCTCCTGGAGTGAGTTATCTCTGAGTCATGGCAAGGCATTGATGGGTGCATCAATCAATTGATCTCCCATCATTATGGGAGATAAGGAAAAAACAACGCCCCTCTTGGTTTCAACAGCTCTTGAAGACGGGGATAGAATACATCTTTATATTGTAACCTAGGACACAGATGCATCTGAAGAAGGAACAGAGGGGAGAGAAAGTGCCAGATCCTTTAACTTATTTGAGAAACTTATTTTAAGGGGGAGGGGGAAGGAAATTAGCAACGTTTAAAAATACAAGAAAGAGACAGAGGGGAGGAGAATAATAATTTTAACATGTAACTGTCCCCTATGTTCCTTTCCTTTGCTGAAAGCCCCAGGTTGTGTGTCAGATAAAGGTATTTGGATTATGTCTGTCTCTCTATCCTTTAACAGATGTTTATGTCATCTGAAAAATATACATTACAGTCCCAAGCAAATAGCCACGGCTTTTGATGGGTGAAGACGGACAACTGTGCTTAGGTTTGGGGGCATCTATGAACTTGTGATAATAGTGGCTGGTCTAGCAGTGAGACTACATTTTTCTTCAGTGGTTTGATTGTACATATAACTTTTAGTCCAGTTTTCCCCATCATGATTTGTTGGGGAATTCTGTTTTTGTTTTTCAGTTCTTTTAATGACAGTGTAGGAGGGTGAATAGCTTTTATAGTTTATGCAGCTATGGAAGTGGCCACTTGGCAGCTAGAGGGTTTGCAAGGGGTCAGATTATTTTAACAGAGATGCAAATTACTGTTGCTCTTGTATTGAATCCTAAAGCAGATGGAATCCTTCCTCAAGAGAAAATGCCACAAAAGAAAAGTCACATCACAGCTTTACTATTACTGCAGAGCACTGAGCAGTGACTGTAAAGTGCTGCTGCATTTTATTTGCTTCCATTTACAGTCAATTGACTGACCTGCACTCTCCAGGAACAACCATGGGATTAGAACTTAATGAGTCAGTGGCAAGGGGGACAGAGACAGGTGTCTCCTCTAAGCATGGGTGAAAGGCCCATTTATGTGTCTTATGAATTATGTTAAGATCAATGGGAGTAGATAACATCCAAAGTACACTGGCATTTGAAAGTGCTCTGTGGCTGTCAATGGTCACCCAGACAAGCACCTTGTAGCCCCTCTGGGGCTGGTGCATGTGTCCTGAGGGCTCAGTCCCAGGGGGCAGCTGGTGTCCTGGCACAGGTAGGAGGCAGCTGCTTAGCTTTGTCCTGTTTCTGTACCAAAACAGCTTGTGCATATACAGTGATCTGTCGTGGAGTGATTCCAGAGGGACTATTCCAGGGGCAGAAGGCACTGCCACAGACATACCAAGTGTGGTTTATGCCCTTTCCAGCTTCATTTGTGAAGAGTGGAGCTGCACCTTACTTCCAGGCTGCCTCTATTTGGGGAAAAAGCACCAGGTACCGGCCCTTCAAAGGCACTGTCACTGTGCATCCTGCACAGGCACAGTGCCAGGCTGAGGGCTCAGAGCACCCCAATCTCACCCTTGCTAGAACCAGCCTTGTAAGGACCTGCACAGCCCAGATCTGAGAGTGGTGAATGATTCCCTTGGTACAGCTGCTTTGTAATATAAAATAAAAATAAACCATTTTCTATATGTGAAAGCCTGCAAGGTAATTAATATCCTAGCCATTAAATTCCACTGCAGTATACTCAGTGTTAATAAGCTAGCTAAGAGCTCTGCTTGAAATTAATAAGTTGCAAATGACCTAAGGGCCACTGCTTCATGCTTGCTTTTTTCCCCATGCACCCCCCTAGAATTACAGAATTTAAGTAGGAAGACAATTTTCATTTATGAGCTAGTATAATTATTCATAACTGGAGAGTTTTAAGGAATAAAAAGCCTTTTTGGTTAATTAGAAACCCCAGCATCTCAGGGAAATGAGGAAGGAAATAAAATCTGGGTTTGACTGAGGTGCACAAATATAAAGCACAAATCAAATGGAAGGGTAATGTCATTTCTGCAGAAATTTTAAAATGCATGATCCTAAGGGTCTAGCTGTCTGTGCAGGGAGCATGAAGCACACCAGAGGTGCAGCTGCCCCATGTCCAGAGTATTTCCCCAACTCCTGGCTGCTCTCAGGCGAGGAAGATAGAGGGGTATGCTCCAAGGAGGAAAGGGATCAGTCTGATCAGCTTCTGATCTGAAAGATCAAGTCCCTTTTGCTCGTCCAGCCATGCAGCTCTGGAGCTCTCCTGGCACTGACCTGCTTGGTCTGCCTTAAGCTGAGCTGCTTTGGGAGATGTGAGAGAGGTGCTTGAAAGGAACAGGAGAAGAACTGGGCAACTGCCCTTGGAGTCACAAAGCTGAGATGACTGGGCCAAAATCCCCTCTCCCCTTTAAAAAAGGGGCCATGGTGGGAGAAACTTGGAATACTTTCAGGTATAACTGGCTTTTTTTCTTTCTCACACGGTCAGTCTGCCATCACCTACCAGCAGCAGAATCTCTAATAAAAACAAATTAGGACAAGAAAACCTAGAAGTAAAGCAAAGTTCTGCTAATTATGTGGCTTGTTTAGCAGGAGAGCTGGGCTGTGGTTTTGTTCCTGGCCTTTCTAAGAGAAGGTGGCATTGCTCAGAGATGATGAGGAAAGGGAGAAGCCTTGGAAACTGGGATTATTTGTATCCCTTGTATGTGTGTGGATTGCCTCTGTGCCAAGTTATTGGCCTGATTCCCATTTCCCTGTACTTAGGCAGTTCTTTCCACACTCTCTGAAAATTGGGTGCTTCTACTGAGCTGCTGAGTTCCAAAGCATCACTAATGTGTACAATCTCCCTGTAGCTCCAGATGCTCATCTTTTCTTCCATCCATACCCTATCCCTTAGGGGCAATTAGGGAAGAGCTTGTGAATTCATCATTGTGGACCTTCTCAAACCTAGATTAGTTCCTCCAGTCTATCAGATGAATACATATTTATAAGTGTGCTTAAAAATGCACCATCCTTCACTCAATGAGGTGTAATGAATCCATCATGTAAATACATGCTCAGGTGCAGAATGGAAAAATCCTTAGGGTATTTTTTAGGATTAATAGAAGGATGTTCTTTGAGTTGCTTGGCTTCTTTCAAAAGTGATAATAAAAGTGATTTAACTGTATACAATGCACAGTAGTAAGTTAAAAGAGCTTAAGGAATAATTCACCTATGCTGCTGAGATCAGACTCTGAAAAGTGCATCTTCCCATTATAAAACAAACAAAAAAAATCAGTTACTTATACAAGAAATGGTGTTTGGTATACGTGAATCTGAAATTTCTTACTATCTAGTCCCTTTTCTGCTCTAGCAAGGCTTAACCAGTTTTGCACTTCTAGTTTTCCATGGAACATGTAGTAAAGACTTTCTGAGGATGCTGGGCTGGTAGAAGTTGTCCCAGTGCTCTGAGTAGGGACGGGAATACCTGAAGCCAGAGTCTCCTGTGTCTGAGGTAGTGCTTGAGGCATGGCAGGTAAAGGCAGGTGTATTCAGGAGCCTGCTGACCAGCAGAGACAACGTGGTGGTGGCAGGGTGAGAGGAGGAATGTAATCTGGTGCATGGTAGCAGCTGTGGCCTGGTGGGGCTGAAGAAGAGACATGAATCCAGAGCACTTTTACTCATCTGAGCTCCACAAGTTATACTGTGGGACTGGGGGGAATCTGCTACTTCTTTGTGCCTTGGTTTCTCTGGTAGAAACCCAGGTCTGTGAGCTACACAGGAAATATTGGCTGTGGAATTGCTGAGTCTTACTGGGCTCTGATAAGTGCGCTCTTGCCAACATTTTAGACCTCCTGGTAGTCTCCTGGTGTCTGATGTGTGCCACTGGCCCAGTGGTTCTGTGTTGTTTCTATCTTTGAGGAAGGTGGTACTTGAGAGGGCTGAGGCTCTGGAGGAGAGTTTGTGGTTTTTTGCTGTAAAAGGAGGTGTTTGCAGTGAGGGTTGGGTTTTGTTACTGTTCCCCTGGTCAGTCAGACTTTTCTTTCTTCCTCCATGTGAGCACTTCTGAGCTCTGCTGTGGGAGATGACAGTGGATGTGTCACCTCTCTCCTAAGGCAGGTGTTGGCTCTGGTAGGTGACTGGGAGCAGGCTGAGGAGGAGGCTCTGGGGAGATGTCATTGCAGCCTTCCAGAGCTTGAAAAGGGCTTATAAAAAAGGAGGGAGAGTGGCTTTATACATGGGCAGATAGTGATAGGACAAGGAGGAATGTTTTTAAACTAAAATTGGAGAGATATTTAGATTAAATGTTAGGAAGAAGTTCTTTATTCAAAGCATGGTAAAGGCCCTGGTACAGGTTGCCCAGAGATGCTGTGGCTGCCCCATCCCTGGAAATGTTCATGACCAGGTTGAATGAGGCCCTGAGCAATCTGATCTAGTGGAAGGTGTCCCTGGCCATGGCAGGGAGCTTGGAACTAGATGGTGTTTACAGTCCCTTCCAGCCCAAGCCTTTCTATCATTTTGATTTGTGTGCCCATCATTGTCACATAAAGTGGTGGTGACTCATGGGTAGCCTTAAACAACCATGTCTGAACTTCTTCCTTGTACTGCAATTTCTCTGTCTGCAGAATCAACCTTTTTTACAGTTTTGAGCATTTAGTTTAGCATTTTTCTACTCACAAATATATAGTAGTGAATCTTGAAATAACACCAGGGCATGTCTCTGGGACACACCTGTGATTACAGTTAATCAGGCCTGTAAGTGCTTCATAGGATTGATGCCAGGGCACTCAAGCACACTCAGAGTCAAGCTTGCCTCTCAAGTCCTTCTGCTGTAGGCAGAAGAACACACTTCCTCCAGGTTACTGTGTGCCAGGGGAGGGGAAACTCAATATTACAGCTGGAAGTGAGCCTTTCTCATCTCAAGTTAGGAAAACCTGCAGACTCTTATCCTGCTCCTGACTGATAGAATCTATTCTACTTTCATTGCATGACACTACTTAACTCCTTAGAAAGGAGAAGACAATTATTTTGGAGCATTAACAACTATCCTAATTTAATATTGCATGGAGTAGCTGATGCAGAAAGGAATCTGACAGCTATGGCTACAACTCTCCAGAGTCTGCCTACCCAAAAGGAAAATACTTTTTTACCTCGAACAAAGGGAGGAAAGAGTCAAGAAATAAATAAGGGGCAAAACATTTTTCTCCCATGTCTCTTCTCCCACAGATTCATTAATTGCTGTGTGCCAGAAGACAGCAGCTGGTCCTTTCCATACTAGTAGGGGGAAAATTGTACCTTCAGCCCAGATATTTCCAGATGAATCCTGGGTTTGTGGTAGCCTTTGTGATGCTGAGTTACCTCTGTGCCATGATGTAATTTGCTACAAACTAGAGATGCTGCAGACAAAAAGTTGTGCATACCTTAGAAAAACTTTGCATATTCTAGTCCAGACTGAGCTCGTGTGAATGGTCCTCTCCTGAAATCCACAAGCAATTGGATACGTGCTGCAAGTTACCTGTCTCCATTAGCCATAGGTCCCAAAGGCTTAAAAATTTAAATACCTGGTGACATAGCTGAGCATGAGACTGCTGGTCAGAACAGAAATCAGCATGCAGATGAGACACCTCCTTTCTTGCTGGCATACTTTTTCTCCTAAAGAGTAGAGCTGTCTCTTGGTTCTCTGTTGCAAGCCAGCTTGATGGTTCTGTTTCTCCTTCAAGGCTCTGATACTCCCCCACTGAGCTCTGATACAGAGAACTACTTTTACATGCCTTTCTAAACCTAGATTGTACTGTAAGCAGCTGTGGGGCAGTGTATTTGGGATACGAAGGCTGGGGCAGTGCTTGGTGGAGGTATTCCAGCTGTTCAGGGGTGGCCTTTCCAAGGGCCCTGTGCCTGTTTCGGTGAGACTGGGCTGCAAAGCACCTGCGGAGGGTCCAACACCTTCCCAGCTTTTGCTCCTGGGAGACTGCCAAGACTGTCAGTGGGGACTGGCACATTGTTGATGGATAAGATCAGCTCCTTGGCACTGATCTTTCAGCCAGCAGATCTTTCCCCAGTGATTTTTCTCCTATAATGTCCTTTTATGTTATTCTTTAAACATTACCATTTCTAATGTTACAGCCTAAAGATATTGTTGAAAAGTTTCATTAAATGTTGCAGCTCATTATGGCTTTGATTACTGTAATTTTTAATGTGGGATGAGCCTTCTGCATTGTGAGTCTTTTTGTGCTCCTTTTTTTCCCTACATAAAGCAGAGTGCTTTACCATCCTATTACAGTGGAATTCATAGAGGTAGCTGAGGGACAATATTAATTACCCTTTGTCCTAGCTCATCTCTTGATACATTTTGTAATATCTCAATTATTTCTTTTTACATTCTTTGCATTGTGAAGTGAATGCATAAATTAAAAACAACCAGGAAGGTCAGGGTTTGGGATGGGGGGAGTAGTGTGGCTGTCTCAAGACTCTGGCAGGGGGCTCGGAGACCCTGGCAAGAAGTCAAAAACACCTGTGGCTTCGATTTTAGCCCATGGAAGAAACTGCCAACTTTGTATGAGGAATTACAAGCCACAGGGGTTTGAGTAGTGTGGTAGTTGAATTGACACAGGGTGAAAAAGTGGAATTTTGGGGTTTTTAGAATGGGGTTCAGGGGGACAAGATGGAGGGATTTGGGCCTGTCCTGGCCTTCTTCTCCTTCTTCTTGCCCTCCATGTCTTGCTGTGATGGTGACACTTTTCTATTGCTTTAAGGTAGAGACACACTGTCCAACATAGATGATAGGTATTGGCACAATATTGTAAATATAATATACGTAATTTCTGATATAAAATGTAAACATCACCCTAGAAGACAGACAGAATGCCATGGCCGACTTGCTAGACAGAGCTCAGCAGGTCAGAGAAAGAATGTTATAGATAAGAGAAAATAAACAACCTTGAGAAGCCAACCCTGTGCATTCAGACTCTTCTTTGGCTGCGGGGCTGGGAAACGAGGACTTTTACACTCTTGGGGTCATCCCAACACCCAGACCCCGCGAGGGAATGTCCTGCCTGGGCTAGAGCTCAGAAAGGGAATGGGATCAGGAATTGTGATGTCAGTACCTGGGTTTATGTGAAAGGCCTGGGTGTCACAGCTCTCTGAGGGTGTGCAACTCTTGGCCATCGAAGACTTGGCCATCATTGGCTTATGGTCCTCAGCTGGTGACTTCAGTAACAGAAGTGTGTTGCATAAATTGGGGCCAAGCTCCTGGTCCTTCTTTTGGAGGGGCTATTATGGCACTTGGAGAAGAGCCTTTCCCCTTCTACTGAAGAAGAGCTCCTGCTCCTTGTAGCTGTCATGAGGAGCCTCCTGCATTTCTTTCCAGCATAAAACAGGGCTGGATAATTTCATCACTGCTAATAACATTTCTAGCAAGGCAAGCTACCATAATGATAAGGGTAATTTAATCTCATGCTTCAGGGATAAGCTGAGCTCAGGAGGGGAATCAGGGAGGAATTAATTTCCCCCTTCTCTGTGGAAGCTGCTTTGCACAGTTGATCATTTGTGTTGAAAGGCTGATGCTTACCATGGCACAGGGACTGGGCTGGCCCTAACAGCTGGGCTCCAGAACATCCCTATTGCCTGCTGTCTGTCCTGGCTCCCTGATCTGTGGCAAGTGGTGTCCCAAATTTGCCTGCAGTTGTTCCAGAAGAAAGGGGAGAGAGTGATGAGGGGAGGGCAGGTGCTGCCTGCCTGGGAGTCCCAGTCTTCCAGTCCCTTACAGCCTCCTGGTGCGTGCAGGTGTGTGCTGAGAGTGAGTGCTGGGAGTGAGCAAGGGGGCCATGAGGAAGAGGAGAAAACTGTGAAGTTATCCCCTATGAGGTATGTTCCTGTGCAACTAGCTTGGTGTAGAAAAACGTATGAACAACTTTGACAGTGGTGAATTTTAATATGTCCAGCTCTGCTTTGATTTTTATATTTTGATTTTTAACTTTTAACTTTGGAGGATGAGCTAACCTATAGGGACATGCAATGAAGTGGACAATATGAAACCAGGATGAGAATACCAGCTCTACTAACATCTGTGAGCTGTGGTGACTCTAAATCCCAGGACTTAGAAAGTCTCTTCCTACATGTCATCAAAATAGCAAGGAGTTCTAATTCCTGCAGCCACATTACAAAAATTGTTCATAGTGTTTATGGTGGAAACTTAATTTCAAATACCATAAATGGAGAAAATCCTGGCTGAGTCAAAACTTGGATGAGTCTTAGGAAGCAAAATGTGTCTGCATAACTTGTTTTGTTGTACTCCCAGCTCCTAATTCCATCTAGAGGTGAATGTATTTTACTGGGGTCTGAGGAGATCTTTTAATACCCTTCTCTTACCTCAAAGGAGCAATGTCATTTAATTACCTTATTTATGCTTGTTGGGAAGCATAAAGTGTTCTGGGCTGTGGGAATGAAAGAGACTATAGAGAATAATTTCACAAAGAATCACAGAACCAAGTGTGGAAAGGAAAAGACCTCTGAGATCAAGCCCAACCTATGACCCAGCACCTCCTTGTCACCCAGACCGTGGCACTGAGTGCCACATCCAGGCTTTTCTTAAACACTTCCAGGGACGGTGACCCCACCACCTCCCTGGGCAGCCCCTTCCAGTGCCAAGTCACCCTTTCTGTGAAGGATTTCTTCTTAATGTCCAACCTAAATCTCCCCTGGTGCAGCTTAAGGCTGTGTCCTCCTGTCATATTGCTGGTTGCCTGGGAGCAGAGACCTGGCTGCACCCTCCTGGCAGGGAGTTGTAGAGAGTGATAAGATCTTCCCTGAGCCTTGTTCCAGGCTCAACAACCCCAGCTTCCTCAGCTGCTCCTCACAGGATCTGTGCTCCAGACCCCTCACCAGCCTTGTTGCCCTTCTCTGGACCAGCCCCTCCATGTCCTTCCTAAATTGGGGGGCCCAGAACTGGATACAGCACTCGAGGTGCTGCCCAAGCAGTGCTGAGTGCAGAAGAATCCCTGCCCTGCTCCTGCTGGCCACAGGAGGCCATTCCTCATCCAGGCCAGGAGCCATTGGCTTTCTTGGCCACCTGGGCACACGGCTGGCTCATGTCCCTCCTGCTGTCCATCAGTCCCTGCAGGTCCCTTTCTGCCTGGCTGCTGCCCAGCCCCTCTGTCCCCAGCCTGTAGCAGTGCATGGGGTTGTTGTGGCCAAAGTGCAGGACCCGGCACTTGGACTTGTTAAACCTCACGTTGATGGATTCATCACTTGGATCCAGCCTGTCCAGGTCCCTGTGCAGAGCCCTGACCCTCCAGCAGATCCACACTCGCACCCAGCTTGGTGTCATCAGCAAATTTGCTGATGGTGGACTCAATCCCCTCACCCAGATCATCAATAATGAGGACTGGGCCCAGCACTGCTCCCTGGGGGACACCATTAGTGACTGGCCACCAAGTGGGTGCAGCACCATCCACCACCACTCTCTGGGCCTGGCTGTCAGCCAGTTCACCTTCCCGCAGTGAAGAGGTACCTGCCCAAGCCCTGGGCTGCAGCTTTTCCAGGAGTATGCCATGGGAGACCCTGTCAAAGGCTTTGCTGAAGTGCAGATGGACACATCCACAGCCTTTCCCACATCCACAGCTGGGTCACCTGGTTATAAAAGGAGATCAGGTTGCTCAGGCAGGACCTGCCCCTCTCAAATCCACTCTGGCTGGCTCTGATCCCTCGGCCATCCTGTGGGTGCCCTGTGATGGCTCTCAAGGTGATCTGTTCCAGAACCTTGCCGGGCACCGAGGTCAGGCTGACAGGCCTGGAGTTCCCCAGATCCTCCTTCCAGCCCTTCTTGGGGATGGGCTCACACTGGCACCTCCAGTGCTCTGGGGCCTCCCTGCTGAGCCAGGACTGATGGGAAATGATGGAGAGCAGCTTGGGGAGCTCATCCACCAGCTCCCTCATCCCCCTAGGATGGATCCCACCTGCTCCCACAGACTTGTGAGCATCTGAGTGCTTCCTCCTGGATTACCGGGGGCTGCTCTGCTCCCTGTCCCCATCTCCCAGCTCAGCAGGCCCGTTCTCCTGAGGACAACCTGTCTTATGTTAAAAACTGAGGCAAAGAAGGTGTTAAGTACCTCAGCCTTTTCTTCATCTCTGGTAACTTGTTATTTGTTGAGAATGAACCACAGAGTGATGCAGCACAGCCATATGCAGTTTTCAGACCTTTCTGGCTGGGTGGGAGCTCTCACTCAGCTCAGAAAGACCTGGCTAGCTGAGCTGGAGAGAGCAGATATCTGGCACACCCTGGAGAAAGATGTCAGCAGACAATCATCTGCCCAAGTCCTCTCACTGTACTCCATGACTATGCCTTTAAATAGATTTATTTCCTCCAGTGCTTGATTTGGATAGGATCAGGTGGCAGAGTTGTTTCAAGGTCTGTAAGTGGGCATTCAAGACCTTGAAAATGAAATGACATGTGCAAGAGCCATGCAAGGAAACCATGCAGAGCATATTTTTTCATTATTATTTTTAATACTTATTTATTTACTTACTTACTTCTAGGAGAGAAAACCCTATGCTCAGCGACACTAGTCCTGGAGGGTGGGGTGGTGGGGGCACAGGAGGCATTTCTATTAATTTTTTACCTCATAACAAGTGTGAATTATTCATGGAGCTCCACTGACTCAGTGTGGGGAGAAAAGATATTCTGTTCATTATGTACTGATCTCTTCAGGAACATGATATATTTTCTTTATTTTCTTTCTCTTTTTTTTTTTTTTTTTTTTTTTGTTTTTGTTTTTGTTTTTGTTTTGGTTTTTGGTTTTTTTTTAAACCTGGAGTCTTTCTAGGAATGAGAGAAGTTTGGGCCCCTGGACTTTTAAGGATTCCTTTTTTTTATGTACCTTTGTTATTTATTCTTTATAATGAAGCTTCTAGAATTAATTCCTAAGAAAATCGGTGTAAAGAAACATCCCTGCCATTAAACAGTCTTCAGAGCTGTGGTTAAAAGATTTCCAGGTGGCAGATAAATGCCTCAGTGGACTGGAAGTGAATTGACTCATGATGTGATTGATGGTGTCTGCTCTTGTATTGAAGCTGTCCTTGATGTCTCTCACCTGGCTCCTTCCCAGGTTGTGAACTCGGGATGAGAAGACTGCAGTGGGATGCACAAGAGCCCTGGGGAGCACACTGGGAAGAAGCCCTGCAGCTCGGCCTGGGACTGGGTCTCTTCTGAGGTTACCAATCCCCAAAGTGCCAAGGATATCGAAGTAACGCCATCAGATTTTTTGACATTCACTTGCATTTCTGCACGTGACAGGAGGACCACTGAGTTTGCTTTTCACTGGAGTTTTGCTCTTTTATCTCTCTTTTTCCAGCCCCAGCACTCTGTACAAATACAGGTGTTGCAAGCACTGTGTGTTGGGTTTTTTATGGGACATTGGCTATTTTCTAAAGGTTCTGTTCATCCTTTTCTGTTCATCCTCACTATTTAAAGGAGATACTAAAACTGCATACCTACTTTTCTTGCAGTTACATATAGGGTAATTCCTCCAGGTCTCTTTCTGGGCAGCACTGTGATACTAGCAAGTATTTAACTGGGATGTGTGGTCTCTGTGACCACCTCACACCCCTGATTCCCTGTGCAGACGAGCCAGGTGCTGCCGTGCATGTGGATGAAGATGAGCTTCCTGTGGGGCCCAGCCAGGATGGGTTGGGATTTTAAGGAAGAAAAGACCCAGAAAGGGTTGTGATTGCTGCTGTCACCATCAGGATGGGTCAGAGGGAATTGCACAGCAGGCAGTCACTGCATGTGGCTGTGAAACAGACCCTTTGCAGCATTGCTCTGGCAGGGCAGTGTCTGGAGCAGAGTCCTCTCTCTGGGACACTAAGAAAGGAGAGGAGACATTGTGGCTGTCTGCATGGGTCTGTGTGTGTGTCTATGGGTGTGCTCGGGCTGTTGTGTGTTACATCCCATTGCTGAGCTCATCTGCTTTGGTTTATGCCTGCTGTGCAAGCTCTTCCTGCAAGAACAGCTCGGCAGGACTTGTTCCCAGGAAGTCTTCATAAGGACTTTTGAAAGACCAGAGAAGCAAAGTGAACTGAGGCATGAAACCTATGTTCATAGTCCCAAGGAAGGTATCAGTTCATCTGGACAGGAATTACCTCCAGCTTGGCTCTCCCACCTTCTCATATCTGAGATCATTAGACTTATGAAGGAGTGAATGGGAAGGAAGGGCTTGAAAGCAGCCTGGAAAAGCTTGGCCAGTGTCATGGCATACAAGTTATTAGGAAAATAGCAGCACCTCCAGCTCTTGGTCGGCTCTAATGTCCTCTGGAGATGCAGGTGAGCTCTGTGGCCAGGCTGTGTAGTAGGGAGGACAGGAAAATGGCTCTAATTCGATTATTTGGGCAGTTCAAAGGTCTTTGCAGGCAGCTGCCCCTCATGTATGTGTAGGGGAAGGTGGTAGCATTGCTGCTGAGTGTCACCATAAGGAAGGAAACTCAGAGTGTGTGGCTGAAGCCTGGTAGTTCTGGGCTCAGGGTGTTCACTGGCACTGAGCCAGGGGCTGGGCAGCACAGGATGGGCTTCCAGTGTCTGTCCAGACATGTCCAGCACTGCACTGCTCTCTGACAATAGGCAGTGTGGTCTCCTTTTTGGCTTCATGTGGCAGATACTGTCCAGACACCCCTGAGTATCTCCTGGCTGTTTCTCTGCCTGCTGGACATAACAACCCTTCCAGAACTTGCTGCCACACAGAGGTGTGCAGCAGCTTGTGCTCAGGGGGTGAGAACTTGTGTAAATTCCTATCTGCTGGGAATTGTTACGGAGAGAGGTAGACCTTGATACTGGAAATATCATGGAAATTTCTTGGGAATGAAATGAAATGTCATTCATTTTGCATGCAGGCAAAAAGCACAGTGAGTGAAAGGATTAGATGGAGTATGCACAAAGGGAGAGCTCTTGTCCTGATCAATAATTTAAAATTCCCAGACAAGTGAGTGTTAGGGTTGCATGTAGAAAACACTTGAACAGAATTTCCAAGAAATTACTCAAAAGACTAGTTTATTCAGATTTACTAGTTGCAGTTGAGCTGAAGGTCAGAGTTGAATGTAACTGAAATTTATGCATGTATAGTAATTCATAGCTCTTTCTATCCAAAGTCCCTTAAACTCTGTCCTTAGCATGATGACATGAGGGAGAATTAAAAACTGAGCTAGCCCTGTCTGCTTAGAAGAATTGTCTCTGTCCTACTGAAGTCATAACAGGTGAAATACTTTTTCTGAATGTGTGTTTACCATGACCAAACTTCCATTCCAAGTGGCCTTGTGCTGTGTTGGAGGCTGTACAAAGCAGGCTTGAGTGGGGAGGTGGTTCAGGAACCAGGTCTGTGGGCATGGATGTGTAGCTGTACTCAAAGGCTTCCTGTGTGACTGGCTAATGTCTCTGCCATCCCTGTTCTTAAACAGGGATAATGGCTCTTGGAAGGTAATAAAATGTGCTAATAGTTCAGAAGCACACAGGTATTTCATGTCTCCCTTTCTTGGAGCAAGCACTGTCTAGATACAGGTCAGGGGTTAACACATCCCTTGCTTTTTTTTTTTCTTTTAATAAACATGATCTTGCCTTTTAGACTTATGTGCCTGTACCAGAGCCCCTTTCTTCACCTTTTTTTCTTCCATACTGAATCCCAAACCCTCTGCTGAGAAAAGAAGCACTGACCTTCATGATTGTCTGTGAGCAGCACCTCCTTTTCTGTAATGAATGTGTCAAACCATAAGTACTGCAGCTTCCCCTTTCTTTGAGCTGAAGCACTCAATGGCAACAAATCAGTGGAATTTCCTTTGTTTTATCTGGTTTTCCTCATAAATGCTGCTGCCATTAAAATCTAGAGAAATCCTGTGCTTCCTCAAATGTGCCACATTTTCAGCACCCCCTCCCCAGGTGGTGTAGCCAATGCCATGAGAGTGCATCAGGAAGGATTAGTGTTCCTGTGCCCTGCAAAAGGCAGATCTGAAGGGTTTTACCTCAGATATTCCAGTACACAGCCCCTGAGGCATCATTGAGGAGCTCGTGTATTGTAAATGCAGGTGAACCTGGTGGGAGGAAATGCTGATGTTTGACTTTAGTTCAGAGGGTTGAATGATTTCTTTATTATAACTATGCAATAATCCATTAATAAACTATTTAAAGGAGATACTAAAACTACAAACCTACTTTTCTCACTACCATATCTAACTAACCCACAACTCGTGACCCTCTCTGGAGAGTCCAGCCACAGGTGGATTGGATTTGCCACCAGGCTCAAACAATCTTTACTAGAATCCAATCAAGCAATCACCCCAGGTAAACAATTCTCCAAGCACATTCCACATGGGACAAAACAAGGAGCAGAAATAGAAATTGTTTTCTCTTTCTTCTCTCTGTGCTCCTCTATGAAAAAAACCTTGAGAGAGAGAAGAATGTGCTGCCACACTCGTGTTGCCTCTGGGTTTCCCCAGAGCCAGGTAACCCCCTCCCCCCAGGCAAAGTGCCAGAGCTTGGGTAGCAAGAGAGCAGGGTCAGCTGCTGTGTGCCAGACAGGCTGGCATCCTGCAGGCTTGGCCCAAGACAGGACACAAGGAGGAGTGTTTTCATATTTATTTCAGTGGTTTTGGATCAGTGAGTCATCCCCTGTCTCACACACCCCCGAGAGCTGTGTTTCACGATGTGCCCATGCTGGTGCTTGCCTTGGGCAGGTCATTATCCATCTGCCACTGCTAGGTGCTTTGAATCCAGGTGGTCCCTGAAGGCACAGCGGAAGCGTGGGCTGGAGCTGTGCTCTCTGCTCTGCCCAGCCCACTGATCATGGGTGACTGAGTCTGTGTGGACTGGGGGACACGAGCATTTGGCAAGGGTAATTGGGAATGCTGCCTGATTTCTTAAGAAGTTGCCTAGAAACCAAACTCAATATTGCTGAACTTCAACAGGTCCGCAGTGCAGAACTTGCTGCACAGGGAAGAGGATTTTTTGTTTTTATTATTATTTTCTACTTTCTTTTTTCTCTCTTACAAGAAATAACTCACTTTTCAGCTGTTGGAGAAGGTAGTAATTGATCTAGAGCTTTGCAGTTTGCCTTCCGGAATGGTTTTATTCTTGACGTAGGAATAAAATTCTGTTAGGTCAAATACACAGCAATAAATACAAGAAGCACATTAACTTTAATATATTGGATTATTCCACTTGGTGGTGACAGGGAAAAAAAACAAGATTTAATTCCCCTGGCAATGCAGGCAAAGAAAATCACTTTCCTTGCCCGTGTTTTTTTGCTGTTAAGTCATCTTTGTTTGTCAATGCTGATGCTGCAGGCTTTGGCGGGGTTTAATTTTACTTTTTTTATTTTAACCTGGTATGAAAGTAGGAAGTATTTTCTCCAAGTAAATTGTTCACCAATTCTCTCAATGCCTTTCATTTCTAGCTGTTGCAGACTCCTTCACTGCTGAGCTGTGTGGAGCTCTCAGTACTGTCAGAAAAGGGGGATTGTCATGATTTGGCAAAATAGGGTGTGTTTAACTTCACTCTGCCATACGAGGGGGGCAGTGACTTCAGCACAGGTGTTCTCCCTTTTCCAGGTTTGCTGGTGTTAGTTTCTCTTCCTACCTTGAAGCTTCTCAGCTAAAACTAGGATTTGCTTTTCCATGCCAGCTATTTTTGTGAAGTACCACCACCCTTCAGTGCCACAACATTTGTTGCACCTTTCCTTGTGTCCCACACTCCAGTGATGTCTTAGGGCTCCCATACAGTGCTGAATGTACCCAGCAGTGCATGAATGACTCCCAAGTGATATTCCTTGAAGGGTGAAGTCTTTCATCAGGTCTCATAGTCAGTCCTTGTGCTCAGTCTTCCCTCATTTTTCTGGGAGAGCAGTGACATTAGAAACTTTTCCCACAATCCTTGCCTTTTCACAGATGTCTGTGAAAAGATGTCTGAGATTTCTGTTTTATATTGGAAAAATGTCAGGTGAGAAGAGGCAGGAATCATTTCCCTGCTTGTCATCCCAGCAGACAGGTAGAAGATGGCTCTGCTATGGACCAGGCAAATAGCAGAAAGACTGCAACAGGGATTTTGTCTGGGTGAGAGGGGAAACATCTCAGCATGGTGGAGGACTGTAACGAAGGATTTGCAAGGGTAAAGCCTTTCTAGCCAGAAAGTTTTGAAGAAAGACTGGAGGAATCTGTGTCAGGAGAGATGTACAGGTGGGAAGGATCTGAGTTAGACAGGAGAAGGGGACTTGGAGCAGGCAGGCTTGGGCTGTATGGTTGGAAGTTTGTGTGCTGGTTCCAAAGCATCTCTCTCCTATGTGTAAGTTAGCAGGAGAGACTGGAGAAAAGCAAGGTAGGAGTGTCTGTGTGGGTAACTGAGTCTTTGCAGTGTTTTTATCTGTCCAGGCAGAGTTACCAATAAGCCAGCCTCCTTCAGCAGCACACAGACTCTGTCTGATTGTATTTGTCTGAGAGAAGAAAGGCTTCATGATAATCCTGCTGACAATTAATTGGCTTTTGTTCAGCAAGACTGAACAAGATCTCATCTTAATCTGTTTCATTATTTTCCTTGTATAGCACAGTCAACACAAGATTAGGTTTAATTTTCAAACAAAATGTAAAGTCATTACTCATATCTGGATCAAGATTTTATCTGCTTCATTTTGCAGTGCTTCGTGTGTCAATATTAACGAGGGGAGCTGCATTATGTGTGAGGAGGTAGAAATATCACTGCTTGACTTCAGGACCTTCTGCAAGGATTGCAAGTAGCTGAGCTCTGATTCCATCCTTTCTCTACTCTCAGCTCTTCAAAAAAGAATCTTCATGCTCAGGGAAACTTGGAGATATATATATATATGTGTGTGTGTGTGTGTGTATATATATAATGTATATCCCATTGCATTTCAGTGCTTCTGAACATGGTACATCTGCAATGTGCTCTGTGGGAGGCATGTCCCTGCCAAAGCTTCCTCCTTTCCCTGTTCCTGCTGCAGTGAGATGTGTTTCCCCACGATCCATCAGTCCAACGAGCACTCTCATGGCTTTATTGCAGCCTCTCTGGGAGCACTGATTGCACTGTGCTTAATGGCTCTGCACAGATACAGCTCCACATGAGCTGCTCTGAGTGCCTGCAAGGGAGGTCAGCCAAGGGCATGTGTGGTGCACCTGGGACTCCTGCCTGACTGGGGAGGGCTGCAGAGCTCTGCACGCAGAGGAGGTGGCTAGAGGGGGTGTGAGTGCCTGGGCATGGTGCACCAGGAGACACAGACAGCCCTGCTGCTCTGAGACTCTTCTGAGTCTTGTGGGCTGCACTAAGGTTAGAAAATACTCTGCAAGGAAAGGTGTGTTACCAATTTCAGTGATACTGCAACACTCTAGGATAGTGTGGAGCAAATTGTGCTGCTTCCACTTGAATTTGAAAGGCCTTGGTCGATGTTCAGGCAGTTTTCCCTGCTCTGGTTACTCACTGCAGTTTAAAAGGCTGCCTGCATCCAACAGAGGTGTGTTGTGTCTGCTGCCCAAGAGGCAACAATCCCCCCAAAATGTGTATAGGTGTCCAGGATGGCAGGGATGAGCATTAGGGTCTGTGCAGCAAAGGCTGCACTGCAAACCATGCCAGCAGGCACTGCAAGAGGATGAGAAGAAAACATTCACTCGAGCCTAAGCTTCAGTTGGAAAGAACAAGGTGCAGGGCTCAGGAGCAGACCCAAAACGCAGCAGCCAGACGGGTACAATTACAGCTCTTGTGCGTTGCTTGGCATGGAGACAGCCTCGGCTGCGCTCCTGCCTGCAGCCCGAGTGCCCTCTGCTGTCACCGCCCAGGTGAGTGACACAGCCCCAGCTGTGCCTGCCTGGCTGTGTCTGGCTCCTCTGGACCTGTCACATCTCTTCCTCAAGTGTCAGTCTTGACCATGAGCATGTTGTTCTGGTTGTCTGTGAATCTTTGCTTTACACACAGGCTGTTGTGTGAGGAGCTCAGCTCTCTGAGCAATCCTTGTGCTTGCCAGGTTCTGTGAGACTTTCCACCTGAACTCACTGTAGCTGTTCTCTCTGCAATTCCAAAGTGTGTCCCCAGTAGGAAAGCATCTTGATGTGACATTCCCATTCTCTGGACAGAGAGACACAATTCTGCCTCTCAGGAGAAGCACAGAGAGAAGAAGAGAAAACAATCTTTATCTCTGCTCCTTTGTTTTCCCCATGTGGAATGTGGTGTGGAGATTGTTTACCTGAAGGGATTGCTGGGTTGGATTCTGGTGAAGGTTGTTTGGGGTCAGTGACCAGTGGGATCCAGCTGTGGCTCGGGCTCTCAGCAGAGTCATGAATTTGTTAGTTAGGAAAGTAAATTTGTAGAATAGTATAATATCTCTTTAAATAGTATATTAATGTAATATAGTACAGTTTTAATAAAGCTATCCTTCAGCCTCTGATCTGGAGCCAGACATCATCATTTCTTCCCTGAGTTGGGGTCCACCACATTTTTACTGTATCTTTAGGTCCTTATTTCCCTACAAGGTAAGGAGACTGAGGCCAGGGGAGTCACTGCCCTGAGGACATCAGGAGGAACTAACTGGATGGAAGGAGAAGCAGGATCAGGTTAGCTCAGTGCCAAGGCTGCTGACGTGTGGACTACTTTGTCCCCTAAGGTACCTGAATGATGTGGGACAGCAGTGAAGGAGGCGTGGGAGTGGCTGCAAAGGGAGATGTGTGCCTCAGGGAGTGTTTCTTCACCAGTCCACTGCTTTCCAGTTCTTGGGAGAGTTTCTGCTCTTGACAGGCAAGGGTAAGTCCCTGGTTTTCCATCCCACTACCTGTGACCCTACTGATAGCTGGCCCTGAGATGATCTCATTTGGTTAGAGAGCATGGGGCTAATAACATATAACACCAAGGCTGTGGGTTCAAGCTCTGTATGGGCCATTTACTCAGTGATCATTTTGGGTCCCTTCCAAGCACAGAATAATCTGTCAGTCTGTTAATCTCTGCTACAGCTTTCAGGTGAATTTCTCTGCTGCAGTAGTTGATGCTCTGCTATCCTGTCTTTCAGAAGTGCTATTCCCAGCCTCTGTAAGCTGATTTAGAAGGAATCAAGTTCCTAAATTACCCTCCCTTTTACATCTGGCTAGAACAGCCAGGCTGCAAGCAACAGGGAATTGTCAAATAGATTATTACTTTTGTTTTCTCCCCCAAGTGTCCCATCCCCAGTCTTAAATTGCCTAGGGGGAGAAAATTCCTCAATCTGTCCACAACCCCCCCGGTGGGTAATAATAGATGCTTCATATAGAAAAATTCTATTAGACTTTACAGGAGATGTATGATAGCGCTTCCTTGCCAGGACCCCATATTGTTCTGTTCTGTTCCTCTGCAAGAGACTTGCTGTAGAAGTTAATTTGAAAAAATAATCAACCAACCAAAAACCAAAACACCAAAAATGCCCCAAAACAAAAGCAAAAACCAAACAAAAACAACCCCACCACAAAACCAAAACCAACAAAAAAAAAAAACCAAAAAAAAACCAACCAAAACCAACAACAACAACAAAAACACCTCAAAAAACCAAGGAGGGAAAAAACCCCAAAACAGAAAACAAACTAACAAAGTCCTTTTAACTATAATGACATTTATATCCAAGATTAACTGTGGTGTGCTTTGTAGAAAAGAAAATTATAGTGGCATCTTGTACAACAGCAGACACCAAGTACAATCAGCTGCCCAGGACATCAGGTGCCAGCTGGTAAGAGCAGGACAGGGTTGTTGTACTAGGGCTTCTCTTGGTGCCTCTGACTATTAAAGCAGTAGGGAAAAGAGGTGTTCATGTGGTGTCTTGGCAAAGAGTGAAAGGCTCCTTAAACTCTCCAGTCCCTTCATCCACCTGTTCCATCCCACTGTGGGTGTTTGGAAAACACTTCTGTGTTCAGTGTAGCTCAGCACTGCTGGGGTGCCTTGTGGGCATGATGTGCAAAAGAACAAGAGTCCTTTCTCCAGCTCTTGTTGCCATGATCAAGACTGGGAGGGGACCCTTTTATCTGGTTTTAGCTTTTTTGGTATTTTTTTTTTCTTTCTTTATCATGAATGTTTCAGCAAGACTCAATCTTTGTGTTTTAATGCTCAGATTTCTAAATACTCTGTGTCTGGGGGATGCAAATATCTGATATAAATCACTTGGGCAGACATCTTTCTGTCTCTACAGCACACATCTGCATTGGTCACTCGTGTTCCCATAAGTTACTGTGCAGTGTCACTCATCTGCTTGCTGGTGTTGGCACAGCAGAAAGTAGAAGGAAGTCACATTGAAGTGGTGGGTGACAGAGCCCTGCAGCAGCTGGGAGATTTAATACATGTAAGGCCTTTTGCCATAGTTACACTTAGTTTCTGTAATCCTATGAAATTGCACCATCTCACTTTCCATAAAGGCTGCAAGGTGTGAGAAGCCATCACCCTCCTGCACTCCGTTTGTCTCTGACGCGTGAATTGACATCACCTTGGAGTTGGGTGTACATGTATGGTGCAGTGTGCTCAGACTTCCAGTGCTTGATCAAAATTCAAAAGGCATTTGGAACAAAATAGAATAATATAATGTCAGCAAGACTTTTTTTTTTCCCCATGTACCCAGACACTTGTTTTGGGAATCTTGGCCTGACATGGCTGGATGTGAGGAGTAATTGCTCCCCTGAGGTCAGCAGTGGCTTTTGTGAGCAGCTCTGTGAAGCAGAGGTGGCTGTTCTCTGCAGTGAGGCTGCAGGCACTGAGTGTCTGGGAAAACACCTCTTGGAGGGGAGTGGGAAGGTCAGGACAAGCTTTGCAGGCTGCCCCTGACAGGAAACATGAACATGGGGGTGCCAGCATAAAGAGGGAGTGCTGGGAGAAAAGCCCTCAGGCAGCTGTGCTCATGTTAACAGAGCTGCTGGGGAGGCTGTGTGAGCTCAGTGCTTCAGCCTAGATAAACCCAAAGTGGGGACCATGATCCTACCTCATATGTACAAGGGCCACAGTACCTGAAGGCTTAATCCTGAGGTTTATCCTGACTGTAGGACGGTGACTTAGGATAGGTTCAGTTTAACAATTGCATTGAGGTGTGAAATATTGATCCCCTCACTATAATGATTCCTTAGGGATAAATGGAGGGAGTGTTTCTTCTGTGGGCAGGGAGTTGGCAGTGAGCTGAATATTAACTAAAAGCTGCACTAAAGGCTAAGAGTGGGTAAAGAAGCACTGCATGAGAGTGTGTGCAGGGGTAAGGGAAGGGAAACAATTACATTCTGAACTGATTCTGGTGCCTCCTGGGTGAGAACTAAGGTTGAACTCACAGCAGAGCTAGTGACAAATGGCCTGGAAGGTGTGCAGCAGGGCTGGGCTCTGCAGAAGCCTTCCTGTACCTCCTCTGTGCCTTGAATGAATTCCCACTATGTTTGAGATGCACTGCTGCTTGCTGTTACACTGCAGACCCATTGCACATTAAATGCTTCCCATGGCTCCAGGGTGCTGGGGAACAGAGCACGTGCCTCTTTCAGGGACACCCGTGGTATTACACACAGTACAGTGACTCCTGCTTTTGGAGAGAACTGGCTGACACGCTCCACATAATCAGAAGACGGATGCTTGAGCACAGGGGACAAATACCCAGTACAAAAGAGGAAATCCACACACAGTTGTGTCACTTTATTACATTTGCCTGGACTCTGGCGTGTGTGTGGCACCCGGGTGCAGTTGTGCAGAAAGCCTGAGGAAGTAGCATGCACAGTGTCCAGGTGGGAAGCTCCTTCCTCTGGCTGCAGGCAGTAGCAGCCACTACATGTGTAAGGGGGCACTTAAATGGCAGCCCAGGGAGGGAAGACAAACACATGGACACAAAAATATAAATACTTTCTTTAGGCAACACCAGCTCTGTTAGGGGATGCTCTTAGTGGAGTAACTAGCAGGGACAGTCTTGGTTCAGGAAAGTTTAGGGGGTCTGTTCAGGATGGGGCACACAGCCCTGAGTGGTATCAAGAAGCTCAGGTGGGAGACTGAAGCGCTGTCTTGTCAGCAAGCACATGGCAGAGGCAGAGGTGTACTTATTGCAGACATGGTCAGAGGTGGAGTGAGGTCAACAGCTTTCTGTGTCCTGCTAGCAGAGTCACACTGGATCACCAGGATGCTTGTTACATGAAGCATGCAGAGGCCAGGAAGGGGTAAATGAGTTTGTTTTCATTTGTGTCTGGGACTCTATCCCAATTTTTTTCTAACCCAGCTCCCTAAGTTGTTGTCATCTCTCTCTCTCTGCCAGCAGTTTCTTTCAGATGCCATCTCTCTGAGGGAGCCAAATGAAGCCCCAGGGCTGGACACCAGACAGCTTGCTCTTCCCAACACTCCCCTTGATAAATGGATGCTGGGAACAGTGTAAGAGAAAAGGATTCACCCTCTCTTGTTTTGCATTATCACTAAAAATTAAACTAATAGTATTGACAGCCAAGCTAGAGCCCCTCTGTAAACAACAGGTAAACAAAAGGTAAACGATGTTACCTTTTTATAAATGGAAGAAGCCAAGGTTCTCACTGCAGGTCATGGAAACAGCTGGGGACAGGGTTCTGGGTTTCCCTGGTATGTTTAGAGACACAGGGTCTGTGGTTCTCCTTATTCTTTCTTCCCACTCTAACTTCCAGAAAATATACTTAAAGTATCCCTTCAAGTTAAGGAGTGCCCAAGTCAGGGAAGCAGGCAGCAGTGACAGCTGACTCAGGCTGGCTGCTAAGGATTAGAGTCTTAAGAGAGGAGATCTGTAGGACTTTTAGGTGATCTCCTGACAGAGAACATCAGTGCAAGTGATGAGGCTGAGTCTTGTGGTGCATTCACAAATTCATTCACATTCTTTGCATAGTCCTCTTGAGGAAGGATGGGTGGTGGCTCCTGGCATCTTGCACACATGTTCCTATGCAGAAAGGCCATATAGCCAGAAGCAGCACCATGCAGAAACCATCCAAAGGCTAGGGGATGCCCTGAGGGAAGCCAACTGCAGCATGCAGATCCTGGTCCAGCACAGCTATGGCTCTACTGTCACACTGCTGTTGGTGACACGGACACCGTACCATCCCTTCCAGAACAGCGTGTCCTGGCCACCGTGTTCAAAGCGGACAAAACGGACCCCAGGCCCGTAGTTGGAAAAGGTGTGGGAGATCTTTGGGACAAGAGACAAAATAGGTGTTAGTAAGTGTCAAACCACCACAAACCTATTGCTGCTCAGTGCACAGAGCCCCACTGGCCACAGTCAGACCCATCAGGCTGGGTAACAGTGGGGACATTTACAGTGGGACAAGCTTTGATCCCATTGTTCCGAGGCCATTTAATCACTCCCAGTTGGACATCTCCTGCCCCTTACACCTGCTAGTGGTGACTCAGCAAGTTTCCAGTAAAGCAGCCTCCCTTTTCCTTTTTCAATCATAGGATCATGGCTCCAGAGAACACATGACAGAGCCTTCTCCTCCCCTTGGAGAATTCTTTTGCTTAAAAATATTCCTGATTCACGTAGGTTGGGTGTCACCTGCTGAGCCCATACCTGTAACTCACCTCAGTCCAGCTGGCATCATTTTCCTGTGGGATGGTGACAGTCTCACTTTTGTACTCAGCCAGCACATCCTCATTGTCAGAGAGCAGCTTCACACACAGCTCATAGAGGCAGCCAGCATCTCTGCGTCCTGCATACCTACAAGGAGATCCAAGCTGTTGGCATTCCCTGTAAGAGCTCTGCAAAGGCTCCACCATGCTCACCAAGCTACTGCAGCCTTGCTTTGAGATGGAAATTTGCAATGGTTCTTAGCCCAGCCCACCACCTCCCCTCATTGCCCACAGGAACCTGGGCTTTGGAGTTCGTGTGCTCCAACAGTTTAAATCCTGTGGGAGCTGCCTGTGAGCCCTGTCCCACATCCAGGATCCTGGCAGCTGAGGTTTTATGCCCAATATATATATAAGGTCTATGCCCTCCCTGCTCTTCCTTATCTTTTTTAACCCTCTGCCTGTCCTCAGAGCCTCCCTTAATACTTACCAGTCTCTTACCATGATTTTAGGCTGGGTTGTATCCATCAGCTCTTCCCAGTAGCCCTCAGCCCTAAGGTCAATGACCTGAGCCTTTCGACACCACCTGGAACACAAGATGCTAATTGGTATCACAGACTCTCCTGAACTGGGAGAACCAGAAATGCCCCCTTTCCTGAGTAAGAGAAGAAAGCAGCCTTACTCATAAGATGTAACAAAGTATTTATGGACTTCTTCACTAGGAAATTCTTTTCCAAAGTCCCCTGGGAGCTCTTCAATTTTCCAGCCATCACCTCCATTCTCTACCTCTCCCCAGTGCTCCAAGTCTTCTGCAAATGGCAGAAAAGAGACTTGGATGAGTCCTGTGGATGTGGGGAACTTGACCATCTCCCACTGGAACCTTCCTCTGGCTTGTGAAAGTTTGATATTAGACACAGCACTGATTTCATATGTAGACTATGGATATGTTTGTTAAGGAGAGGTCGGGCAAAAAATCTTTAGTCTGAGTTTAATCACACCAAACTTCAACATTCCCCAGCAAAGTGGCTGTGTACATGTGGGTTTAAGAAAGTACTCCAGGGAAAGAATTTAGGTATTCTGAACAGTGTCACCATTTTCAGTGTCACAGCATACAAAGACTCTGGGGACAGATGCTGATTGCTTTATTTCTAAGTTTTCTAAAGCACTAAGTGTATTTTCTGAAGCAGCAAGGCCTTAAACATCAGGGTTTTTGAGGGGGAAACCTGGACGCTGGAAAAGCTTTCTTAAGGTCACTTTTAAACAAAATGGGGAAGCTGTGTTGATACTGCTTTGGTCTATGATGTGTGAAATTGTTGCTGCTTAGATTGTGAGGCTTGGTTACTGCTACTTATTGCTAAGCAGTAGCTCTGGCAAGCGAAGGTCATAGATTCAGAATAATGGCACATGGGGTGCGTGCCCAGTCTCTAACATGGACTGTGGTGAGGAGGGTAAAAACATGATTGGCCTGAGCTGCTCCAAGGAAAGAAGCCTGAAGGGCTTGGTGAGCTGAGGGCAGACTCACCCCTGAGCTGGGAAAGGTTTCATCTCTCCTGTCATGGCTTTGCAAGAAGCAATACAGAAACAAATGCCACAGCCATTACTGTGTTGGATGATTTCTACAAAATCTTTGTGTCTCAAACATGATTTAGATCCTTGCAGAGGTTAGATGTTATGTAAAGTCCTTTGCAAAGGCTGATATCAAGGGCCTTTTTGCTCATTAAATGATTTGGCTGCACAGATTGAGTGACTTGACTCTTGGGCAGGGAGAAAATTCTGCAACCTGACAGCAACTAAGATCTATTTTCAAAGACTAGACATAGGCAATTCTCAGTGACTGGTCATCTCTCTGACACCCTGAAGCTTGTTGTGATGTCTCTCACCTTCACCGCATGGGTTCTTGATGAGATTCTTCCTTTTCTTACTCAGGAAGTAGAAGCTTTGCCAGTTCTCTGTATCTGACTCTGCTCTGGTGAGGCCTTCCTGCTGACACTTCAGGATCCAAAGTGCAGCTCCATCAACCAGGTTCTTCCACTGGCAGCAGACCAGGCGGCACACCAGCACCAGATCCACCGCAGGTAGGGAAGCCAGGATTCGGATCAGGACTGCTTCAGGGAGGGACTCCATCCTGAGGCAGGCTGGGCAGAGCTGTCTGAGAGAGAGGGTGGAAAGGAAAGGTGAGGGTTTCCCACCCTCAGCAATGCCAGACACTGACACAGTAGAAAAAAAGGGAAAATAAATATGTTCTCTGAAGGCATGATTTTGATTCCTAGCCTCAAGGTCTCCTGTTCCTTATTGCATTAATATCCTGAAGCAGATTACTATTTTTATATTCTAAGTAAAAGCCCTGAATTAAATCTGCCCACAAAATATATGTATTTGACCACTGAGCTTGTTCATTTTCCAGGCTGGAATCAGTCCTTCCAGAATATCTGCTGCTGCAAAAATCAGCTTCCTAATAATGATTTCCTCTGCAGAGGAAGGCACATGGGTGTTTGTTCTGCCTTTAAGAACATCCCTGATAACAAATGCTGCAAAGCATTGCTCAAATATCAGTGTTAAGCTTCTTGCCAGCCACCTTTGCAGTGGTTCATTCTATATCTGACAGTCTTCCCCTCAGAGTGCTGGCACTTAATTGCCTTAGTCAGGAGCCTGTATAAAGTAAAGGTCTGAGCATAACTGAAAATAACTCAGCTGATATTCTCGAATATTCTATCGTCTGTGGCCTCATAACTGGAGAAATTAAGTCATAAGTGCTTGCTCTAACTTCATGTGCTCATTCTGAACTCCAAACAGCTCTCTGCTGCCCTGAGGCCCAGGTCCAGGTGCTGCCAGGACTGTGGAAAGATGAGTGTGCAGATTCAGAGCCCACGTCATCCATCAGGGATGCACTGTGACATTGCTTTTGTGTCAGCTGAGTCCTGGTGCTGGGAAGCTGCTGAGATTGCAGCAAACCACATGGATGCAGCCAAACTCCTCAGGAATGACTCATTAAGCCTGGGAGAGGTGAGAACAGAGGTGAAATACCCTGGCATGCAACTAAACAAAATACAGAGGTGAGAAGAGAAGTGAAATACCCTGGTATGAAACTAAACAAAATACAGAGGTGAGAACAGAAGTGAAATACCCTGGTATGCAACTAAACAAAATACAGAGGTGAGAACAGAGGTGAAATACCCTGGCATGCAACCAAACAAAATACAGAGGTGAAATACCCTGGCATGCAACTAAACAAAATACAGCAGTGCGAAACCTGGCAAGGAAGGGAAGAAACTGGGAGTCACTGCTGTAGCAGCATCCTAAATCTAGACGTTCAGATATGTCCTCTATCTGCACTGCACCCAGCAGGGGCAAACTGCAATTTAAAACTCCCTGGCTTTCATGGAGACAGCATTAGTGATTTCTCCTTCTCCCCACACTTCCAACCCTCAACCACAGTCCCGAAGGCCAAAATGTAATTTTTTAAAAGTAGGCGGGAGGGATCATCTCGTACATCTGGTTTCATCTCGTACAGGAATTTCAGAAGCCTCTCCTGCTCCCTGCCGCTGATAGAGCGCTGTTAGCCAGGCTTCCTCCGCACTCGGGAGAGGGGCACAGGTACCTTTCCTTTCCCACCCCAGGTAAGCATCCAGACCGTGAACGGCTTTGCATCACGGGCATGCTCCCGGGCGGCGCCCATCCCTTGACGTGTTCGGGCACACGCGTGTCCCTCCCCTGTCCCCGGCGCTGCCCAGGAGACAGCCCGGAAAACCCGCAGGGGCTCAGGGGAGGCACCAAGCGCTCTTACCTGAGCCGCCCGCGGAGCCAGGCCGCTGCGAGCCGCGCTGCGCCGACCGCGGCACACGCGTGTGGGGAGAACGGCCCGGGCTCCCGTGACAGAGGAGCCCCGCCCCGCCCCGCCCCGCCCCGCCCCGCGGAAGGGCCGCGGCCCCGCACATCCGCGTCCGGCGGCGCAAATGGGCGGAGCCAGGTGGGGCCGGGGCCGGGGCCGGGGGTTACGGCGGGGAGCGGGCCTGGGGCCGGGCGGGCTGCCCGGGGCTCTGTTAGTCACGAGGGCAAACTGCCTTTGCTTCCGGCAGCTCGGCCCGTCGTGCCGGGGATCTCCCATCGCGCTCCTGCGGCCCGCGGTCTGCCATGACAACCATCGGCGACCTCCCCGAGGACGTGCTGGTGGAGCTGCTGTCGCTGCTGCCCGCCCGGGACCTGCTCCGCGCCTGCCGGCTGGTGTGCACGCAGTGGCGGTACGTGGTGGACCTGACCACCCTGTGGAAGCGCAAGTGCCAGCGCGACGGGTTTTATCGTCACAGCTTGGACAGAAGCATCTCTGACTGGAGGACCTTCTATATGCTCTGCCACTTGAAGAGAAACTTAATCAAAAACCCTTGTGCTGAAGGTTTGTTTCGTTTTTCATTATAAAGGACTAAGAGTTTCCGAGCAGTCCGAATGAGTCAGTGTCCTGCGTGCCTCAACTACTGCTAGTGCTGTGGGACTGTCCAGCTATTGGGTGTAGCTCTGCTAGGTCAGATTCATAGCTCAACTCCTGCAATAAAACTGCTGTAGGTAGATAGGTATGTATTTACCAATACTTTGTGGTTTTAGCCAGAAAAATTTGGAGGAGCCAGAAAAATCACAAGGCCCCAGTATGACAGGCAGTGACAATTAATTTGCACTGCAAGTACAATGTGGTAGTGAAACGATCAGGTATTGGGATTAAACATTTGGGCAGCTGGAGAACTTTTGTTACCAAAGACTTGACTAATATAACTACAGTAATCCTACTTTATTGCTGCTGCTGATTTTCTGATGAGGTCAGAAATCTGCTACCTGCTGTCCTAGATGCTGACAGCCACACAAAGGTAATGGCAGCATAATGACAGGAGTCACTTACAGCTGTAGGAAAAATACAGTGGATCTGAAAACGTCAAGTAGCTTCCTAGAATTCTCCTGTTGTTGATTCTAACAAAAGCTGAGATCCTGCTGGTAGCTAAAGTGAGGACCTAATCTGCACCTTGGACACCTGTGTTTTTAGAGAACTTCCAGCACTGGACACTTGATCACAATGAAGGAGATGAGTGGAAAATTGAGGATCTGCCTGGAGCTCATGGAAATGATATGCCAGACCCCACAGTACAGAAATACTTTGTCACTTCATATGGGTAAGAACTGGATTCCAGTAATCTGGAACTGGGAAACCTGCTTCCTCCTATCTGTCTGAAAAGGCACCATGATTAGAAGGCTGGTGGCAGGTTACTAACCTTAGATCACCTGTGGGAAAAGGAAGGAGTTTCATTAACCCTTTATGCCAGTTAATCTAAAGAGATGGGTACTGCTGAGAGAATTGATCACAGCAGGTGCTAAATTTTCTGCCTACCAGAAACTTCCTGTAATTTTTATAGTTAGGATAATCCACATGCTTCTCCTCTCCCAAAGGTGGTAGAGAAAGGTTAAGGGTCTGGCAAACTCAATCAAACTGTACTTACATGACAAGGTCAAAGCTCTGTAACTTTCAGGAGTGGTAGGTCCAGCAGGTTACACTAACAACTTGTAATAAAAGCTGTCACCAGAGGAGGATCAACAGCTTTTACAAGCAGTAGGCACTGGTTTCCTGTTACCAGTACATAATAGAGACCTCTCTTAATCCAGATTGTAGGTAACTATTCTTTTTATCTTGGGGTGAAGCTAATTCAGTTCATTTTCTTGTCAGGTTCTGGCTATGGATAAGGCAGGGTTTAGCCAGGTCAGCTTTGTGGGCCTTCAGCATCTGGGTGGGTATTAAAGCTGTCAGGGAAAGGACAGCAAGAGGGACGAGATGTGTTCTGTAGAATTGTGAATATTTCTATGTCTGTTTCAGGCCATGCTTCAAGTCTCAACTCATTACCCTGAAGAAAGAAGGCTATTGGAATCAGCTGATGGATGAGAAACGGCCTGAAATTACAGTCAAGGACTGGTGAGTGGAAGCACTGAAAATTAGCATTTCTGGCATTGGTCTAGAGGTAAGCTAGGCTTCTGGAGCTTCTCATGCAATAAAATCAGTTCTTTATTCTTTGGGAGTTGTAGTTCTTGAGTGAAGAATAAGCTAAATCTAAACTCAGTGGACTGCACAGTGGCAATCCTGTGAAGGGTGGGAGAGCTGTAAGCTCTAGAACTTCTCTGTCGCTATGGGGATGACACTCCTTCACTCCTTTTCCTCTGCAGACAGGGATCCCCTTGGAGACTGCTTTTGAAAAGTAAAGAAAACTGAATGCTGTATACACAGCCCTGCTCCTTGATTCCTCCTGCCTCTCCAGGTACGCTGCCAGGTTTGATTGCGGGTGCCGCTACGAGCTCACCGTGAGGCTGCTCTCGAAAGACTACATCGTCCTGGAGGAATTCCATCCTGAGCCAGTGGTCATTGAGCAGTGGAGTGATGCCAAGTGGAGAGAGGTGAGCAGCAGCCAGGGGGGCAGGAGTTTTACAGCAGTGTTGTGACGCTTTTGTGTTCCAAGTCTTACTTGGCCAAGAGTGCCAGGGGACTTTCTCTGCTCTTCAGCCTCCTCTGCTCTACAGAGAAGGTGAGTCAGTCCTTGCTGTTGATGATGCTGAAGAAGCAGTAGTGTCCTGAATGAGACAGGTACTATTTTTAGGTGCCCAGCATTTTCTATAGAGTATCCTGTGGGCTTCTGTGTTGTTTTAGTGCAGTCTCTTTAATTGTTTCTTGGTTTTATGTAAGATTCTGTCTAAATATTTAAATAACAAGAGCAGATTTCATGGTTTTTTTCATCAAAAAACTGTTTCAAAACTACTGCATGGATAGCCAAGTATTGCAGATTTAACTTTTCTTAAACTGTTACAGGTGTTTAACTGGTTTGATTTGCTGTACATTCTGCATTAGATGTTACTTATTAAAAATCGAGCTTAATGTTAGCTTAACTCGGATAGGATTTTGGGGAAAAGGCTGAACGAGAAAGGCTTCTTACCTCCCCCTGCCATCCTCTCCTCCCCAAAAAAAACAGAGTATGGTGCACTTTCAATGAAAACTATCTAGGCTCAGGAAGAGCTCATTCTAAGACTCACACACTGTAGTTTTCTGAGCTTCTAGGTGAGCACTGGTTTATTTAGGCATATTAAGAGGAATTCTCTTTCCTGTCCAGATTTCTCACACCTTCCAGAATTACCCAGCAGGAGTTCGTTACATCTGGTTTCAGCACGGAGGCCAGGACATTCAGTACTGGGCAGGATGGTACGGGATCCGTGTGACAAACAGCAGCATCACCATTGGGCCCCAGACGTCATTATGAAGCACTGTGTAAGGGCTTGCTTTTACCTCAAGACTGGAACCAAGTGGCCTCAGTTGCACTGTTTGCCTGTACTGTCCAGGTGTGTCCTAGCTTTGTCCTGCAGCTCTTGTTCACAGCAGAACTTCAGCAGAACCAGCCCTTTGGAAGGGTGTTCTGTCTTCATCTTCCATTCTCTTCTACCATGGATGCTACTCCAATTACTGGTGCCCTTCCAGAGAAAAATTGGGACAATTAAATATGAAGTCTATCTTTTCTAGTTAATACATTCTTATGCTAACACACATGGTCTTAAAGACACTTTCTTGTTTATGGAACATAGGAAAGATAAGGCTAAAATGCTTAATTTCAGATTACCAATGGTATCTACAAGGGCTCTGCCACAGATTGTTTTGTACAGTATTTTCTTTCCTGTTTCAGTTTTAAGATTCAGTTAAGATTTATGATCTGCATCAGACCCTTCATAGCATCAGGAAACTGTCACCCCTTGTACCTAAGTGCTGTGTCATTGGTAGTGAATTCCCTACCCTTTCTCTAAGTGTGTATGATAAAATGGTACCTGCCTTCCTATCCAAAACAGTCCCTTGGTGTTTGAATAAACAGGTAGAGAAAGAGGAGGTAAGAAGTCCCTTCAGGCAGCTGCCTAATAACACAAGTGCCTTTTGATTGTGCTGGGCTTTTCCCACATCACCTTTGGTTTATACTGAGCAGTGTAACGCAATATAAAATGTTAAAGCAGTGCCCAGAGTTGATCTATGATGTTCCTACACTTGTTATTTGGAGGAAGCAGGAGGTGCTGGACAGGCTAGTTTACCAAATTCTCTGACAAACAAGCTCAGCTTGTTTGAACTGTGTCTCCCACCCTTATATACCCAGAACTAATGTTAAGGCCATGTTCCATCTCCTCTGACAGGTGTAGGATAAACAGTGCTTTCCTTGCCTATTCTCAGTTAGGAGTAGGATACTTGGCAGGTGTCCTTGCTGGACAGACAAATTCCACATTGCTAATGCCACCTCTGAGTGAAAGGGGAAAGATCAAGGTTGCAGAGTCTTTCATAAGAATTGACAGAGTCCACATACAGGCCAACAAAGCAGTAGAAGCTTCATAGAAAATAAAAATACTTCCTCACTGAAGAAGGGAGCCTGGTTTTGACAGAACTCAGCCCAGTTTAACTGGGGTAAAACTTGGTATTTATTGAAGACTACTTGGGATGGTCACAGTGGACAGACAGTACATAAGGCCTCGCTCCCCCTTAGCAAACGTTGCTCTCATGGATTGTGTGACAGCTCCTAGCTGTCTGTCACTGCCTGTGTGCAATGGAGCTGCCCTTTTCAGGTGAGAACTGGACTGGAAATAAAGCACTGACTCCCCAGGGACGCACTGTATCAACACCTGTACTCTCACACACGTCAAGATGGGAACAGGCTCTGGCTCCCCATTCCAAGTCAGTTCTTTATGCAGTGGTAAGAGCACTTGAAATAAAGAGGCAGCAGCTGCTCTACATTCACCCAGAAGGCCAGCTGAAGAGATGGTTATCAAGATGCAGTTTGTGACAGATGTTACTCCACGGGAAGATCAGGTGAAACTTGAAGGCAAGGAAGATTTGAAATCAGGTGCCTTTGTGAGCTCGCTCTTCTACATAGAGCTGCATCTGGAGAGAGAAACAAGCAACAGTCCTGTTGGTATACAGGTAGGTGAATGGAAAAAAAAAAAAAGTCTGCAACAGGGTGAATAGGAAGTGCTTATACCTTCCCCCATAACCAGGTTTCCTGTTTTACTATGAGTCTTGCCCTGCTTTGATTACTGGCACAGATATCTGCAAGACTCAAGCTACTGCTCAGCAGTATGTTTTAAAGTTGTTACAACATCACAGAAAACTGCAGAGCTGATGTCAGAGCATTCAAAGCTCTGCAGAACTACAGCAGGTTCAGCATCTCTTGGTCAGAATGCTCTGCTCACCTTTAAGATGTCAGATGTCATGGTTTTCAGGGGAATAAGCCGGGGGTCGTGCATATGCACATCTTGCTCATCAGCGAGGATCCAAGGGAAATCCTGGGGGCAGGAACACAAGGTGTTACTGGCAGAACCCAGCAGTGCTGTAAGGTGAGCTCCTCCTCAGCACTTGTCTTGTGTTAAGTTGAAAGAGAGACAGAGTGGCTGAGGAAAGGAACAGGCAATTCAAACCTTCCACAACAACAAAACTTAACACTTACACGCTTGTCCCTGATGCTCAGCATAATTGTCTTCAGTTACAGCATCAAACTGTGAGGTCAGCCCACTTCACTTACTGCAAAGGTGACGTCTCACTTCTTTAAAAGATACATTCTCAGCTGTCCTGAGCTACCATGCGCAGTTCATTACACCAAGATTTAACTGCAACCCCAGCATGCTTAGGGCATGGGTTTCCATCTTGCCTTGGAAGTCTAAAGGTGGGTCTACTACACCACAAGTTTCCATTATTAAGAAGTGACTTTCATTTTGAAACAAGTTTATACTTTGCTAGATTTATTTGTTGTGCCTTTGGACACCTATAATAACTTGACTCAGGAAAAAAGTTTCCCTGTATCTAAGCAAGGATTTTTTCAAAATAATCTTCCTTTAGAAAGTGTTCTGCACATGGTTTCCTGTAAGAGCCAATGTATTTGTGCCCCCAAACCTACTCATTGCTTTAATCTTAGTCTGTCTTGCTCTTTATACAAAATCAGCCACCACACAGTGGATGGTGGGTGAGGGCTGCTTTTTTGCTTAATTAAATTCAAGTACCTCTTCTACACGCCTGAGTATTTCTAAGTGTCTAAGCAAGCACTGGACAGTGAGTATTGTTACAATCTACTTCAAGACTTTAAGTTGTTGGTAGTAGGGGCTGTGTATGGCAGACATGCTGTCAGCTCACCAGCATAGACCATTTAACCACATTTCAAGTACAGTTATGATGTGCCTCATGTGACACCGACCTACATGTTCAAAATATCTATCTTTAACCTTAAAGATACCAAAACTCTGCACTGCCCAGTCTTTGCTATGCAGCTTCTCACCCACAGTCAGGTACTCAAGGATATCACTCACCTTTATCACCTGGATCTTTTCCATGTTGCGTGTGGCAGCCTCCCGTGTGTGAACCAGAACTGTGAAGGTGCAACCTAAGAGAAGTGTCAGGTTCCAGCTCAGAGGACAGCTCCCAGAGGATCAGCCAAGCCAACCAATGCCAGGCATTAGGCTGTTTGGATCCAAGTGACATTTACCTGGGGGGTTGTTGTCCAGCACAGCATCGCACACGCTGATTTTCAGGATGAAGGCACGCAGTAACTGCTCCACGTGGGACAGCAGGGACTCGGAACTGTGGAGGAGACAGCAGTTGTTACTGTTGTTACTGGCATGCAGCAAAGGCCTGAAGTTGCTCCCAGGGCTGGGTGTTGGACGCCATGGGCAAACAGGAGTGGAAACCTCACCTAATGGAAAGAAGAGGTGGCTGGGTGATCTCAAAGACAAATCTCTCCACGGGGTGGTGCTCTTTATCCAGAATTACAACCACAACTTTCTCCACATCGTTCTGCAGGAACCAAGACAGAAAAATCCCTTCCTTAATATGAGCTGTCTGCTGCCCACGGTGTGCTTCACATTCTTTGATGCAGTGGAGTACGCTCACTTGTTGGGGCTCACAGCACAAGCCCTTATACAAAACTTGACTTCAGATTATTGTTAGCAATCAGAAAAAAATGCTTTTGTAAAGCCATTTCTTGCTGGGTGTTAAGCTGCCAGCTTGTGGCTAAGGCTGAGGGAGATGAAGTGTGCTAAACTGTATGTTCCTCTAGATCCTGTTTTGGAACAAAGGAGGAAATGCACACCCATCTCACTGCATCATTCTGCGATGGACACTGATGAAGTTAAGACACATTCAGACCATTGCCCAAACAGAGCAGCTTTGTACAATTGCAATTTAAAACAGACCTAATTCCATTTTCTACGTGTGCATTAAAATTGTCTGTAAAGAGCAAGGCATACAAAACCTGCCAGCAGCCTCCTGGAATGTTTCATTGGTAACACCCTTCTCTCGCAAAACCTGGAGTCCAGGCCTGCCTTTGCCTCCTGGTTCACAGCAGCTGTTCTGGCACAGCAGATGCTTAAACTCAGATGGATTGTAAAGCAGAACCAGGATGATGTAACTGGAAATATACAGACATGTGTCCTTGTGTGGTATATGAGACAAGCGAGGCAGGGTCTTAACTGCCAGGAAAGGTTATGATGTTTTTAGTTTTGTCAGGAACTTTTATCAGCTAGTATACTGTGTATGGTAAATTTGTAAACATGTTGCAGTTAAGATAATATTTATGTTCTCTTACTTTCTATTAAATCCACTTGCAGTACTTTTGCCCAGGCCCCCGGTCTGAGCTCACCTTCTCCAGCAGCGGCTTTACACAGTGCAGTGTGTCCTGGATGTACTGGTTCAGCTCTGGGTGGCAGGACATCTGTAGCAAACACAGGGAAGAGTCAGAGCTGTGTTTGACATGAGCCAGGACAAAGCTAAAAGGGAAGATTTAAACAGAAGCACCAGTGTGTGCAAGGCATTCAAGTCATGCTTCAAATAGTGCTGAAAAATGCTGAGTTGCCCATTCAAATCAGCAATTCTTTCAGGGAAGGGTTAATCAGTGGAGGCAGATCACTGCACTCACACAGTTGTTGCATATCTGGAATGTATACCAGAACAGCATATTGGGAATAGCATACTCCAACCATCTCTACTTCTTAGTAAACTGCTTTCCTGTTACCTCACTGCACAGAGCTGGGGCAGCCTTCTACTGCTGTTATCCATGGCCTGCTTGTCCCATGAGCACTTGCTGTATCCTCAGCTACGGGGCTGCTCCTCTTATGACAGGAACTAAGCTCTCCTCAAAAATAAATCTGTACATTAAACAGTCACTTCCAGAGTGTAAGTTTGTTCTGGTGAGTGTTGATTGATCCTTGCTATTTTGCTTGTCCATGTGGCTGTCAGCTTCCAGGAAAATCTCCTACCTGGACAGGTACATTGTATTTTTTCCTCTTCTGAAAGATCCCAATAGGGTAAACTTCTCTGACATACAAGATGAGGTGAACAGCCACTTCCAGGAATTCTGAAAGAACATCTGCAACAACTGAAAAACAGAAGTAAAGGATGCTGGAATAGGGTGTGGGAAAGTAGAGCAATACCATAGAATCAGGGGACCTTTTTTTACAGGTTTTTTTTTTTTCTTGCATAAATTTCACCTGCCTCCTCTTAGGTGCAGAAAGTTTAGGGACAGAGCAACCCTACAACACTCCCCCAAGCTCAGTACCCAAGAGGAGCCTCACAAGGACACCAGTTGCAGCTTAGTACAACACATTACCTTGCCCAAAGTTAAGGTCCTGCCGTGTGAGAGTCGTCATCGTCCCCAGACCCTGGAAGTAACCACAAAAGGAATGGTTATCCTCTGGCTCCTGTAGTATTCATCCAGTCAGTTCATGGAGCTGTACACCAGAAGACCCTGCGAGCCCACAGTGAAAGGTATGAGCACCCCCCATAAGCACAGCACGTCCTCAGGGATTACCAGCAGTGCACAAACCAGTGCTCACACCTCAGGATGAAAGATTATTAATAATTTAATTCCTGGGGTTTCCAGTCTCTCTCCCTTTCTGGGATACAGGAAAGTTCAGACAAATACTTTTTAGTAACACAAGAAACACTTTTTTTAAAGCTTCATAGTACTTGCCTTTTCTAAGCCCTATCTCTTACTATAACACAAGAACTTCTCAGGGTTTTGGGTTTATTCTAACACCACCACGAACCATTGCTTGTCCAAGCTTGGAGCTACATCTTCCACTGACACACCATCACACAGGTTCTCATCTGCTGCCACTGCCAACAACTTCTGTGTTTCTCTCTGCAGTCTGCAAGGAACCCAAACCCTGCAGAGCTGCATAATTAAGTCAACTTTGTGACACAGGATTATGGAATTCCTCAGGTTGGAAGGCACCCATAAGGATCGTGGAGTTCAACTCCCTGCTCCTCACAGGACCACCTAAAACTAAACTATGTGACTTAGAGCATCATTCAACTGCTCCTTGAACTCTGACAGGCTTGGGCTGTGACTACATCCCTGGGGAGCCTGAAATTTGTGAGCAACAAAGGGCAGCATGTTATTGTGACAAATTGACTTTCATGTGCCAACAGTTGAACAGCAGATGCTGGAGTTCAGCTTCCCAACAGCTTTCCCTGCATAGGAGATTCCATGCCTTACACAATTTAAGCCATGGTGTACATAATTATCTATTAGAAACTTTATTTTGTTTAATTATTTTATCCACACTCTCTGCAAGCCAACAAATTCTAACCACTAACAGCAGCACCATTCGTGAACTGTAGAGGTCTTTATATGCCTCTGGAGCACCCTGGCTCCACCAGTAACTCAGGTGTTCTACAAAGACTTTTGACAAACCACAGATGTTCCAATAAGCTCTTTAGACGCTGATTTTCAAGCTGTTTTTCAGACCTATGAAGAATTAGTTCAACCTGCACAAAACAGGAAGCTACTTTCATCCCCAGGTTTTAAAACAGAGTTATACAAGTATAACTGTATACAAGGACTTCCTGGAATATCAGTGATCTGCTACACTAAATAAAATTAAGATAGTTGAGCATCTCTCTAGCACCCCAGCCTCAGTGGCTCTCAAATTAGTACAAAAGATCTACAGAGTATCATAAACAATCTGTGTTTTTTAGAGGTTCACATCCTCACTTAAACTTTACTCCTTCTTAAAGAGACGCCCAAGCAACCCAAGGGATCCACCTTTCCACGCAGTCACGAAGTAGGAACCAGGCACTACACACTCAAGGACTGTGCAGGCTGGGAAATCATGGAATCACGGCACAGTTTGGGTTGGGAAGGACCTTAAAGCTCATCTTATTACAACACCCTGCCAGAGGCAGGGCCACCCTCCACCATCCCAGGCTGATACAAACTCCATCCAACCTGGCCCTGGAGATTTCCGGGGATGGGGCATATCACCTAAGTACAGCCCACCGCCCTATGACCAGAGCTCCCGCACTCGCCCAGAGCAGCCCGGACGTGCCCTGCCCGCGCCCGGGCTCCCCGTCACCGCCGCTCCCTCGCCCTCTCCGGTGTCTCCACGGCCGCGCAGAGGGGAGGGCGGATGGGCACAGATCCCTCGAGCGCCCCGCTCCCTCCCAGCGCACGGCACTGCCTCTCCTCGGCGCTCCGAGCCCGGGAACCGCCCGTTCGCCGCTGCTCCCTCCCGCAACCAGGCTCCTCGCACGGCCCGCCGCCCCCACTGCCGCCCAGGGCCCCGCCGCAGCACGGCCACCTGTCCCCGCGTCTCCCCCCGACCCCGTGTCCGCCCAGTGCTCCTCCCCGGCCCGGTGTCCCCCGCCCGCTGTTCCTTCCCGCACCGGCGATCCCCCCGCTCCCTACCGGGCCCGCCGCCCCTCACGGCCGCCCAGCGCGGGAGGCCGTGCCCGCGCCTGCGGTGACGTCAGGGCGGGGGCGGCGGGCGCCCCCCGGCGGGCGGGAGGAGCGGGCGCGGGGCTGGTCCCGCTGCCCCCGCGGGGTCCCGGCACCGCCGCAGCTCCCCCGTCACGGCGGGGCCGCGGGCTCGGTGCGGGGAGCGGGGCACGCTGAGCCACCAGCGGGTCTCCCTGCCCGTGACCATAATGCGGGAGAACCCCGGGGAGAGCGGAGCCCGCCGCACCGGGCTGCCACCGGCTCACCGGGGCTCACCGGCTCACCCGCTCCCCGCCCCTCCGGGCTGCCACGCCTTTGTCTCCGGCCTTTGTCTGTCCCGCCTGTGCCCGGGGCAAGGACCGCTGCTGCCGCCAGCACCCTGCGCTCTCGCACCCACCTCCTCCTTAGCGCCGGGCAGCCCCGCACCCCGCTCCCCTGGCATGCCCCTGCACTCCCCCTGCGACCCCCGCACGCCCAGAGCCCCTCCGCCCCTCCCAGCCCCACCTCCTCCGGCACCATGCACCCCAGTCCCCCGGGATTCCCCATGTCCCCGATTCCTCTCCACATTCCCCCACTGCCTTCCCCCTGTCTCCTCCTCCTCTTCCTCCTCCCCCTCCTCCTCTCCTTTCGGGTTTGAACACCCCTTGCCCCCCGCAGACCTGCCTCCCCTCCGCCGCTCGCACAGCTCTGCCTTGCCCTGCCCCGCCTGCCAGGCTCCGCCAGATCGGGACCTTCGGACAGGTAGGCAGCGCTGCTCGCGCCGTGCTCACCCCGCCCCGGGGCCAGGGGGGGATGCTCCGCCGAGCTGATTCCCCTCTGCTGTCGCAGGGACTGGGGAGGAGTGGGGAACACCTTCCCACTTTCCGTGCGCCCCGGAGGAGACAAAGACATGGACTGACGGGAATCCCCGCTCTGCCGCCGTCGGGATGCGAGCGGAGCTCCGGTTACGGCGGCATCGCTCAGCGGTGCGAGCGAGCAGAGAGCTCGGACAGCGCCGGTGCCGGGGCGCGGTGCCTTCGGCCAGACCTATTGTCACCCGTGCTGGGGAGCGGGCTCCCGACTCCACCGCTCCGCCGCGGCTCTGCCACACAGGTCGCCTCCGTGCCCTGCGCCGTGTGCCTCGCAGGGATGTGCGGTACGGGCTCACTGTGGGTCACTCCTGCAAGCTTCCTCCTCAGATCGCTCTTGGAAGCAAAGTCGCCTCGGACAGAGGCACTGTCCCTCTCTCAGGGCCTGAGCCCCTCGCGCACCCCAGGGGTACGTCCCGGCTCCGAGCCAGAGGTGCCGCGAGGTGACGGAAGCTTTTCCCACCGAGTCATTGTGTTTACAGAACTGTGCACTGCCGTGCACCGAGCCCCTGGGTACCCGCAGCTTGTGTGTTCTTCCTCTGTTGATAAAAGTGTGGTCTCATTTCTGAATTAAATCAACTTGGCATCAGTTAATGGCTTATTGCAGCTAGTAATTAATCACATAGAATTTAAGTGACACTTATCCAATTCACACCTGAAGTTTTCTGTCAGCTGGAGGGTTTAATGGAAGTGGTTTTGTATTCCCATGTCCTCTCCCTTGAAGAAGGAGGTGTTAATTCTTTACATACAGTTCAAAGTGAGAATGTCACGCAAGGAAGAATGTTGAAAGCGCAGCCTAACTGTTTTGCCAGTCGAGACACATCCATGTCTCCCTCCCAGCGAAGATCAGGGCAAATCTGCCCCATTCTTCCCTGTAACACTGGCGAGTACTTTCCAGCTGGGTGAGCAATGACCTTTCCTATTGACTGTGTCCCCTTTGTCACCGGGCATTGCGCATGAAACTGAAGAGTCTTCTCTGCCATGCTGACAGCAAGCAACTATATCCTGGATGTGAACCTCAGGCTCAGTGCTGTTTTAGTCTCTTTATTGGGTAGAGTAGACTCTGTTGGATAGCAGGTCGCCTGTGATGGCTGCGTCAGCCACACTGTGAAGTCCCAGAGGGAAGCAGAGCAGAGGGTACTGCATATTCATTCATGGGCTCCTCTTACCCTTCAATGCAGCGCCTTGCTGGGCTGACCTGTCCCTGGCAGATGTGCTGGGAAGCTCTCAGGGCAGGTTGGGCTAGGCTCAGGAGAAAGAGTGGCACAGCTTGGCTAGGGGCATGTGTTGACTTGAAGGTGTCCAGTGTCGACCAAAACCGGGGTGCTGGAGCTCAGCAGGGACTCAGGCAGCTCACAAGCCTGGGCTGCAGGAGAGGGAGTTCCCTGGGTTGTGCAGGATAGATGATTTCTGTCCTGATCAGAAGAGTAGAGCACAGGCTGTCAGCCAGAGCTGGTGGGTGAGGGGAGTCCCAGCTCCAGCCATACAACTAATGTTGAATGAATCAAGTTTCAAGTGGTCACTGGATACAAATTGCCCCAGGGAGAGGCTTTGTGAAGGTACAGGGGTAGCTTCAACTACTACTTAATACCTTGCAAGCCTGAATCCTTATGTCCTGTCTCTCCTGCCATTAATGCAATTGGTATATTACTGAATTTGGCCCTTTCTATTCTGGAGTGGTGTCTGGGGATAGCAAAAGTGAGAGAAAACAGCACAGGTAAAGGAACCAGATGTTTCAAAGGGCAAAGTTGGGGGGGTGTTCAGGTAGCCTGAATATCTGCAGAGAGGAAATGTCTTACATCACAGTCAGGAGGGACAAAGAAACTTTGGAGTCCTGTAAGTATGAAAGGCAAGATAGAGAGGAATGGTGATGATGGAAGCAGGAAACCTAAAAGGCAGGGAGCTGTTCTATCATCCCAAGGATGTCTGGGACAACTGCAAAAACAATTGAAATTCTTTACAAATCTAGTATACAGGAAATGTTGAAAAGAATAAAAATGTTAATACTTTTGCCCTGGAGAGGAAAAGACAAGGGCAAATATTACCTGCCTGCTTTGGGAGACCCTAAAAAGCTGTGATTGAGCTTTTAGAAATGGGAAAGTCTCTTGGCAGACTGTTTATGAACCTTCCCAGCATTTGCCTCCAGAAACAGAAAAACAGATGGAAAGAGACCCAGCAGGGAAGTCAAATCTCATTTATTTGCACAATGCCATCCTCATGGCTCCAGCCAGATCTCTGCATGTCAGCCACCATAGAGCCTACCCCATCCATTCTGCTCCAGGCCTTCTCAAGCCCATCCATCACCCCATGGCTTCTTATTTACAGGGAGCCTGGCACACAGAGCTGGGTTTATTGTCTGTCATCCCTGCCACACAGGCACATACACACAACACCCATGCAGATGCCCATACACTTTGTGTATGGCTGCAGATTGGGCTTGTCTGGAGTCCAGGAAATCTTTACACACGTCTGCCAAAGTCTGAGCTTATCAGAGCCAAAAAGAAATCTAGCCCAGCACACGTTCTTGGGTCCAGCTTGGTTCAGCCCTTGAGCGTACTAAACGCATCAAAGATCTTGACAGTCTCTCAGTTCAAGGGTTTTGTTCCTCTTGGCTGTGACATGAAGAAATGTGAGAAGTTAAAGCTAGGACTGTCAGATATCATGTTTTAAGAGAGATATGTGCATGAATGTAGATGATCTAATGTTCCTATTTTGTCAAATACAAACCAAATATACCAGGGACAGTTTCAGAGTCTATTTCGGAGCCAAGGTGACACAACTGTATTTATAGCAGAAAAACATGGGTGAATTTCCATGTACCTGCTCAGTGCATAGCTGCCTTGCAGGGTTATGAGCAGAGAGCAGAGAAATAGCAATTATATTAGTGAGTCCAGAGAAGACTTCCCACAGGGAAAGTTATCCAAGATGCAACCCCCCTCAATTTCACTTAAGGGATTGTAACCATCCACACTAACCCAAAATGGATCAGAAATTGTGGCTGGAAAACAGCACTGCAATTCACTTCCCAGCCCAGAGTCTATACTCTGGGCAGCTCTTTGCTGTACATATGTTCACGTGAGAGGCAGATTTGCTACCTCAGGTGGCTTGGAATCCTGAGGGTCTATAAGGCAGTGCAGGAAGAGGGGTGGAGCAACAAGGATGTAGGTCTGGTGTTGTGAAGAACTACAGGGGCAG
This sequence comes from Vidua chalybeata, assembly GCF_026979565.1. NCBI lineage: Eukaryota > Metazoa > Chordata > Aves > Passeriformes > Viduidae > Vidua > Vidua chalybeata. The sequence goes on from NC_071551.1 coordinate 2,996,948, forward strand.
CTTAACATGGCAAATACTCCATCTATTTCCGTTATTAAGATATGAACCTTAAGAAGACAATGGATTCTGGGCTTTGTTGTAACATGTGTGTTTGTTTATAGCAATTTAGGAAAGGCAACTCCTTACAAAAGGCCAGACTTCTTTCTGCCTGGTGTGTGTCTCAGGCAGAATTTCATCCTTTGCAGGCTGCTTCAGCAGGGTGAGAACCTTGCTGTCACATCAGTGAGCACAGGGCTAGCATGGGATTCTTTTGTGGACTCTGGTCCTACTAGGAAAGAGGGTGAAGTTTATTTTGGGGCTCAGCCATTGAGGAGCCTGAGTACTGAGAACCAGGGATGCCGTTATCTAGCTATCTTTTTTAAGTGTGAATTCTAAAGGGAAAGAAAAATGAAGGAGGTACAGAGAGGTTTCTGGAATTAAAGATAGATCAGGACATGGAAACAAGTGGTTAGGAGAAGGCTGGGACTGCTTTGCCTCTAGCACAGCAGCGTTGCATTAACCCAAAACATGTCCATGCACTGGTTTGGTTTAGCAAACAGCTCAGATCTCCCCTGACAATAGTGTAGCACAGGTTGTCAGGTAATGCAGGTAATCCACATTATTAATGCAAGATTCCCAGCGACAGTAACACAGCACGTCAACTGCCCGCTCTGCCAGTGCAGAGATGAGGCAATCTGTGCTTCTACCTGCATTTTCATCCTGGTTCATGCCAACAAGACAGCTGGGCAGCTTAAATAAACGCCCCCTATGCTTTGAAGCAGACCTTCTCTTTAACTGCCCTGCAGCATTTAGCTGCCTCCCAGCTCCCACTGAAAATCAGAATGTGTCTGTCAGATTCACCATCAAAGGGCTGTGTCTGTGAGAGTGAGATTGGAGACACCCTTGCATTCTCTTTGCACTTGTTCTCTCCTCTTGGTATTTTGCCTACAGATGAAAAGTAAGATGCTCTTTATAGGTCTTTGAATTGTTCTGAGTGATGTCTTAATCCATCTGGTTCGCTCTAGTTCTTAAAGAGAAAATCCCAGGAAAAAAGCAAAGGCCACGTGGTCTGGGGAAAAAGCAAATGATCCCATGCAGAGCTGTGTGTTGCTATTTGTTCTAGTAGTTTTGAAGAAGAGGATCTTCAAATTTTTTTTTAATAGATTTAGCTGTCAGCCTGGTTTTCCTTTGTTCCAGGTAGCTGCCAATAAAATAGTATTTTTAGTGCTATGCCTTTGCAAGTGAGCTTGCCAGTGCCTCCTAAATCAATCCTCAAGGAACAGTTTATTGTCTTTTATGGCCAGTAGAAAGACCTGCTTTTTAAAAACTGCATGAAAAGAAGGCCCCTGTGCTGCCTTCCTCTTCCCAGGGAATGGCTGAACTGAAAACATGTTCCCAGGCTATGAACAGCAACAGAGAGGAATCTTGGAAAGGCAGGATTGGCTGGCAAGTGCATAAGCAGGGATTTTTCAATTAACAGGATGAAGGCATCTCTCTCTTAACTCCAGGATGCTACGCTGCTGTGATGGCAAAGTTTTCACTGACTCAAAATTTTCCATATCTGTCTCTCAGGCTGAAAGAAAAGGGAAAAGGAAGAGCCCAAGCTACTCCTAGCATATCTTCTGTCACCTTCACAAAAACTGGAGTCAGAATTGGCCAGAAAGGCTGCTACCTGCTGCCCTTCACAGGTTACAATGGCTGGTGTCATGGTTTGATACTGGCCAAATGCCAGGCACCCACAAAAGTTGTTTGCTCACCCACTTATGCTATAGTTGGGCAGAGGAAAGGGAAAAAAATTAACACATTTAATTGAGATTGAGATAAGGACTGTGAAGAAAACACTCTAAGGGCAAGACAGGTTCAAATTTAAAGGTATAAGGTGAATTTATTATTAACAAAGTCAGAAGAGGATGATGAGAAGTAAAAGAAGCCTTTAAAACACCTTTTCCCCTCCTCAGCCCTTCCCTCTTTCCCACCAACAGCACAGGGAGACAGGGCATGGGGGATTTGGTCAGTTTGTCACTCGAGGTCTTGTTCTGTTTGCTCAGGGACAGGAGTCTCCTCTGCCATGGGCTCCCTCCCACAGGCAACAGTCATCCCAAAACTGTTGTGGTGTGGGTCACTCATCCACGGGGCGCAGTCCTCGAAGGACAGGCTGCTCTAGTTTGGGAGCAGGGCCCCCTTTCTCTCTCTCTGTCAGCAGGGCCCCTCTCTCTCTCTGTTCTGGTGTCCTGCTGGATCACAGCTTTCTCTGCCATCCACCCACTCTATGTGAGCACTTTTCCCATGGGCTGTGAGTGGATCTCTGCATGCCCCGTGGACTTCATGTATTCCAAGGGGACAGTTTGTTTTACCATGGTCCTCACTGCAGCTTGCAGAGGAACCTCGGTTCCAACGCTTGGAGCACCTCCTTCCCTTCCTTTTCTTCCACTGTCCTTGGTGTCGCCATGTTGTTTTCCCTCACATGCCATTTCCTCCTCTTCTCTGACTAGAAGAAAGCTGCTGCTCGTTGCCAACAAGTGGCACCAATTCACAACTTCTCGCAGGACCTCGCGTCGCCGAGCCGTGGATCTCAGCCGGGTTCCGCCCTGGGAGTCCTCGCCGTGTTTGCGCTGCCGCGGCGCGGGCGGTGGCGGCCCCGTGGCGCGGGCGCTGTTGAACGCCTCTCTTCGTGCAGGCCCGGGAAGGAGAAGCCGCTGCCGCCGGCCCTGCCCTTCTGCCCGCGCGCGGCTGCCAGGGGCGAGCAGGCAGGCAAGGCTGGCCACGGGCCGGGCCGAGATGGCCCCGGCGCCTCGCCAGCCCTGGAGAAACTGCTCCTGCGCTGTTTTGATTTTCTTCTTAAACATCACAGAGCTGTTAGCAGCCTCTCTAATTGGGCCAGCAGCACGTCCATCTTCAGAGCCATCAGAGATTGGCTCTGTCGGACATGGCGGAAGCTTCTAGCAGCTTCTTACCGAAGCTACCCCAGAGGCCCCCTCCCTGCTGCCAAAAACCAGGCTGTGCCAAATCAACACACTGGTCGAGCAGAAAATCACCTGGAGGAGGGAGTATGAGCCCTTGTGATTAAGCAGCAAAGTGGTTTTCCTGGTGAACAGATGGAAACCAGGTGCAGCCAAGGGCTGAAGTGCAGAAAAGACTGAGATGAGGTTGAGTGAAAAGCTGTAGCTGTAACTCTGTGACAGTATTTCTCAAATGTAAGCACAGGCCTGGTTTTCTGGCAGTCAGTATCCCAGGGAACTCTGTTTTTAAGCCTGTCTTCATGCTTCCGAGAGACAGGGGCAGTCTGGAAAAGCTGCACTAGAAATGCTGCAAATTCCTTCCCCCATTTTGTGGGAAAGGACAGGGGAGAACGACTGAATAACTTAATTTGAGAATGCTCTGACTTGTGCAGAGCACAAAGCCACAACGTCCCAAAGCCATGTCTTGTAACACAAACATAAAGATGAAAGAAGACCCTCAAAAATATGACAGTGAAGCAGAATGAATGATAACAGTCTGCCACCACTGCGCTGGTGGACTCAGTGGAACTTTGTCTCGATGTTCTTGGGACTTAAATTACCCTCCCAGTGACAGCCTTGCCTGGTTACATGTGCAGGATCAAGGAGGGAAAGTGGGACAAGCTAAGGAAACCTCAGTCTGCATCTCTGCCCCTTGGTCCTTTAGACCAGCATCCCCCGCTCTGCTGACAGCCTTTTTATTTCCCTGCTATGCCATGGGGTATCAGCACAAAATCTGCAGTGATTTTTCTTTCTTTGACCAATTTCCGCCACCCTGAAGCAGTATGCAAGCACGTGTGGAAGTCTGTCTTGAGCTGCTCAGGGCTGTTACTGGTCCTGTGTGGCGACCATCTGCCTCCAGTTCTGTTCATTTTGACATCTTCATTGCAAGAAAACCAGCTGTGAGGAGGGGCCAGTGCCCCTAGCCCAGGATGCCAACCTGGCAGCTGGTAGTGTGCCAGGCTTAAGAGCTGTGGGCAGGAGCCAGCTTCCCCGCCCCCCCCAGCCCCTCAGATGGTGGGCTGTGAATAGGAGGGTAGGGGGGCTAGTGAGGAATCAAAGGGAAGTGTCCTACTGATTGATGGCCTCATTTGCACATGAAACTGGGACCTCTCAGCCCTGCGGGCCCTGCACATGTGTCTCAGCTGCGGTAACCAGGGCTGGGAGAAGAGGAAATAAGCAAAGAGGGGATAACTTGCTTTCACCTCAGGACACCATAATGGTTTATATCTAAGTGTCCTAGGACTGAATCTTGATGGTCTTTACAGTTACTAAGTGTTGGTTGTTTTTTTTTTTCCCTTTTTTAACTGCAGGTGAGACAGAGCACCCATGATTATGGAAACTTCTTCCACCTTCTCTTCTTTCCTTTTCCTGTGTGTGCTGGTTCTTTCTGACATCAGTCTTGCAATCTCCCTGAACCCTGGCACAAAGCTCAAAAATGCCCCAGAGAACAACAACCACCTTCAAAACCAAGAGATGTGGCTGCAGCAGCCCAGAACTGGGCGCCATCACAGGCAACGCTTGGCCAAGAAGGAGAGGGTCCATACCATGCCTTCAAGAGGGCAGCCTGCTGGGGAAGAGACCCTCAAGATGGGCAGTGGAGCTTCAGCTGTGGAAGAACTGGGGGCAGAGGGACAGCCAGCAGCCCTGAAACAGAATAAGGACGTGTTCCTGAGGTTTGAATTGTCGTATCCTGAGAGGGAAAACCAGTCCCCAGGCTCTGAGAAAGGAAAGAAGCAGAACCGAGAACATCGAGAACATCGTCGACATAGCCGCAGGGACAGACTCAAACATCACCAAGGTATTTGAGCTCCACGGGAAGCTGGGGCTGTTGTGTCACTGGAAATGAGCATCTCTTGTGTGAGGGCAAGAGACGCAGCTGTGGTGGAGCCACATGGGTGCATGGAGGGTGTGGAGTGTGTGCCTGCTCTGGGGAAAAATCTGCCAAACAAAAGAGGCACAAGAAAAAAGGAGAACTGCAGAACCAGAATTTTAGTGCTGGCTTCAATTTTGTGAAAATGACCTAATTTGTCTTACAGGGGGAGCTCTGAGAGACCCTAAGACTTGGGGGGCTGTTTTAGGGTGGTCTGCTTTTTTGTTTTTATTTTCCTTTTTAGCAAATGGCCCAATTTAGGAACAAGTATGTCCAAGCCATGCTCAATCTCTCCACTGACTTCAAATCACTGACTGATGAGAATTAGAAAAAACACAACCCCCTTATTTTTCTTTGAAGACCAGTTTCTTCTCACCAGAGCTTGTACTCTTCTATGTTTATGCTGAACAAGAGTGATAAAAAAATTCCGATTTTGCATATGTGAAATTGCACCGATAACTTTAAAATGTTGCTTGGTTTCGACTGGGACTGCTTTCTTTTGCAGGTCAAGTTGTGGGTGTGTGTTTCTGTGGTATGAGCTCAGTGTGGTAAACCTTGAGTTCTGTTAAAGCGAGGCAATTTGTGTCAATCTAAATACACTATTTGACAAGCTGGGTGTCACGTCCTTGAGTTCCATCCTACACTCCTCCCTGCCTCAGTAAGAAGAGCTCTATTGTTTTTTCAGAGGACTGACTAAACAACTTGTGTTAGCAATATAAAAGAGCATGCAAGAAAGATGGTTTGAAGCAATATTTGCAGACTACAAACATTATTTCTTGAGGTTAACATAAGGTCTATATTTAAATTAATACTTATGAAGAAGAGGGACATATCTGTGAAGACAATTTCAAGTTAGGTAAGTCCTGACTTGAGCTAAATTGAAATAACTCACTACTGAAATCAAATAATAATGTATTCACAGGTATTTGCAATAGCTTAATCTGTTGGTTTAAAAATGATTAAACTGGTACATTTTGAGTACCTGAGTACAGTACTTTTGAGACCAGAAAAAAACATGTTTTACTTCTTAAACAAGAGATAGACATTATCTTCAGGGAGATGTGATTTTGTATGTCTTAAGCATGCAAAAAATCAAGCTGCATATACTCTGGACCTGAGTTCTCACTGTAATAGCTCATTACTCTGTTATACAGTGGTCTAAAACAGCAGCTCAGGATCATGGAACAGTGGTCGGCGACTGGATGAAACATGAATTCCTTTGACTCAAATCTGTCACACAGAGAAAAGGGATGAGAAAGGTAATGCCACTGTACCTGTTGCCCTCTGCAGGGAAGACTCCTGATGCTGGGCCAAGCTCCCTGTACAAGAAACCCAAAAGCTCTGAAGAACAGTTTCAAAATCTTCAGGCAGAGGAAGCTACAAGTCTGACTCCCACCATGCTCCTCATTGCTGCACTGGACACAGCTGTTTCCACAGAAGAGCCTCCTGTTCTTCCAGCCACTTCACCACGGTCACAGGTAAAGAGACAGCTGGGAACTGTTCTGTACCTCCAAGCCTTGCCTCTCCCTCAGCTATCCAACTGAGTTTCAAGGACCAGAGAGACAGTAGGAGCACTTGACTGAAGAGCCAGCATGTCCTAATGCTCATTGCTCACTTTTTGTTCTCACACAGAAGCAGTGGAAATTTCCCTCTTGGCTTCAGCCTCAACAAGGGAAAGTTCTTAGCGTTTGAAAATGAGATGTCAGGAATCCCCAGTGGATAAGACAGGAGTGGAGGAGGGGAGGGGGAACCATAATGCCTTTTTAATGTAAAAGATTTCAGTGCAAAGACTTCTGTGTCTCTACAGAAGTGTAATCCATTGTCTGTCTGGTTTATTTGTGGTTTGCAGGCCCGCCTCAGGCAAGATGGGGATGTGATGCCCACCTTGGATATGGCACTCTTTGACTGGACCGATTATGAGGATCTCAAACCAGAAATGTGGCCATCTGCTAAAAAGAAAGGTGCTAAACCTCCCTATCCTCTTTCCCAAAAGCCATCCTGTAAGGCTTGCCTATAGTTAGTATTCATAGATGTGCTGAAGGACGTGAGATCATAGTGGTGGGGGAAGAGAGAAGCAGCATAATGCTGATTGAGGTTTGTGCTCAGTTTCAGAATGTTTCTCATTTTGGATGCATATTTGGAGGGCAGAGGAAAAATGACAAATGGAGAGTGGAGAAATAGGGAGAAGATTAGACTATGAAGGTTTAGAGTTCAAACTCTTGAAATTTGAGGCTGATTTTACCCTGGAAAAATATATTCTCCAAAATGAAAACACTAGCATGAAATTTTCTATCAGCATCTTTTTTTTCCATAGAAAAACGCCGCAGTAAGAGCCCCAACAGTGGAAATGAAACCACGACAGCTGAAGGAGAGCCATGTGATCACCACCTTGACTGCCTCCCAGGTCAGGATCAGCTTGGCAGAGTCATTTCTCCAAACATGGGATGTTTGAAATCTAGGCCAGGTTTTAAGACATGAATTCCAATTTCTACTAGTGATAGGAAGTGGTATGCAAGGGAAGGGCAGAGGCTCTCTAGGTGTGTTGTGGGACCAGATGATGTCTGTATGATGGAGTTGTCATGGGTGTCAGTAGCCCTACAGGTAAGGGCTACAGGTAAGGGGATACCTGAGCTGTGCTGACCCCTGGTCCTGTGTTGCAGGCTCTTGCTGTGACTTACGTGAACACCTCTGCAAACCACACAATCGAGGCCTTAACAACAAGTGTTATGATGACTGTATGTGCACTGAAGGTGAGTCCAGCTCTTTGCTCCCCATCTTGGTTTAAAAGACAGGTATCTGCTAAGGAAGGCGGGAACCTCCCTTGCAATGGAAAATATGAACCCCTTCTCTCCAAATTATTATAGCTTTGAAATTACAGGACTTTCAGGCAAAGATATAAGGAAAGTAATAACAGTTCCTTACTAGTGTATATATGTATAGCAAGACAAACAAACCACAACGGTGGCAGCAACAACAAACCAAACCAGACCCAAGCGCGGCCCTCTCCCGCCGCAGGCTCCTTCCCCACGGTGCAGTTCCGGGCACGGCCGCCAGGGGCGCTGCTGGCTCCCGGCCGGGCAGGCGGGTGCGATGATTCCCCCGCGGCTGCAGGGGGCGCTGTGGCGGCTCCGGCCGCCTCCCTCACGCGGCTCTGGCGGCCACACCAGCGAGGGGAAGAGAAAAGGGGCTCCCGCTGCAAACTCACGGGGGGCAGCTGGTCCCAGAGCCCCTCTGGGTGGTAAAAGGGACTGCAGCAGGAACCTCGGAGCCGCAGGACGGAACGGCAGAGGCAAGCAGATCCCCTGGGGTGGCAAATTGAATTGCAGCACTAAGCCCCAAGCAGTGGCAGAAGCAGAAGCAGTGGGGGGGTCTTGGTGGACGCTGGGAGTTGGGCTAAAGTGTAGCAAAATGGCCAAAGCAGTAGCAAGAAACTGCAGGGGCTGGATGGGGGAAAGCTGCTTGGCACAGATCACTGGTGAGGAGTGCCCAGCTGGGGTCCTGGCACAGCACACACCGACTCTGGGCTCCTAAGTGGCAGAGGAGCAAGCCAGCAAGCCCTAGTCACAGTGCCAAAGGAAAAAAAAAAAAAAAAACAAAGAGGGAAAAAAAAGAAAAAGGAAAAAACCACAGGGCAACAGAATCTCAGGGCAGACCCACCCTACTGCATGGCCACCGAGCCAATCACCCCCACTGGAAGGAAGTGCAGCCCCTTGGGATCCTCACAGGATCCCAGGCTGCCCCTCACCCATCATGATATTCCTGGAGCTGGGGAGGCAGTGACCATGCTGGACACAAAACATAAACAAAAGCAAACATGGTTATGGGATATAAACCGTTCCCAAGACACCCCTCGACTTTGTTGACTTGGAATAGTGGTTCGTATGCAAAAGCAGGAGCCAAACTTTCCTGATCTTAGCCTCTCTCTGCCACTGACTCACAGTGTGACTATTGGGTCTTCTAGGATATCTTTTCTCTCTTGAAAACAAAGATCCTGATGTCTACCAACCTAACAGAAGAAGCCACAGTATATTAACATTTCAGTGGTACTTTCAAGTATCACAGACTATGAAAACACTGTTTTGTATGACCTTGTGCCTAACATGACTTTCCCAAGTTAATTTCAACTAAGCTTGTAGCAATTTAGTAGATGTGGGAAGGACTCAGGTTTTTGTTTCTTAAAACTATTTCTGAAGAATCCACAGCAGCCTTTCCTAGGCAGGTGCATTGTGAAAGTGTTAAAAGGCACTCTTCTAGTCCAAACATGTTCAGGATCAGCTCCAGGCACTGAGTCTTGCCTGCCATAACAAAACTCTGTTTGCCAAGTTTTGTGACCTGCATTAGGTACCCAGGCTGTTTGCCTACTTTTTACCCAGTTAAATTGGCAGCTTTCCTGGAGTTGCAATGTTAAATGATAGTCTTCACCTTGGGCGTGTTGTGTAACACCACAAGGTCCTAATCAGAGATGACCTTCTGATAGATTAGCCTAGAAACATGTTTCTGCAATCCTTAATGAGGCTGCCCCAGGCCCTGCTTTATCCTTAAGCTAGTTTTAGGTTGACAGCAAATGTGCATCCTGTGTAGCATAAAAAGATCCCCAGAGAGGGAAGATCCAGGTAAGACAGACAAGAGGCTTAGATAAGAGTAGAGCTCTGATCTTGCATGCTCCCCTTTTAGGAGGCCAGTTTGCCCTGGGGTGATTGGTAATGAGGGGCACAAACCCAGCTTTTTAAAGAAGCTGGTCTCGATGCAGCCCAGGGGCATAATTCCAAAGGACTGCTATGTGACATCATCTGGATCTCCAGTGTACAACCAAGGAAAGTTTTGAGCTGTCTTATTACAAAAGCTATAAATCCTCTGCTGCCTGCTCTAGAAGTTAAAAGAGCTGCAGTTTCTAAAATGATCAAATCAGCTCCTGCCAAGCCAAATTATAAGATTCTGCACTCCTGAAAAGCAGGGTTTTCATGAGAATTATTTACCCACAAGCTATACCCTGTCTGGCCCAACTAACTACACATTCTGGTGTAACAAAGTCAGACAAGAAACACCATAAAATCAACCTCTTGGAGCCAGAAACCAAGTAGTTACCATGACCAGAGGCTCCCATTACCTTCCACTGCCATGGGAGAATATGTACTCATGGTTTTTACAAATAAAATGCATTTTTTCCCCTTCATACTCACCCATGCTATATTAGCTAGCTTCCTTCAGCCCCTGCACACTGAGCACCTAAAACAGAAATTAAAGGAAATGAGCAGTGGGCTTTGGATCAGACCTCCCAGTAATAACACTTCAATGTCTCTTCCCTTCTCTCTTGAAGCTTCAGGGAAATAAATAGCAAGGGGAGGTCCCTAGTCCTTGCTGCTGCACATTAAGTCTATAGTAATTTCCCAGTGGAGAGATTACTTAGACAGTAATGGGAAGTAATAGGGGGAAACCAAGCAGGGCTTCCATAAAATCACTGGAAACAATTGGAATAATTCATTGGTATTTCAAGAATCCAGTGAAACCTGACTGAACAATGAATCCAAATGAGAACAGTGAGCCAAACAGGACGCCAGTGCCCAGAGAGCAATATGCCTTGTCTGTGTGAGGCATTTCTCTCCCACCCTATTTGACACAGCACTGGGACTGTCCCCAGTGCAGCAGTATCTGAGGCAGAGTTGGTGTTACTGCTGTAGGGAGCCCTGGTCCCTCCTCACTTCTACACGTCTGTCTTTTCCATAGGGCTACGCTGTTATGCCAAATTCCACCGGAACCGAAGAGTGACCCGGAGGAAGGGGCGCTGTGTGGAGCCTGAATCAGCCAATGGAGAGCAGGGATCTTTCATTAATGTTTAGGAGGGTGGGACTCCTGCCTGTATGGTCAGGAGCTGGGGTCAAACTGTTTCTACCTAGCAGTGAGAATTAGAGGAAAAAGCTGAGCAAATGATGGAAGCTGCAGGCTCTGAACATGCCAGGTCCCAGCTAGACTGAAACTCGTGTTCATTATAAATACAGTGGTATCAGCCTTTTCCATAGCAGGACTGTACTCCCCGTCCCTTCCTTCAGCACATTCCTGCCACTGATTTGAGTCCCCCTCTCCTAGTGAGCAAGCAATGATCATGACTCCCATTCTGATGGTCCTGGCAGGAAAAGGCTCTGCAGTTGCATCTTCTCTCAAGAGAGGCAAGATGTGGAAGATCCTTCAGGGCCAAGGGGATATGAGCTTAAACTTTACCCCTTAATTATTGCTTAAGAATAAAGGTAGACAGATCCTCCTGAAGGACTGGAAGTTCCTAGAGAAGAGCAAATTTGTAGCATCCAAGTGGAATCAAAGATGGGAAATTTATCAGCTGCCTGCCTAGGTGAGAGAGGACCCTCTGTCAGACCTCTTGCTCTCTCCCTTTTCCACTGCCCAAGACATATTGCTTAGCTGTTACACACTACCACTTCATCTTGGGACCTGCCATCTTTGGGACCATCCTATCCCACTCCATCCTTCCTTCCTTTCTTGCTTGCAGAGAACCACCTGGTTTCTGCGAGGATGTGGCAAGACATCCCAACCTGTAGCTCTCACTCATCTATCTATCTATCCTGCCAGGTCTGTTATTTTTAATGATTATTTTTAGGAGCTTTCTGGGGAAGTGATAGTTTTCCTAGGGAGCCAAAAATAAAGTTTTTGGTAACAGGAGATAGGGACAGGCTGTTCCATTGTAGTAAAACCTGTGACATGTTGCATGTGTGTTTCTGTGATCTGTAAATAAAGATATGATAGATATCCTTTGTGCAACTCTTCTGCTTTTTGACTGCACCCAAGGAGCCAGAAAAGCCTATAAGGAAATTGGTCAGCAGGTAACACTGATGACTTGAGGTAGTCACACAGAACAATTGTGCCACTGGTAGAAAAATTTCTCTGCCCAAGGTTGCCTGTATTCTCACTCAAATTGGAGATAATTGTTTCTACCTAATGTAGCCAGCCAGATGTTTTAAACGTCTTTATATTAATATTTAATTACTGGCTTCAGTGATACATTGGAGCAACAAAGGCTACCTGTGTTAACCTGGAGTAGTGGTAGCTGGTGAAGATGTTCTTTGCTACTGCTAACACCCCAACACTCTGACTTCTGAGGGGAGGCAGCTATGAAGCTTTTTATATCCAAGAGCCTGAAGATGTATAGCACTTTCTTTAGGAACAGAAATACTAATCGTGGTGCTGTGGGCAGAATCCTCTTTACACAGCTTCCCTAAACCCCCTATGTTCCATTCAGCTAGTCAAAACTCCAATTTGCAATCCTGTTTATGCTGTGGTGCCACTTTGCATTGTGTATTCACTCAAAGACTGTGAGTTACACTTTACATCTCTAATACGAGTGCCCACTCGTGGCCACAGAGAAATGCTGTGAATACAATTGTCACTTCTAACCTGTGCACACCTGCTAAAGGAGGAATTTGTATGGGACCACTTAGGCAAAACCTACCACAGAGTTGGATGTAGCTGTTTAGATTTCTGTTTACAGCATGACAGTCTTAGCACAAAAGACAGAAATAAAGAAAGGTGGTTTGCCTTCAGTTCGATGCCATAGCAGCAAGGATTCAATTTATTAACCCAGGGAGAGCAATGCAACCCCTCCTTCAGCCCAGATGGGAATAGTGGGTGGTGCTGCCAGTGCCATTGTCAGTGGAAGCATAAAGGGAAAAAAGGCTCCTAATTGATCACATTCAATTGCAGAGCTCTCAGCCTCTGGTCTTTGTGACACTGATGAGAACCACATGCACAGGCACTATCAAAACCAGATTTGATATCACACTGCTTTTTAGTGTAGCAGCCAAGATCTGGGGGGAACAGTGCAACTGAAAGCGAGAAGGAAATTTTGCAGGGGTCTTTATCCTTGGTGATGCAGGTATTCCTTGCCTCTTACTCTACAAATGGGATCCTTGTAGGATCATGGACAGTATTTTAGGCAAGACTGTGTTGCATATCATGTGAAATACAAGCAAGTCTGAATTTTGTCAGAGCTTTTAGACTCTAAAAGGAGACTTTCTCCTTCAGTTCTTGCTTTTTCAGCCTTCAGTCTGCTATTAACTCTGAATATAAAGAAAACATTATCCTTAATTGGTGGGATTAGTTAAGGTCAGTGAAAATTCAGTTAACTATTATCAGTCAAGTTTACTGATGCAATTTACAAATTACTGGATTGATTGCTCACATTGGAGTTTCAGAAAGAGAGCCGGTGACCAGCACGCATTCCTGCTGAGTCAAGCTGTGGTGTTGCAGAGGTGGAGCAGGAAGGCTGAGCAGTGGTACAGGCACATGCTGCATAGCCACAGCAGCATGGAAAGAATCAGCCTGAATTATGGGTCAGCCAGATCAACTACTGACTTCACAAGTGCAGTGCAAAGGAAAGCTGTTGAGTAAATAACGTGCAAAGGTGTGGAATGCAAGAGCAGCCTGTGATATAAAACCCCAGAGCAACATTTGTACAAGTCGAACTTGTGAGCACAGCAAAGCTTCTTAGTGCCACTCTGTGCGGTCTCAAAGGCATGACAGCAGCTGCAGAGCATCCCCATCATGGGTCACTTTTAGCAGCTTTCCCCTTTCTTCCCAGTATCTCGTAGTCAGAGTGCTGTCAGTAACAGTTTTGCCTTTGAGGGCATTAAGTCTGAACAAGAGAGAAGTCTGAACAAGTGTCAAACAAGACTTGATTTATACGTTCTTCTCAACTGATTGTTTAAGAAACTCAAATTAAGAATTCACACAAGCTCAGCTTCTCTGCTGCCCCCAGAGAATTTAAGTCAGAACTCTTGCAAGATTGTCTATTGTCTTGAAAGGACTTTGGACTAGGCCCAAACCAGCCATAGCAGGACTCTGTGCAATAATTCCTGAAGTTAATCACAGAGCATGTGTGCAAGAAAGGTGAGTAACAAAGTCCCACGCAAAGTCCTGTTCTACACCTACTGCTGTTAGTAGCCTCTGAGAGTCCAAAGGTTATGCATCACCTTAAGCTGCTTCTCTAAGGGTGAGAATCATTAAACATGGAAAAGAGAGAACAGCATGCTGATTTGACATAATCATTTCAGCAGCTGACTGCTCTGCAAATGCTGTTGAATCTCAGGCATGTTGCTGGTAGTTGCAAAATGATGACTGCAAGAAAGGCAAAAAGTGGAAGCACAAATTAAAACACTTGGGAATTATTCTGTCTCAGGCCTGTAATAGTCTGCATTCATTTTTGCTTGGAGGTGTTTTATTGAAACTCCCTCTCTTCCTTCCCTCCCCCAGTAATTACCCCATTGTAAATTCGCAGTGTGTGAAAGTGCTTCAATTTGAAACCCGTGCTATACCAAATTGTTCACATCCATGCCAGTCATTCTCTGCTACATGAAGCCTGGAAAAAACATTGCTTTCATATTTTTTTATTAGAAAAAAACCCGAGGGCTGTTGTTTTCTTGGAATGTTCTGAGTGAGCATCTGTGCTCCATAAAACCACTTCTGGTGTGTCAGTTCGTTTTCTGGAGTGCCAGTGAACCTTGAAGAGTGGTCTCTTAATGATATCTCAAAGCTTTAGTTAGAAAATCAGAGGAGCAGCTCGTTGCTGCTGAGATTGGGAAGGACTTCCAAGTGCATTTGTCAGGACACCACATTAATGTGACCCTCTCCACTCCCCAAATCACCTTGCCATAGTCTGTTTTGCAGTGCAATTGCAGGAGGAGGCTTTTCACCAGCATTACAAAATGCCTTCAGTTTCCCCTCCAATACAGATAATGATTCTGTTTGCTGATTTCCCACTGGGATTTAAAAGGGAGTTTGTAGAGCCAAGCAACTTCTATATGCCCTTCCTCACTACTTATTCAGAAAGGCTCTGTGGCTAATATATATGCATTTGTGCTGAGGTGGTGCCTCCACTGCTCTCAACTCCATAGCCAGGGGCAAAATTCAGAGATACTGGTGTCAGCTGCAGCCTTTAGTTGTCTTCAGACTAAACCCCTAGAGAGGGGAAGAAGGGCAGAAGTATGAGAGGTGAGCTTGTCTCCACCTCCAGGGGCCAGATAAGGACAGCAGGAGCAATTGTCTTAACTCTATGGAATTAACCTATGGAATTGCTATCATCTTACACACCAAGGGTACAGTGTCCTGAAAATGCAAAGGAAAGCATTTCTGCCTTATGAGCCTCACTTTTATGCTGTCAGGGGGGATCCAGCTGTGTATTAGGCTTTTACTCAGTCTGCACAAGGCAAACCAATCGATTTTAAAAAACAACAGATTTTGCATAAAGCAGCTAATTGCTGGGTATTGGTTGCAATAAGCTGAACTCACATGGAGCAGTCTTCTAGTCACAAAAATCTCTGTATCCAGTCTCCTGGGTAACCTGCTTCTCCCTGCAGGCCTTCTTTAACTTGCTGCTTCTCCTCCTCACCATGTTGTGTTGCTTCATTAAACCAGGAGAAGGGAAGAGAGACAGTGGGTTACACAGAGAGGCAATTTACAAAGTACACCAGCACAAAGTAGAAATAAAAAACAAGCAACCCCAGATCACACAGGTGTGAGAGACATACAAATGCATAATGTCAGTCATAGCTCTCATTGTTTTCATATCCATGAGGTAATTCCTAAGTCCCTTGAGTCCATGACATGCAAGCTCAGGATATAATAAGCAGGGATGAATTAACTGCATGATACATTGATGAACAAAATGAAATCAAGTGCTTTTATTGTACAAGGGGAAATGCTTTGCATTAAACAGTGAACACATCAAATTATGGCTCATGCTGCATAAATGATAATGAGACTCTGTCTCAGGCTGGGTGAGAATGCTGAAGGGAGCAAAGACGCCCACACGATGCTACATCCTAACAGTGCTTATCATTCAACTGGGACAGCAGAATTTATCTTCATAACAAACAGCTCTCCTCTGACAGATACCTGTCTTGGCAGAAGGGCATCCTAGTGCACTTCACACAGCACTGAGCCAGCAATATGGCTATTCAGGCTCTCTACCTTTCCCCCATCCCAATGTCATATATTTTTGTCATTTACCTTGAAATCTAGCCATTCCTTGACATTACTGGAACCACTAGCATTGATGTTATTTGATACCACCACTTCTGTAGATAGAGGCAGGACTTCCCTGCGAGACACAGTAATGTGTCCATGCAAGACACAATAATGGAAGTGAAGGCACAGCTCATGTGTCATGTGGCAATAGATGAGTTATATTTCAATCTTACATTTGAAAGTGACATATTCAGAGATTCCTGAGGGGACTTTCACAGCCTTTTTGAGCTTTTTACTGTTGTTCTGAGCTATGCAGCCAGTCAGTTTTATCTTGATGCTTCCTAGCATTTTCTAGGTAATTTCATTTTGGCATTTAATGCTTTGCCTTGGGAAATCTTGAAGTGAGCTGCTGTAAGCAGTCAATAGCACTCAGGACACGGTCAAGGACAGGCTGGATAGCACTACATTTGTGGCTTGTTTGAGAATGTCTGACAGTAGGTTCAGCACTGCACAATTCTCACTGCTTGAACTGGAAATGAGACTGAAGGATGACTCATGCATTTCCACATCCAACTTCTGCAATGAACCTCTGACCCAGCTAATTTCTCAGAAGCTCCATCTTTTCTTTAAGAAGGAATAATGACAAGAAAGGAGCTAACCTAGTAAGACATTGCAGCCTTGCACTGCAGACAGCACACATCAGGCAAGGATAGGAGGGTTTGAGAAATGTCATCTTGACCTCTGGGTTCTGTTATTTCATTTGCTAGACTTGGGGAGAAGGCTGCTGGTATGAACTGCACAGGAAATGGTAAGTTATAGCTGAACTGTGTAGGGTTGAACTGGTCACTTACCAACTTCTCTAGCTCTAAAATGAAACCAGATTTCTTTTGGAATAAGAAATGAAGAACTTGTTGTTTGCACCAAGATTTTAGGCAAAGGGTTCAGTCATCTAGTTCTAGGGAAAAATCCAGGGCCAAAGGAAGCAACTAAGTACCTGCCAGCCATCCTAGCTACCTGGTTCAACCCCTAAGACTGACCTTAACTTGACTTAGCTGTTGGGTGACATAGTTGAGCACAGTTAGTACCTTAAAATAACCTTTTTATTGGTGTCTATCAACAGTTTCTTTGTCACTCCTTACTTTTTGGTCACACCACTGATATATGCACAAAAACTCTCTTCCTGCAGAAAGCTGCTAAGTCCTTTGCACCCATTAGCTTTCCCAGACACTGATTACAATCAAAGTATAATGTCCAACCTTGTCTCACTACATTGCATGTGCAAGCAGAAGGAAGAGTTTGGCTGGCTTTTTGGAGCCAACAAACTGATCTGTGCACATTTTGGCTGGGTGTTTGCAGCCAAGAAACTGATATATGCATATTTTTAACTTAACAGTGGCTTTTGAAACAAAATCACAGAATTGTTAGGGTTGGAAGGGGCCTCTGGAGCTAGTCTAGCTCCCTGTCACTCCCTTCCCCTGCCAAGGCAGGTCCACCTGGACCAGGTGACACAGGAACGCGTCCAGTTGGGTTTGGAATGTCTCCAGAGGGACTCCATGCCCTTCTCAGGCAGCCTGTCCCAGTGCTCTGCCAGCCTCAAAATAAAGTTCTTTCCCTTGTTGAGCTGGAACTTCTGGTGTTTCGGTTTATGCCCACCGTCCTGTGACTGAGTACCACTGAGAAGAGTCTGGCACCATCCTCGTGGCACCCGCCTTCGAGGCATTAACGAGATCAGAAGCCGTGCGGTTCACATCAGGTAGGCAGAGCACCCGGACCGCCTCCTCCGCCGGAGCCAGCCCAACCAGCTGCCGCTCAGCGAACTCTGCCAAGGGCCCAGAACCGCCGTGCCCGGGGGCGCGGGCCGGGCGGGCCGGGGGCCGGGCGGGGCCGGGGATCGGGCGGGGCCGGGGGCGGTGTCCCGGCTCCCTCCGCCCCTCGCCGGCCCCGAGCCTGGCCCTGCCCCACTGAGCCGCCCCGCCGGCGGTCCCGGGGCTGCTGCCATGGAGCTGCCGGCCGTCAGCCTCAAGGTAGGGGCTTCCCCTGCCCCCGGGGCTGGGCAGCGGGGCCGGGGGGGCGGCTGGGGCGGGTTGAGCCGCGGGCACTCGGATCGGCCCTCCCTGTGTCCTTCTCCTCTCGCATGTTCTCCAGCCGTATGCCTGCTCCAGATCCTGGCTGAGGCCCTGCTCGGAGCTGCGGAGCCCTCCTCAGGAAAAACTGAAGTTTCTACTTTTTTATCACATGCGCAAAAGCTGCGGAAGTTCTGAACGCCAGGAATCCGAGTCGGGGGGAGGTTTAGGTTGGCTATCAGGAAAACGTTTTCCCCAGAGGGTGATCAGGCACTGAACAGGCTCCCCAGGGCAATGGTCACAGCATCAAGCCTGCCTGAGTTCCAGGAGCACAGGCTGGAATTCTTGGGGTGTCTTGTGCAGCGCCAGGAGTTGGTGATCCTGATGGGTCCCTTCCAACTCAGTGTATTCTATGATTCTTGGTTAAACCCACCAGGTGATGACTTCAAAGTTTGCCCCTCCTTCAGGGATATTGCTAAAGTGGCCAAGGACTGTGCAGAGACAACAGCTGGCTATTAACTAGTGACCATGGAGGTTTCTAGCTCAGCTGACCAGAACTAAGCCAAGATAAACACTGCACAAGATCCTGAGGAGACAAAGATTTGCTTGTCAGGCAAAGTATCTTAGAAAAATAAGTCCACTTACTTGGAGCTTATCATCTGATACATAACTGCAATTTCTTTTCTGCTGGGGAGGGCAGGCTCCACTTGTGGGCACTTTGGAAATTTCAGTGAATATCTGATAACCAGAGAAAGGAGATATAAGAGACTTAACCAGTAATGTAACATTTTTCACTTTTGGAAGAAGCACTTC
This sequence comes from Vidua chalybeata, assembly GCF_026979565.1. Lineage (NCBI taxonomy): Eukaryota > Metazoa > Chordata > Aves > Passeriformes > Viduidae > Vidua > Vidua chalybeata. Next base: position 3,015,640 of record NC_071551.1, read on the forward strand.
CTTGCTGACAAGCCAGTGGATGTTAAAATCACACTTTGTTTGTTTTTGATGTTGATGTTTGATTCTGATGTCTTCTGTGCTACCAGACACATGACATTTTCCTCTATTTTTTTTCTTTCACATTTTCAGAGCCCTGAGATTTCTAGGTGTTTGTGTCCTTTCCCAGCTTCACTACTTTGTGATTTCATTTAATTCAGAATGGTTCAGGTGCTTTCTTTGATCAAAGCTTTGCCCAGAGACTGAAAGCATCACAGATCATATCCGGGCTTTTTTTTTTGCTGGTGATTTGTTAAGCTGTGAGCACTGGCCTTGGACCAGGCTGCCTATGGGTTGGATGGGAGAATAGTATTATCTCAGCTACCATTATTAATTCAGCTTTGTACAGGACAGCTTTCATGTGGCTGTATTAAAGATTGGTGTTCATATAATGATGAATACCCCTCTTACTAGTTCACCAAGAAAAGCAACTTCCCTTGTTAGAGGCAAGTAAGCAAATGGATTTTTCAAGACCCAGCTTGTGGATTATATTACATTCTGGAAACTAGCTGATACTTTGCTCTGACAAGTTTGGACTACTGTGTGATTCCCAGGGCACTAGGAAGATTAAAAGATCTTGCCTTCTGCTTTGTTTTTTAACTTGGTTTGATGATTTTTTTTTCCATGATAAAACAACAGTGAAAACTAAGGACATCTTAATTAAAAAGTTTGCCAACACGAAATACATGTTCTGCCATGGGAAATGGAGATAGGAGAGCTGAAAAATACTGCCTTTTTCAATGAATGAGTCACAAAGACAAGAAAACTAAAATGTTGCCTTTCTTCTCTTTTTTCAGACAACCATTCCCCAATCTCTTGCTAGCTAAGTGTGAGTTTGTCCTGGGCAAACTGTTCTAAGCATTAAGAAATTCCTGGTTGTCAAGTTTGTCACTTCTGCTCTGAGCTGCAAAGACAGGAATCAGGAGTTAATAGTTGTACCTACACTTCATTCTGTTCCTGAGTTAGGGCCTGATTCCCTGTAAAATACCACAAAAGGTGGGGAAGATTCTTACTCGGAAGGGGCTTGGAAATAACACACACTGCTGCTATTCATTGGCATGATCTGCTTACTGGTTCTGTGAGATTATAAAGATGAACCTTGTGATAGAAGTAGTTCAAAGAAAGCTGCATGACTGAGCTCTGCTTGTGCCAGAATGTAGCAGTATCATAGCCTTGGGGTCTCTCTTTAAGCTGCTTGCAGAGCTATAAAATTAAGGTAGCAGGCTTTGCCCTGGAGTGGGTGGGGAACATGCTCATTGAACAGGATCTACTGGCTCGGTTTTTACAGCCATGCTCAGCAAAACATGGGGGAAGCAGCACAGCCATACTTTTGCCATGACAGCTTGACAGCTATGATTATTGAAATAATCATGCAGAGCCTTGAAATACAACGTTTGACTTTGATCAAGCCTGGACAATGCCCTACAATCCATGTGCCTGGAAACACATATTTTGTGCTTAGGCATTTTTAAATGCCAAGTCACAGAATCAAGGAATAATAGAGATGTCTGTATGCCATGTGATTAAACCTCCTACTCAAAGCAAGGCAAACTGGAAAGTTAGATCAAATAGCTCAACTCAAAAATCAGCTGAGTTTTAAAATAAGAACAGAGCCATGTCAGCCCCATTGGATAGCCTGTCCCACTGCTTAAGCACTCTCATTATTATCACTGTTATAATAATGAGGAGCATCCTCACAGGTGGCCACTCAGATTCATATTTTGGTATTGTGTGTTCTCAGGTGAATGTCATAGAGTAGGTGAGCTCACTATAAAACAGAAATTTAGATATAACAAGAATATAATTTTAATTTGGAACTGTTTAATTTTTAACTTGGTCAAAATTCAATCTTGTGCTAAGCTCTGTGCTGAAGCGTGTTTAAAGGAGTTCCTGTTCCAAAGAGTTTCCATCTAATGAGAACCTGGCAGACCTAGGCTCTTTTTATGCTTGGCAATTAGTTCCATCACATGCTGGGATTTGCAAAGGAGGTAGGAATTCTCCCTAGCTCTCCCCAGTTTCCAATGGGATGCTTTTAATTACATAGCCATCCTTTTTCCCCAGAAGAGATGAAGACAAAGGACCCACCTTTCTTATTTTCTGCTCTCACCACTAGTTCATCAATAACTTTGGAGTTATTTTCTCAAAAGAAGAAATGTATGTCTGTCTTAGCTACAGACTTAAGTCCTTGGATAGATGGAAACATTTTAAATTCTTCTGCTGTCTTATCAGAAGACTGCCTGCACATTAATTAATCTCACACAGTAACTTGTAGTTTTTCATTAACACCATATTTTCTGTGTTAAAGCATACCAACACCACCAGCCAATTCCATAGAGTGCTGAAGAACTGTCAGGTAAATTGGACTAATAACTAAAAAGGGAATATCTTGGTTTTATTTCAGCAGTCATTCATAGTATAAGCCCTAGTTTACCTGACTTTATGCTGATGACCAAATATACTTCATCATTTAGTAACTGCAGTATTGATCTGGACAGCTTTAAAAAAACCCACCCTGCCTAATTATGTTAACTGGTGAGCCTTGAGGGATCTTGCAGGTATGTAACATGCAATTAAATACTACCAAATTAAGAATTTTCCTGATGTTGTGATAGTCTCTTGAGTAAACACTATTTACATGTCTCCATTCTTATCCAGGAACATATTGTATTTTACTGATTAGCAGGCTTTCCAGTGTGTCTGTGGTACAATTTGGGAGAAGGGGAAGCATGAAGGGTAGTGAAGCATTTTGTTAGCTTTCATGAACAATTAAAAAATGAATTAGTAAAAATCTATCTCAATGGTGTTGGAAGTTACAGCAAAGTCTAGTGAGTGCTCAGCAGCTGTGATGGGGCACTGCAGTGAAGGAAGAGCAGGAAGTCATTTGCATTGTGGTGTCCCGGCAGAGCAGTGTGAGCCACAGCAGCTGGAACACCCCTGTGCTTTCCTGATTATGCTTCATTTATGTCACAGTTTCACTCTCTTCTCCAGCAACTAGTTTTGTTTTAAGTTAGAGCATAGAGAGTTGTTTTAAGTCAAGGAATCTAGCAGGCTGTCAGTAGATCTTAATTTCTTTTTTGTGTCTTAATGCTCCTATCTGCATACAGCTTTCCTGTGTCCACTGAGTAACTTATTCTTCTGCTGTGTACCCATTTCCCAATTTTCTTTCTTTTCCTTTGGCGGGGGTGGGGGGGGGGGGAGTGTGCTTGAGAGGGGTTTGTGTAATGTGGGTTTGGTGTTTTTAATACCAAGGTCAGCAGAAATGCCAATTTGAAGCCTTTCTCACAGCTAGGAAAAAATGAAAGTGCGCCTGTATCCCATGGATCCTCTGATACGTCCAGGCTTCAGCCTTTCTTTAGTGAGGCTGTTAATAGAGCCTGTCTTCCATATTCCTGCTTTCAGAAAAGTTTAGAGAGCAAATATGAGTGATCTCACTTTGCTGGAGTGACCAGCAGGCTATAGATGTAGAAAAAGCCTGAAGTGATATATTGGTGTTCCCATTTGCTCTCTGAATAAACATGTAGGGTATGTTTCCTTGGTTACAAAAACGGCAAGTGGTGGTGAAGAGAATCCTTGTATCACTTGTTACATTATGATCCTTTCTTTGTGGATTTGTCCCATTAAGCACAAGGACCAGGCTCATTAAGGACACTTGCAAAGTACAGAATTCGTGACAGCTTTATCTTATTGCTACTCAGGGCACTGCTGGCAATTGGATCTAGTGGCTTCACTGGGAGTGAAAAGAGCTGTGTGCTCTGGCAGGATCAGGTTCACAGAGTCCTGGAAGAAGCCTTCAGGTCTGTTAATACTGCAGTGAGTTTGGACCGCTGCTCTGAACAGACTGGAAGGAGGTAAAAGAAGGATTTGCTGAGGACTGAAGGGAATTTCTGGGAGCTGTAGGCATGGCTATCCATAGGCTTTTTGGTGATGGGATGCCAGATTTTTCATGTATAAACTATGCTAGCACAGCATTAATCAGATTGCCTGGCTTTCTGTGCAAACTCTTCTGGAGTTCCAAAATTAATAACCCATTTCGAAAAGGCTAAGTGGTCCCTGAATCAGATGTTGACAGAGATGACAAGAAGAGTGAATGACTACAGTGTAGCACCACAGGACATACTCAGCAACAGATGTGGAGAAAAATAGCTTTGTCTTCACTGTCCCAATTGCTTCACCATCTTTCTGCACTAGTTCATGGGCCCAAGCAACTCTTCCACCCATCCCTTGGGAACAAGATGGTGCCATTTCACATTGATCCTCCCAGAGTTCTCCCAACATGCTAACCTGTCTTCCTGTTTCTTTGTTTTTTTGTTTTTTTTTCATAGGCTATCATTCTGGTACATTGGCTGCTCACAGTGTGGTGAGTGATTAGTGTCTGGCCTGGGGGAAAAGAGGGTATTCCTTCAAACTAGGAATGGGATGTTCCCTGGGAATAAGCACTCCCTGTTTGTGCCTGTGTGCAAAAAGATCCTAAATCTAAGAGTGAGGTGGTTGTATGGGAACAGGGATGAAACCAAACTGTTGCAGGCTTATTGTGAATGTGAGCTGGATTTTTTGTCTCATTTGGCAGGGGAAGCATGAATTACATGTTGCCACTCTCCTATGCCTGGGGAAATTTCAGTGTCCTTGCAGTGGGGATCTGGGCCATTGTGCAGCGAGATTCCCTTGATGCCATAACGATGGTGAGTGTAAGAGTACTGGTCTCCCCCAGGCTGCTCAGGAAGAGGGTGGAGGGCAGAGTCTTTGAGCTAGTGATGATTTTCAGCTGTTCCCAATACAGAAGTTCCCTGTTTGGGTGGGTTTGGGTTTTTTTAAAGAAAGCATATAAATCTATGAACTCTGTAAACCATGGTGAGAAGCATTCACTGTCAATTATTTTTCTTCTCAGAGATGAGACATATTTGATTCTTCCTTTTTTTACCTGCTATTGTAACTTGTAATGCCAGATGAGGACTCAAAGTGTTTAATATGCTTTAGTTGGAGGGGCTCTGTAAAACCCTTTTCTGAACATTGAATAGATTGGCAAACAAGAATAAACAATTCTAGAATATATTATGAGAAGATACCTGACAGGAAAAGATATGAAATACAAGATCATTCATCTAGGAGTATCTGTCTGCCTGGGGCTGTACCAAGAGTGCTGTGTGATACTGGGGTGAAGGATGATTGTGCAACACAGATTCACAGGAAACAGATATTGACTGTTACTGTCAGTGGTTAAACCCTTGTTCTGTTCATGTCCCATTCTCTGTCCTTGTTTCCAGTTCTTGACTGGCCTGCTGTTCACAGTCCTCACAGACATCATTCACATCTCCATCTTCTACCCTTCACACGACTTCCTCAGTGATGCGAAGCGTTTCAGTATAGGCATGGCCATCTTCAGTCTCCTCCTCAAACCCGTGTCCTGCTATTTGGTGTATCGAATGTATCAGGAGCGTGGAGGAGAGCTCACCTTTAACATAGGTAGGATGCTTTTTCTGCTTCCATGTCAGTGTGGGCCACCTCCTCAGGACTGCCTTGCACTTGGGACCCTTCAGCCTGAGCTCTGTGCAACTGGATACTGCCCTCCATTCCAGGCAAACAGGGTGTCTTGCTCATGTTTGTTATCCCATTTTGTCATTCTGGCGTGTCTTTGGCCTTAAATTTATATTCTTCCTCCCTTCCCTTGCAGAACTGAAGTTTTTGACAGCCATTTTGCCCACAATGATGTTGAGAGGCTTTTCCTCTCTTCTTCCTCCTCTCTTCCTGCTTCCTTCCCTCCTTCATCTTCCTTCCTTCCTCCTGCCTTTGTGTGTGTTTGTTGGAAACTTTTGGGTGTCCTTTCTTTGTCAACCCTTTTTTTTTTTCCTTCTGGGGGAAAGCAGAGGCAGTATTTCCTCTGGCTGGATTATGAACAAGGGGAAAATAAAGCTGGATTTCTAACTCCATGTGGGCCACACATGTCCTATTTACCTTGATTGCTTTGGACTTTGTTCCTCACATGGAAAATGGGACTAATGTTTACCTGATGGGAGTTAGCTTTGAGACATTTAATTTTTCTCCGGTTGTATTTGAAAATGATAACGTGGAAGATTTGCCAGAGAGGATGGACTGTGGCTAGATGTTCTGGCTCTTGGTCAGCTTTCCCAAGCATTCCTGGTACTAGTTCATGCCTTGGCAGCTGCCAGGGATTGATTGTTTGCCAGGGATTGTTGTTTGAATTCATGCTGGCAAAACCTGCAGCCTGTCACAGTTCTGTTTGTCATCCTAAGAAGGCTATGCAGGACAAAAGATGGTGTACCTGCATTACAGTGTCTGGAAGCTGTCTCTTATTCTGCTTTGGTGGTAGCAAAGATCACACTCCTGTGAAAAGAGGAGGAGAAGCCATGGAAAGAAACCATGGCTTAGGGCACTGTGTGGTATTTGCACCTCTCTGCTTAGTGGAGTGTGGATGTCATCTCTGCCAGCTACTTGTGAAAATCCAGATGGATATGTCTTACCTGGGTCAGGAGGCATGTGAGTCACCTGCAGTGCCTTTTTTGTGTCAGTTTTTATTAACTGCTCACTGTGCTTGTCATTAGGATTCAACATGTGTATAGAAAGTATTGGTATAATTGAGGAGTTAATCTCTTTGCTAGGAATTTGGCACACTTCTTTTCAACCACACTGTCCCAAACTGAGAGTCTCCTCTCAGGCACAGGTGGGAATTAAGACACTTTGTAGTTTCATATCCTCTCCTGAACTGTCTTTCTTACAAGATTTTCAATACTGTGTGTTGCTTTGTGATGAATGTGCTTGACAAAATTACTCTTATTTTCCTGCTATCTGGCATTTTCTTTTGAACCCAGCAGTGTTGAAATTTTCCTGGCCTTTTCTGTCTTGTTTTCCTTCTATACTAAGTTCCTCTTTGTTGCCTGGGAGCATCCTTGCTGCTTAGAACAAATCCCTCATAGTCTGGTGGCTATCTGTGATTCAGATTGCTTTCTCCCCATGGCAAATGCCTGGCCCATAGATAAAGAGCTGTCCATGGACATTCTCTGCCTCCTTCCTGCTCATCCCCTGGACAGTAACATGATTTTGCACAGACAAATTGTTCATAGTGCAGTTAGGAGCACTGTTGAACTCAAATTTGTGCCACACTTGAGGCATAGCTGCGTTTTTGGGAAGAGTGGTTCATGGATGTATCGTTCCTTTAAATCTATGCTGTCAGCTAGCCACAGTTCCTGCAGCTTCTGGCTCTCTCTGTTCATTTTTCCCTGAGTTCTCATATATTTTATCTTGCTGAAATACACTGTTACAGGAACCTGTTGTGCTGCTGTGGGGTATTGTGGGTCTTGCTTTTTTAGCCACAGCCGTGTGGCTACTAAGAGAGTGATTCTCAAGGAAAGAACAGGCGTGTTGGATGAATGACTTTTCTTACCTCCTGCCTGTTTAGTGAGGATCACAGACCACAGGTGCTGGGAGCTGGTAAAATGTGTGCTCTTGAGCTGCTGTACAGTTTCTTCTAGAACATTCAATTCTTGTGCTTTTGCCTTTGTCCCAAGCTTGTTCTCTTCCATCTCCATTCAGGTGTCACCGGTGCAGGCCGGGACCAGAGCACCTACGAGCCCATTGATCAGCCAGACGCGCCTCCACAGTGGCCTTCCTCAAGCAAGGCAGCCCAGCCGCCGTACTGAGGCACCCAGCAGCCCAGGACAGACACTGCCCTTGCCCAGCCAAGCCTTGCACTCTTCCCACTGAGCAGCACCTGCTACTGGGAAAACAGGAGATCTGATATTTCTTTTGCCTACCTAAAGGTTAGGCAGATGGGTTCTGCAGTAAGTCCAGGAGATCTTGGAGGTGTCATGTTAAGCACTGTGTAATCCCAGTACTCTCCTTTCTTCCCTCCCCCTAAATCCCTCCTCTGTACGTGTGACTGGAAGCACTTTCTGCAGTCATCCAGTCTTCAATTGTGCTTCCTCTTCTTTATAAGAGAGCCACTTAAAGTACTCCTGGACAAGCAATCTTTAAAAGGCTTATGGACTGCCCTAAAACAATACAGTGTAGCCTGATTTTATGCAGATATATTTCCAGGAAACATCTAGGAGTTCCCAAGAGCTGGTTTTGATGGCATTATTTAACTTCTTGTGCTCCCAGTATCTGGTATTGGGATTTGTTAACTGATGCTTTTACACAAGTTGAATGTCCTCCAGGATACTTAAAATGACTGTTGAATGTAGTGCCTTTGTGCCTTGAAATATCCTTTTGCCTTCAGCTGCTTGTCGTAACAGAACTTGAAATGTTACATTTTTCTAAGAAAACTATAAAATGAACACAGTTTTTCTGTGTTAGAAAAAGTTACACTGGTCCCTTATGTCTCATTTGAAAATGTAGTTTTTCCTGAGGGCTTGGGACTGTAGCCAGGCAGTCTGGGAGGGTCATTATGGGGAAAGGTCTACAGGGCTCTGATGGCTTTTAGCCTAAGCTTTACTCTCAGAAGTAGAAGATTCTGCATATAATTGTGTGGATGGGAAGATGGGCTAGTAAAATGGGGATTGAGGAAAGATGGATTTATTTACACTGTAGATGTGAGTTCCATTGGGAGTGACAGACTATAGACTATTGTTATGCAGGAAAAATCTGTCTTGCTGTGGCTTTCAGGTAAGATTCTAAAAAAAGAAAACCAAAAAACAAAACCCCAGAAACAAGCAAACAACCAAATTTCAACAGGATTCATTTACAGAATAAAATGAGTATGTTAGCTTTGGCAGAATTCTAGTGCTAAGAAGATAGAAAATCAGAAGATTTTTCTGAAGCAAGTTCATTGTCAAAGTTTATATCTGTTATTTTACAAGTGCATTTCTCTTGACAAGACATTCTGCTGTGTTGATTCTTCAGTAACCAAGACCCCTGCTGACTTTGCTTTAACCTCCAGAAGCATGCCATTTGTATTTTTAAAACCAAGCAGTTTTCTCCCAACTTTGATCACTTCAGACATAAGCAGATGCTTCCTCTACTCTGCTGCACAAGCACTACATTGGTGTACCTGAACCAAGCACATGGTAAATGCCATAGAAGTCTTGTACATTCTTTTTACAGGCTTTATGTATAATAGGGCACAAGAATAGGAATTAGTCTGTTCTTGTGATTAGATGGCAAAGAAGGAAGGAGCAGGCAGAAATTGCTGGGGCTTGTGGAGTTACAGAGCCTTTATGTGAATGGGTTTTTTTCAGCTCTTTAGAACTGTACAGTGACAGCACAGAGCCCTGAATAAGACATTTAAATGCTATGGGGTTTTTTTTTACCTAGACTCATGGGCCACAGACTGAAAATCACTGCTTTTAATGCTGTGGGGTTTGGGTGTTGGCATGGTCAGTTATATCTAGGGAGGCCTTCCCATACATTGGAAATACCCATCTAGCTGACCTGCCATGCATTTTCTGTGGAAAATTTGGTACATTTGGGAGCTCCGAGAAGCAGAGCAAGGCACGAGTAACGCTGATCTTACAGTGCCTCAAGGATAACTATTTTGGGCAGTAAATCAGAGGTGATGATAAAACCAGACCCCTCTCCTGGCTGAGGAGGAAGAGAGTGTTTGTACCTGGTTCAGGAGGGCGTGAGGGGATTCACGGAGCTGCTGTGCCAGAGCACGGCCTTGCTGGCTTCACGGTGGGCCTCTCGTGGGGTCTCAGTGAGATCTCCTCAGCCAGACAGGTGCGATGCTCCATTCGGCTGGTTTTGCTTTGTTTTTTTTTAAATCCTCGGGTGCTGCTGTGCCCGGGGTTTTGGTGGTGAGCAGGCAGCTCGCTAGGATGAAGCCTAGCCCGCCCAGGGCAGGTGCCTCCCTCAGCGCTGGCGCGTTCGGGTTCCGGCTGGGGAGGAGGGGGAAGAGGAAGACGTGGCGGCTGTCCTGAGGCGCTGTCCTGAGGCACTGCCCGGGACAGCCACGGCTCCCGCCCGGCATGAGCCCCCCTCACCCCGGCCGGGGCCCAGCTTTAATTAGCCATGGCCCAGAGCGGCTTTCCCCGGCCATCTGTAGCCCCGGTCACCGACCTAATCGGGGGGATAAGCTGCTTATGGAGCCGCAGCTGGAGCGGGCGCTGAGGGGGCCGAGGGTGGTTGTCGCCGCGGAGGAAGCGCCGGCTCAGAGGCGTGTGGTCCCCGGGGCCCAGCGGTGCAGCCGGGGCCTCTCGCAGTGGGTAAGTGGAGCCTCGGCCGTGGGTGAGGAGCTTCTCAGTCCCACTGCTGCGTCCTGGGACACCGGCGTGCTTGGGTGGCGGCGCTGGGGAGGGAAGGCCGCCTGTGCGTGCCTGTTGATCTCACGGGCATCGTGCGACGGCAGTGATGGTTTGTTAGGTTTGTAACGCTGAGCAGTGTTTGGGAAAAAAAAACTGCTTTCTAAGGCAGCTGAAGTGTGATCTCGGAGTAATCACTGGCCCCAACTTGGAATATGAAATGGATCAGCCTTGATCTACAGGGATCGGGAAATAAGCACTGTGTGTGCAGCACAAATGTGTGTATTATGGGTCTGGCATTGTTACCGTATTGCTGAAATGGCATTTGCTTGAAAGAGCTTGATTTACATTTCATTAACTGTGCTGTTTATTTCCTTTTACTTATAACAACAGAAATGACTTGATCCTCTTTATTTTTATTTGCTTAATTGAATTTGTTTCAGGTTTAAATGCTGTGTTGCTGCAAAGTGTGTATATAGGAAGCATGCATTAAATTCCATTTTAATTGGAATTATAAAAACTAATATAAAATCCATTTGCCATAGATTTTGCATAAAAGTAGATCTCCCAGTTCATAAAATGTGCAGTTTGCCTTTGAGTATCTTTTGGCCTCAGAAGAAGTTTAAAAAATATCTTCGTAAGATCTTGTTGTGACTGAGATGAACCCTACTGCTTAAAAGTTGTTATGTTAAAGATCTGAGTAGCAATTTCAGAAGGCAGACAAACGTGATTTTGAAAGGATACTATTTCTTCCAGATCTCAATGAAACTGAAATTAGGAATGAGTGAGGTGAAATACACCACCTGAAATAACCATGGTGATGTGTAGAGAACCTGGTACCTAGCACAAAGAATTGAATAGAAGAGCTAAAACAATCACAAGTTATCAAGAAAATAGATTATGTCCAGATTCTTGAGCATTAGGTAGTCCAGAGCCGGGTTTGGGGTATTCACAGAGCAAAACAACACTGAAAAATGTGGTGGGTTTCTGTCCTTTTGCGATTTAAATCCTTTGTAACACCCTTTTGTGATACATTCCTTGTTGATTGGATATTTCTGGGATGCAAGGAGTGCTTCCATGGAACACCAGTCCAATGCATTTTGTGGTTATACTTCATGCAGTGATAGGCACCCTAAGGAAGGCAGCTGTGCTTTGTCTGTTCACTCTGTAGTTGCCAACTTCAACTGGTCTGGAAAAAATAATGGGATCTTTCCGTTCATGGCACCCTCGGTGATATATGAAAGGCAGTAACAGCAGTTCCCAGGGATAATTGCAGCACCGCCTGACTGTCTCCTGCTGCTTTAGAAACTGTGTTTGCTCCCCAGATTGCGGTGATTACTGAAGGAGTTTGCATGTGAGAGGGAAAAATGAGCTGTTACAAACAGGGACAACTGAGACTCAAATGTTCTCGTAGAAGAGAATGAGATAAACACAGCTTAGAAACAGTGCAATTTGGCAGGAGGCTTTCTGGAATTAGACCGTGTTTGAAAAAGACAATGGGCATTGATTTCATTGCTGTCTCTTCTCAGACTGACTAGGAGGTTTTAAGATGATAGAGATGTGTCTGTCTTTGTACAATACCATTTTCATTTTTTAAAAGAGAGTTGGAAAAGAATGGTGGTTAGAATGACAGTGATTGACAGCTTGCTTTTAGAATCTGAGAGAATGGAACCACAGTCCTCTCAATTTGCACTTGCCTGTTAGCAACTTAAGAATCCATTTCCAGCATGAATGTTATATGTATAACCATCAACCTTAGTGCAAAGTAGGTCTCCCAGCTATGCAGTAAATCTTCCAGATTAGGGGACAGTGTGGCTTTTATGGATATGTTAACATGGTTTCATCCTTTACTGCAGACAAAAAGAAATAAGTCTTTGTAGCCTTGAATTTGGGATAATTCAGCCTTGCTAGCAACAGACTCCTTCTGAGGCTGCAGGTGTATAATGCTGGAAGTCTTTGTTTTCCAGGTTTTTTGTTGAGAACCGAATCTGTCCTTTTCATTCATTCCTGCTCTGCCAGATACGATTGTCTGCTGAAAAACAGGAAGAGAGTAGTGTCCATAACACTTTCAGGACTGAGGCTGGTGGATCAGAGACAAGAAATTCACAAGGAAAGTACCCAAAGGCTTTAGCAAACTAGGCAAGATGAGATAGGAAACACTCAAGGTCCTTTGCTTATATTTCTTCTTGTTTTTCTTCAGAGCAAAGAAACATTCAGAAGAATGTGAATTTCAATCTGTATTTGGGCACTAGAAGTCGAGTAGACATTTCTCATCCCTGGCCTGAGGCTGCAGCATTCAGCATAAGCCCAGAGACAGCAGCACAGGGCTAACTGTGTACCACACCTCTGTCAGATGGGAAGAGATCCCAGTCTGAAGACAGACTAATCTCTCCTGCCCTTCTCAGCCATTCCCGGACACTGCCAGTCAGTTCTCCAGTTCCTGCTTGCTGCAGCAGAATAATCTGCAGCAGAATAATCTGTGCTCTAGGCTGCAGCAGCACAGCTCTAAGTGTGTAGTTCATACAGTCCCCATCTTGCTTCGTCAGTGCTCCCTGCTGTATCTCCCCCAGAGGCACTGCCACCTTGAGGCTTGTGTTTTGGAAGGGAGAAGGAGTGAGAGTATTGACTTTCCTCAACAACACCATCTGAAGCAAAGGCAGCTGGTAGCTGCTCCATACCCACTCTTCACCATCACTATTCAGAAAGAAGGAACAAGAATTGTGACTACTCAGTGGAAAGACAACAGCATCAGCCTTCTGCTGCTTCTTGTATGAATCCTGTGAACCCTTTACTGGTCAATGCACCTTTGTCATCTCATGCTCCAGATTTCCCTCTTAGGCATGAATTAGTGGCTCCTTCTTTAAGGAGCTCAAGTGAAAGTGTGAACACTTGTCACAGTTCAGCCCTGACCCTGGGGAATCTTGATCCATCTAATTTTGAGTCTTTTCAGTCTCTTTTGCAATCCTCACAGATTTCTGCTAGCTTGTACTGTTCAGTCCAGAGGCTTAGGCAAGAGAGTGCTTTAATGGGGATACGGGGTTCCCTCCCTCTGGAGTCGGAGTCTTCTCCAGTCACTGGCCATTCATGCTTTGCTCCTGATGATTTAGGTCCCAGTATCCTGACCATGGGAGAACAGCTAGCTGCAGTAAAAACCAGTGCTGCTCAGGCAAGATTGAAGTGGGGTTTCCCTTTTGCTAAAGACTGGAGCCTTAGTGCAGTGACAAGAGACTTCAGTCCTGCTGAGCCTCTCTCTGTCTCTTACAGATATGGATATATTGGCTCAAACATATGGAGAACCAAAATTTCAGGTGGCATCCAACCACAAACCCTTGCTTCTGGAGTGGGCTCTGGCAGGCTAGTGGATACAGAAGCAGATTCCTCCTTTAATTGCTCCCCTTTCTTCAGATGCCAGTCCCTGGTAAAGCCATTTCTGGAAACTGGTAGTCTTTATGTTCACAGAAAAAGTCATTCTCCTGGAAAGGTTGTTAAAGGAGAACAGACATCTAATGGAGGGTCTCCATGTGTTGAGTCTTGGAAGAAAGGCCTTTCAGCCAGTCTGGATCCAGAGGGTCTGCAGGTGTTACTGGAGACAGATTTGGGGGGGGCTCAGAGGAATGTTGGTGTAGCCATGTGTGGGACTCCTACAGAAGTGTATGTGAGCGTTGCTTCTCATCCTGGAGATAAAGAGTTTAGACCAGGCCAGCAGCTTAGTGTTAAATCTGTAGAAGTCAACAACTCTCATGTTAAGTGCAGCAAGGAGTCAGAAGAGGTATGTGACTCCAGATCACGAGCAGCCAGAAGAACAGCTGCAGTGGGCAGCAGCCAGTCCAATCCCTTGGGTACACCAGTTGAAGAAGGCTTTAATGAACATTCTGATGTAGATTGTATGAACGTGAGCAGAGAAGGAAGGAGAAACAAATACTCCTACCAAAGCAGCCGGTGGAATTTGGAAGCTGATGGCAATCTCGAGCAGTCTGAAGAATGTTCTCTAGAAAGGAATGCCAAAGAGCCACGGTGCTGTGAAGAAGGGAGCCAGACACAGAAAACTGTGCCCAGAGAGGTGAGGGTGTGGTCACTGTGAAGCATCTCTGTTCACAGGTATTACTTGTGCTTGTTTCTGCCACTTGCTAGAGGTGCAGAGTTGAGGTACAAGTGATGGGGATGCTTGTCCTATAGTTTTTTCTTGTCACTGAATGGCCAGAATCTCGTCTCTTACAGTCCTTCTTCATCACAACATATGCATCTTTGCATCTCACATGCTTCTTGCTAAAGACCAGCTTGTCAACTTGGTCGTTTTGGGAATGTAAACACCTGTTAATATTCTCTGATCTGCATACTGAGGGAAAGCATTAAACTGGATTTTACTCTAAGCATTGTTGCAGGGCCCTGAGATTTCAGGCTTTTTGTGCCTTTTTATGTCTGAAGTATATAAGAATATTCACAGAGCAATGGTGTGGGAGCAGTGTCCAAGGCATCCCACATAATACATGATCTTAAGGCAGTCCTGCTCTGGTCTCCATCCAAAATGATGTGTGCCACAAGGACAAATTCTTCAACAGAATGGAGCAGTGTGAATAATTGTGAATTACTGTCTCTTGTGTGTTTGCAGATCTCAAAGAACTGCTTCTGGTCATTGAAGGTGAATGAGCAAAGGTAAAAAGACTCTGTGTTTTAAGTATGAATGTGCTGGTAGTTAACCAAGGAGCACTTCTGGAAAGTGACTAAAGAGTCATGTCCCTAGGAACATTTGGATTTAGGACTTAGTCTACCTTAATCTGCTGTTGTTGGCTGAGGGGGCTGCATCCACTTCTTTTCAAAGGATTGTCATTTAGAATGGAGCATGACCTAAAAAATAATTTCTGTATCTTTTCAACGCTATCGTCGAAATTCAGCCTTGGTTGTTGCTAGAAATGAAGAAGTGTTGTATCATCAGTGCTACTCTTCAATGCAGCAAATTCCAATGTGCTCACTGCACAGTTAGAGAAGATCAAGAGCTAGACTTATCCATGAGATGGAATGCAAATTTGTGGATAAAACGTGAATGAGGTTGCTACCAGTTTAGCAACAGTTTAAGATTCCTTACTTTGGTGAGAGATTGCATATTTTCCATTCTTTAGAGAGAATGATTTGAAATAACCTCTTTACAACTTGATGGCTGAACTCTGATTGCCACCTCCTGGCTGGTTTAACTTTCCTTTCTGTTAACAGGAACTCACCTCTGTTTTTCATTTTTAAGTTTCTGGCACTTTTGTGACAAACAAATCCTAACAAGGTGTTTCCAAGCCTGGAGGAGACATATCCTTTGGAAGAGGGCAGCCACGCAGCTTTACAGACTCCAGCTGCTTCAGAAGGGCTTTGGTGCTCTGCAGTGGACTGTGCACCAAAGGAGGACACAATTGGAGGTGGCCCAGCAGAGACATGCTTCAGCTCTGCTAGCTGCCAGCTTCCAGAGGGTGAGCACTGGCTAGGGACAGTAGTGCCATGAACTTTCTGCTGTGCAGTCAGAGAAGGCAGAAATCCTGTTCAGATAGGGAGGAGGAAGGGATACCCTGTGTGAAATTCTGTGATGTAAACCCCGGTTCCAATACTCTGTCTGCAATTTGTTCTAATCATGTGGTTTCTTCTTCAGTGGAAGGAAGCTATGGCAAAACAGAGCAAGAAGGAAGCTCTGCATCCTGAGCCTTACTCCTATACCCAAAGTTCATCAGCAGGGATTTTTGCAGTAGGAAGATTAGCCACTATGACATCTTCAGCTCAGCATCAGCTTGGAACAGGATACGCAAAGGAAGTGGAGCAGGCTCATAGGTAAGCAGAGATCATTCTCTTTCTGTTATCTTGGACAAAGGGAGGGTTACAAACACAGGGAAATTTTTTTCTCAAATGATGGCAGACTTGTTTCCATGTCCTTGGATGTATTGCTGTGGATAAACACTGCAAGAATTAGCAGTTTAGTGTTAAGAACTAAACAGTCCAATTTCAGAGCTTCTGTGCCCCAGTGTTTGCAGTCTGAGTGTCTGACAGAAATACTCCTGTACTAGTTCTTTGCTTCAGCTATCACCTGCATATGTGATACAGGGGTAAATGAGGTTGGAGTCAGGCAGTTCTACAGTCTCTAGCAGTAGTTTGGCAGTAGAGGTGTCAAAAGAAAAGCCTTTTGTTGAGGCAGAACAAGGCCTTCTTTCTGAAGGCAGAAGAACAAGTTGAGACAAAAAGAGAGAGGAAAGCCCTGGATTCTGTTCTGTGAGTGCCTCTTTGGACAGCTGGATGTCAAAGCATGTTTGTGGCTCTTTCAGGATGGAGGGAGAACTGTGGACACAGCTTCGTCATAGGCAGAGAGGAGATGAGTTCTGCTGGAGAGCTGAAGCAATCAGAGACATGAGACGGCTGGCTGGTAAGCACACATTCCATAGCCTTGGAACAGCTTGGAGGTATTCTCTGTTTCACCAGTTTTTGTGGTTTGTGTCTAGTTCTTGCTTTGAGCTCTTTCAGAATGTGATCCTGTAAGTAGCTGGACCAATATGTGTGATGGTGGAGGATGGCCACTCACCATGTCATACAAGTTTCGCCTCATTCCTTGTATGAATTCAGCTGCAGCATGTGTTGCTCCAGCAATGTGAGCTGCCTCCCTTAAGTGTCCTTCCTCTGGCAGCTTGGATTTAAGCCAGGGAATGTTTGCTGTGTGACACAAAGTTGTTTGAAGTTCTTCTGCTATTTCTCTTCCTGTCAATCTCTTCCTGCCCTGCGACACAGCAGCTTTCAGACTGTGGCGCTTACAGAAGGAGCTGCTGAGCAAAGAGGAAGCCAGGCTTTTGGGAGCCCGTGCTCTGCTGGAAAAGAAGAAGCTACGAAACATTTTCTGGATGTGGCATTCCCAAAGCTTGGAAATGAAAGAGATTCAAACAATGACAACTCAAATCCAAAGAAACTTGGTCTCCCGGTGAGTTGATGAGATCTGGTTTTTATGTGAAAAATCTGTTCGCTGTGAAAGTCCATGGAATAACAGAGCCAACCCAGACAGTAATAATTGTTCCATCTTAAAGCCATCTATCCTTTTGCTTTAGGAGTTAATAAAGATGAAGGTAGGGGTAGAAACATAAAAAGGAACTGCTGTGGCCAGAGATGTTATCATGTGCCTCCTGTGCACTGCCAAAACTTTTTTGTCCCGACTTTTGATGTCCTGAAAGACCAAACCCAAGAGCAGCCACTGTGCTGCTGTGCTCTAAGCATGACAGTGGCTTTTTACTGAAATAAACAAGTAGAAGCTCAGGGGACAGCTTGTGTCTGTCTTTCCTGAACTAAACCCAGTCTCAGGAAGACACATAAGCTCGTATAAGTGTTTTTCAGCATTTTCCTTTGGTATTCTCAGGTGCTTCAGTACATGGAAGGAGACCGTTGAGCAGAAGGCACTTGACAGGTGCAACCTGGCCCACCTGAGAGCAGTATCACTGAGGAAGCACTTCCAGCAGTGGGCTGAGATGCTGCAGGTCAGAGGAGGTGATAAGCAGGCAGTGGTGAACCTCCTCCTCCTACGATGGAGGCAGCATTATGGTGAGCAGTTTGGGGTGTGTGCAGAATCTAAGCTTTAGAGGTGCTTAGGCTCCTTCCTCTTCTTGTGCACTTGAAAACAGCCTGAAAACAGAGGGGCTCAGATGATAAAGGGTATGAACAAACCAGAGTGGGCAGAGGACTGGTTCTGGGTGTGTCAATGAAGCTACAGGGAGGTTTGTCGCTCTGCATCATAAACCAAACATAAATTCTTAAACCTTGCTGAAAAGAAGCAATTTGAGGGTTGGGCTGGGCTGGGTTGGACTGCCTTGAGACAAACAATCTCTTGTTCCTTTATGTAACTGGTTAAGGAGCAGTTATGAGCTCAGTAGCTGACAAGACTGTGACAAAGAGGCATGAAAGTCAGACATCATGGACTGGAGAGAGACAGTTTCTGGAAAAAACAGTCTATTCTTTTGATGACTTCTGCCAAAAATTGAAGCTGCAGAGAGTATATCTGCTGTGGAAAACAAGGCTGTGTGAGCATCACAAGGCTGAGTGAGTGCAGAAGAGCCAGTCCCATTAGTAGTGTACGCTTGATTTTCTGAACCTTTTGCTAGAGCCCCTTTTACCCTATCTATTATCCATCATGTCTGTGATAGTCACCCCCTCTGGTGTTCTTCTTCTGTCACTTTACTGTCTCAGTATCTCCTGTCTCAGTTCTTTCTCTCAGACTTTGGAGCAGTGTAAACTCAGAAAAACTCTGAAATTATGGCACCAAAAGTATCTCATGCTGAAGACAATTGAACAAAGTTCTAAGCACTTGCATAGAGCTGTCTATGAGGAACCTCTTGCCATGCTGTTTTCTGAGGACCTCTCAACATCATCTGGCTTTGACAGCAGTGCACCAGCTACTCTAACCTCTCAAAGCTCATTGGAAAAGGTGAGAAGGTCTTAGTACACCTAGACTGCTCTGAGGTATTAAATTGCTGGGATTTTTCAGGGGAAAATAATCTGCTTCAGCATGGTATTGTTATCAGCATACTGGGCTTAAAATATAGTGCTGAATCTGTGGGGTCTTGAAGCTGAAATGAAATCTGAAAGAGTAAAGTCAATGTTCTCTGTGCCTTTTCTGGTTCATCATTTAGAGATGTGGGAAGGTGCTGAGCTAGTGAGTTTCCCTTGTACAGTTGCTTCTGTTGGTGGCTGCAAGGGATGAGATACAAAGAGCTTCCTCACTGAGACAGTGCATATGCTCATTTCTCAATATAGAATATTTCAATATATATTCTATATATATAGAATATGTATAGAAATACATGTATTTCTATATATAGAAATACTTGTATTTCTGGACTTGATATAGAAATTATTAGTATAGAAATAACTTCCCCATCACTTACATGTTCCCTCTCCAGAGGTGTCATGGCTAGCCTGCAATTCCTTTGGATGCATTTTGGATTTGCCTGAATCCTTGATTAAAAAAAAAAAAAAAAAAAGGCATGGTCAGAGCTGTTAGCTGGGTTCTTGCACTGTGAGGACATTCACCTCACAGCGTGCTCCTCCCTTCATACCTGCAGGAATGCAGTCTTAGTGACAGCAGCCAGCACAGCTTCTCCTCCCTTCTGACTGCTGAGGATGTCACACACATGTCATGTCACAGTTCTTTCCTTCAACTCCACCAGTGCACAGAGCTGCCAGCTGAGCTGGGTGGGGAGCCGTGCTTGCAGACCTCCTTCCCTGGATCTGGGTGAGTTGGAGACTGGTTTTTTGGGGTGCTGGTAGGAGTGAGCCCTTGTTTGGACTGGCTGAATTCCTTTCTTCTGGATAATCCCTCATGCCACATCACGCCATCCTTCCAGGGGACTTTATCTTCTTTCTTTCCTTCCTCACCCAACACTTTTGTCTTGCAGAAGAAATTGGTTCGTGGGAAATCAGTTCCAGTCTTCAGTGCTCCAGAGTCCAGATAATAATTCCCAGCCTCTCACCAGTTACTCTGTGTGGGAAGAGGTGAGGCTAGAAACTGCTGTGTAAAATGTAAATATACAAGTGTTTTCTGCATATTCAAATTTAGCAAAGAGCCTTTGGGTTTCAATATCAGCGTATGGAAGGTCTCACTGCTATTTTGTTCTGTCTCAAACAGAAGGTTTGGGAGATTGAGGCTTCTCTCAGGGTAACTCTTCCCTACCATTTGTCAGCTGAGTGGAAGCAGGGCAGGTGTCAAGGATTTAAAAGTGATGTGTCTGGGTGTTCATGTGGGTTGTATGGGTTAGTGACAGAGCTGGGCAATTGCAGAAGTGACAGTGGCAAGGAGAGACAGCTGAGCTGTGTGGAGTAACTGATATAACAGCAGTTCAAGGCCCTTTTTTGCCTTTCTGGATTACAGGGCTGCAGTTCTGACAAGGAGGTGAAGAGTTGCTGGCAGCAAGCAGAGAAATACTGCCTGCAGAGGTGCTTCATTGTCTGGTTAACTCAAACTCACCATCATGTAAAGGCCCAGCAGTACTGCAGGCGCATTCGGCTGTCTCGGTAGGGATCATGCTTTCCAGAAGTTTCCTAAAGCTCTCTGTTTTGAAAGCTTTCTACTTGCTTTAATTCAAAAAAAAGAAAAAATTCTTCCTCTAGCTATTTTATTTTGTCTTCAGTGGGAGTTTTGCAGCCCATTATTTTGGAGTTTTTCAGCTTCAAAATTACTATGTAGGAACACAGTAATTTCTGGTTTGATGGAATGTCTCACAAATTAGAGCAAGCTCAGCTCTGCTGATAACAAGTCCTGGTAACTTCCTATGCACTGAACTGGCCTTGATTTCTATTGATTCCAAAGCTGAAGAGCACAACAGGCTTGGCACAGCCAGGACAGAAAACCTTACTCTGAACAGCTTGTCCTGTCCATTATTTCCCCTGACATTTAATGGGGAAAGGATGTTAACAGATCAATGTGTTTCCAAAACTCCCTTATATGTATGTTTGTTGTTAAATTTTCCATTACAAAGATGTGTATCTCTGTGAGTTGTTCCTGCAGTCAGTGCAGCAAACTTTGTCCTTCTCAGAGCCTTTCTCAGCTGGCACCACTGGGTCATGGAAAATAAGAACCAAAAAGCAGCAGCAGCCCTAAAATATGGAGTTCATTGTTGCCAGATGGCTTTCAGCCTGTGGAAAAGGAGACTGGCCCAGAAAGTGGAAGTTGACCGCAGATTCAGGTGTCATGTTCACCAGATGGCTGCTGATGCTCTGTGGCATTGGCATTCCTGCTGGCAAAGTGAGTTACCCCATCCCACTGCATCACTTGTGTCTGTAGAAGAGAGAAGCTCTTGGAATAGTTGGGATGGAGAAGGTCACACTTGTGGCTGTAATTCTGTGCACTGCTCCTCTGGAAAGGCACATACTACTCCAGGAGTTAGTAGGTGCATGTGTCACTGCATTCTTCTGGCTATCAGTAGGACATGTGGTCTACTGTTTTGTCATGCTTTATATTAGGGAAGATGCTCCCTTGACACTTCTACCTACACTACCTGCAGAAAAGAGTGTTCAAGCAGTGTATTTTAGCAGCTGGGGAGTTAAGTGGACTTCTGTGCAGCATTCCAAGTTTGAACATGTCTCCTCAGACCAAGCAGTCAGGTTTTGCTTCAGTGGGAGCAAGGTGTATCTTTAGGGGTGGCTTAACAATCCTGATCCCTCAAGGAATTCCATGTGCTCTAAGTACTTGCACTGTGCCAGGGAAGAAAAACTCCCAATTTTTAATGGAAAACTGCCTTGCAGATAAGAGTGGAAGTAATCTGTGATCTCTTGCAGGGAAAATTTGAAAGAAGGTCTTACTGCCTTGCAGACAAAAAACTACAAGGTGAATTTAAAAGTCTCTTTAGCTTCTAAAGAGAGGACAGGAAATCTTAGCAAGTTTGGTCCCGTTTGGTGTTTGCAGGAGATGTATTCTTTGCTCTTGTCTGGACTCTGCAATGGAGAAACAGTCACTGGGCTGAGCTCAGGAAGGTGTGCTCTCTCACAGGGAAGCGTGCTCTGGGAGAACTGCAGCAGCAATGGGCTTGGCACAACTGCCAAGAGAAGAAGAGGCTGGTCCTGCAGACATGGTATGACCAAACAAAGAAGCAGAAATATGCTGTTTTATTCTGGGAACGTCTTCTCCTGCACAGGTTTGTTTCTTGCTCTCAAAGCATTTCCAAGGGAAGCTCTGCATGAAGAGCAATTCATGTAGTAGTATCCACTGTATTAAGAGCAGAGCTTGGGTTTGAAAGTGTGGATAGCTCATGTATAAATGGAGCTTCTGTAGGAGCACTTCCCTGAGGATGTCTATATTAAGGGGTATCTTACCTAAAGCCTCACACCCCACCTCATTTTTCCCATTCAAAAATTCTTTTCCTGCCAGAACTCATATTCAGTCTTAGTTATGCAGGGTGGTATTTGTGCACTAAGCAAGGGAGAGATGCAAACAAATTTGTGTAGTTCAAAAATTGAAAGCCTTATTTGCACTTCAGTATTTGCTGAACGGAATAGTGGGCAGAGAGCTTACAGAGATCTGATGTTTACAAAGTTAGTCTTTTAAGATTCTGGACACAGTGTGTTGATTTTAATTTAATGTGAAAAGTTGAGATTGATTTGTTCCTGCAACAAAGCAGTATAAAGCTTATGAAGGGAGAACCATGATATTCAACTCATCTTGGTGTTATTATAATATAGGTGAAGCTGTAGTCTGTCTTTGAGTCTTATGTTATGTTGGCAGATCCCCAAAACACAAGAATTTAATTTCTTTTCTCTCTTAACTGTGTTCAGTGGCCTTCTCATTGGAAATAGTTTTGTTTGTAGTTTATGTTGTATGAGGCCAGTGCCTGCTTGAAGTGCAGAGAAGTGTCCAGCTGTAGTGAACTAGGATTGTTGAAGTGTTTCTCTAAAATAATTCAGGAGGATAAGAATGAATAAGATTATTTATGCCAAGTGTTCATTTAAGTCATGAGAAGTGCAGGTTTGGCCCTATCAGGTTTTCTTCTGAATTGCAGGTTCAGACTGAGAGGACACAAAGATCTGCAGAGGAAAAAGCAACTAAAAACCCGGTAAAACTTTGGTGGCTATGATGTTTAGACTCTGCACTTACCCCACCCAATTGCATTTTCCTCTGCAATCTTTCTGTGTGGCTCCCTCATGGGAATTGTATTTAGGAGAAGCCCTTAATGTTGCTCCTTCCTGTTGACTATGTCTTCCTTCAGAGTCTCCTTTGATGAGAGTGCTTCTAATTTCTCACTTGGATGATCTCTATCTCTTTTGAGGGGGGCATTTTTCATGCTAGGATAACCTGGAATAGCTTCTCTTGATCTTCCAAAAAGCCTGCCAGGCACAGGATATTCACACCTCTGCCCTATGGTGCAGTGGGGTGATTTGCATAATGAAGGTCCAAATGGAGCAAGGAACCAAAAGGATAAGCCAGAGTTAAAGGCAGATTGCATTCTCTGGTTGTAGAGGAAGACCGGCCTCCTGTGCATCAGCCTGCGAGATACTGAGAGATTATTGTGGGTGTAGATTTACAGTGCTGATAATAGTAACTCCTGAAGTTGTTGATTTTTTGGAATAAAATTGTCTTTGTAAAGATTCTAGTTGCACATCCCACATATGCAGGGCCTTAGTTTGTGACAGCCAAGAAACAAAATCTGAATCTTGACAACAAGCGGCTGTCATAAATGCTGCAAGCAGACTTCAGGAATCTGCTGGGTTCCGTGCTGAAGGAGATTTTAACAGTTTTACTCTCATCCCATAATGAAAAAATGAAAAAGCCTTCATCAATCACCATCTTTCTGGTCAGCTGGTAGCAGAGAGATAGACTGAGGACTGGCTAATTAATATTTTTGTGAGAGGGACCAAGTATGTGTATTGGCAAGGGAGCCTAGGAAAAGCATTTGTTTTGTAGGCAAAGGAAAAGCGTAGTGTAAGATTGGATGCAGTTTGCAGGGGCCTTTGAAGAGGAGGAAATGCTAAAATGGCCTAGAGGGAAGCAGAATCTCTTGGGCTTTGAGTAGGTGAGAGGTAACAGTGCTGGGAACTTGAAGTAAAATGAGGGCAGGTTTTCAGCAGAAAGATAGTTGAAGGGTCTGAACTTGCACCTCCCAAAGTTGAGGCACTGGAAAAATGCATAGCATAGAGGTCAATGCATAAATATTGATTGCAGGAGTAATAGGAACAGGCTTTTTTCTTGTTGAATGCTCTTTGGCTTGCTTTGGCCATTTGTGTGGGATACTGCAGGGCAGGGTGAGAAGGTGAAATTTGGTCCAACATGGAATTGTTACTTTAGGCATCTGCTTCTTTTCTGTGCTTGGAACTGTTTTTCAGGTGCCTTGTCACTTGGGCCCAGGTCACTGCGTGTAAACTGAAGCAGCGTGAAGCCCTCTCTTATTTTAAAAGAGTCAGAGAGCACCGTCTCCTGGTTGTGAGCTTTATTAAATGGAGAGACAAACTCTGGAGAGCTGAACAAGTGCCAGGAGGGAGAAACCACAAGTGGCAGGAGCCCTCTCGAGGTAAAGCCTGTCACCGCTGGCGAGTGGCTACAAGAGGACAGCAAGCCCTGCACCTGGGATCTGTGGCTACTGTCAAACAAGTAAGAGAAGATAAAGCTCCCTAAGTATGAGAAGATAAAGGTCTCGATGAGACAGTTATTATTAACTCAGTGAGTCATGAGGCACTGAGATAGTGTGACAAGGCTTGTATAAAAACCTGGTTTGATTTGTGGTGACTGCTTAGTCCCTGCTGTGAAATTCTTCACAGCCTGTGCACACAACTTCACCACCATAATCTGGCACTGATTGCAACAACCATATGGAGCACAGCAATAAGGAAAGGGGACATTTTGACCAGAGAGATGAGAGCACTCCTTCCTCTCTGCTCAAAGATAAGATGGGATAATCACTGTCCCTGCGGAGCAGAGTGAGCTGCCAGAGTTACAGCTTTTTTTCAAAAGACTCACAGCTAGCAAACTACAAAGAGGTCCATTGATTTGGAAGGGCTGAGTCAGTCCTGCTGGGATCTCATCTGTGCAGTTTCCAGTCTGGGGTCTAGCACATTAAGCTACCTGCAGAGCTGTGAGCCTGTCTCTCTGGTTTGTGTGAGTGCTGTGTGCATTATGTTTACTCTTGGCTGCAGCTGTGTTATTTCTGTTTGCAGGCCTGCAACTACTGGACCAGAGCAGCTGCCTTTTCCCAGTGCTTACGGCAGCGCAGTACCCTCATAGGTGTTAGGAAAAGCAGGAAGATGGCTCTGTCTTGGCCCACAAGTAAGAAGATTCTCCCTCCTCTCTTCCTTTCACAGACCCATGTGGGGAGTGTGAGGGAAGGGGATTGGTGTTTAGCAGCTTAATAACTGGGATTCCTCTGTGGAGTAGGAGCTCATGGCAATCAAACTCAGTGGATTTCTTCTGTGTTCAGGAGTTGAAGGACTAAGGGCTCATGGCAGCTCTGATGTCTCCCTCTCTAGCTCCAAGGTTAACTCCTGTGTGATTCCTCTTTTGTTTCTTAGAATGCAGAAGAGGCAGAGAAGAAGATTCAGCACCAACTGGACTTTTTCCCAGTGCCATTCAGCGCTGGCTGGTGATCTACAGGAGCCAAAAAAGGGCTGAAAGGTTGCTGGAGAGACCTGATGTGGTAGGACCCTCTCATGCACATGCAAGGATCCAGAAGAACGCAGCAGAGGTGGACTTGGAGGAGTGGGATAAGAAGTGGCTTGGGTAAGTGGAGTGCAGGGCTCTGGGCTTTCTCTGGCTGGTACCATCAGGGAAGGGCTCCCTTGTATGGCTGGTAAAGCTTATTTGCTTCTTTTGCCTGCAGGAGGAAATACCTGAAGAGGTGGAATCACACAGTGGTACTGCGCCAGTGCCAGCATGACAGGAAACTGCTCTGTCTGGCAAGGGGATGGCATCAGTGGAGGGAAGCCAGCAGGGTGGTGATACTGGCTCAGGTGCTGGTGAGTGTCCAGTGCCACTGGGGTGGGCAGTGATGGGTGTTACTGGGTGAGCCTGCTCTGCCTGTAGCCTCACATACATCCTGGGAGATGAGACCTTGGGGTTTAACAAATGTCAGTATGCACCAGAAATCCTGGTTTACAGCTCTGGCTAGTTTTTTCCATTGTTCTTCTTGAAATGTCAGTTTGACAGACTGGCATATCCACAGATTTAGTTGTGCTTTGCCCTTACAGATGGGAAGCTGAAACAGGATTTGTCTAGATTGTCTGTAGACTGTACAAAAAGTTCACAGCAGTTATTACAATCTTTGTCCTCATCTGTGTTCCTGATACATCCCACTGGTGTCCACAGTTTACCAAGAGCTGTCATTTGACTTCCCCTTCTGTTCATACCCATGTTCTGCCTGGTTCCTGGTCATTAGCTGCATGAGATGTGTTCTGGCCTGCCCAGGAAACAAGGTGATGCCTGTATAGTGTGAGCATATCCATAGTCACCGAGGAGCTGTGCTGGAGCACAGTGGGGCATTGTCCTCTCCCCAGGGTACTGGGACTTACTTAGCCACACTGTGCTGGAGAGAGTAGTTCAGCAAGAGCTCTGTTATTAGTCCACTCTGTTTGTTACCAATGCAAAGTCTTTTTAGAGGGACTTGGGAAAGCAACTGGAACAAGGTGGGACTGGAGGGAAGTGTGGTAATGTGCCTGCCAGAGCCCAGTTTATCTGTGTGCTGCCTCTTTTCCTGGCAGGACCAGCAGCGGCTGATAGAAAATGCCTGGAGGGTGTGGAGACGAAGCTACTTGCAAAGCTGTGTGGTGCAGAAGCTTTTGGAGGAGGAAGCCAGGAGCCTCCTGTCTCAGGTAAGCATTTATGCCTTTTTCAATTCAGTGTACCTCAGTGGTACAAAAAGCACCCCAAAGGGACAACTGGTGTTTCCTGTATCTCTCTCTCTGCACAATGCACTTGCTTAGGGAGAAGTTGAATACATCAAGGAATGGGACATGCCAGTAAAAAAGGAGAAAAGCTTCCAGCTTTACATGGGTTCATCTATGGGTTTTTTTTCAAAGCTTTGTGTCAGGAGTCAATTTCCCTGGCATGTGCCCCCTTCCCTGCTGTTATTGGTGATGATAATCCCCTAATCCCCTGCCTCTTGAGACCCCACTCAGGGAAGAAACAGGCTCCACATTGGTGCATTGGTGCAGGAGGACTGTGCTGACTTGCATCCAGGGGCAAGCAAATCACTATGAATTTGAGCGAGCAGGCTCAAATATATATCCAAAACATATCCAGTTTGCTCCTCTGCCTGCCTCCTGAAGATTCATGCAGGATTAGAGCTGCCTTTAAGGAGACAGGAGCAGGTACTGAAATTAGAGGGCATTGATCTTTCTTCTCTCACACTGATTTGTACTCTGCATGCCCCATATTGGCTCCAGGAGAGACAGAGAAGGGTTTTGAGTGAAGGGTAAGGCAGCTGGCAGAGCCATTGCTGGAAGGAAACCTCTGTTTACGGGTTCTGTAAGAATGGCTGCAGCCCCTCAAGGGTAACCCAAGTGTTTGATTTGTACATTTTCCTTTTCCAGGCCTTTGGAAGGTGGTGGCAGCTCACAGCATTCCAGTGTAAGGACAAAGGATCCTGCTGAATGGAGGGGGCCTGCCTGCAGCTGCTGCTGCTCAATTCAGGACACGTGGAGGATACAGCTCCTGTCACAACAAAGAGGTGGTCCTGTGCTGTCAAGAAAGAACACTCTGCTCTTATAATAAAAGCAGTGCTGCCAGTCAGAAGGATGACAAAGACTAACTAGGAAGAGAGGGTACCTAGTGAAAGATCCTCTTTAAAGGACTTGTATCTTACCTCCTTAGCAACACAAACAGAGAAGTTACTTAGAGTTGTGAGGTTGCATTCTCTTCTTCTCTGGACCATGCTTTTGCTGGAGTTCTGATTAAAGGTCAAAAAAGCCTTATAGGCTTTCCTTTTACTCAGTGTTTTTCCCTGGACAGGAGCTTGGTATCAAGGGGGGAGTATGCAAATACAGTCTTAGAGATGAGCAGGAGTTTGTGGGTGCTGGATCCTGTCGATTTCAAAGTCTGGATTGGGTAGGTGCAAACACAGGTTTTTATTTTTAGATTTGGCTTTTACCCTGTAGTGGGGGGGCAGATTTCCACATGGCTCCCACCTCCTCCCCCTGTCTAGGTCCATCAGCTCTTCATTAAGCCTTTCAGTGGGTGGCCAACCTCCTGACTGCTTCCTGCTGGTTCATTTCTGTGCTGAATGGGCAAGGTATGAAGAAACCTGCTGGGAACAGCTGAGCACCAAAAGCTTTGCTGAGGCGAGACAGGCGTGTCTGATCCCCAGCCTTCCCATTACTTGCCTCTATGATTGATGCCTTGTAATTACCCTGGATATATGAGCCCGGTCTTAGACAGCTGTAACAAGAGGGTCTGAACAATCTGGAAAAGGCTTTTCTTCCTTGCTTGTTTGAAAGAGATGCTCACAGCATGGTGAGGATCTTGAAATCCCACTGGGAACTACTCCAAGGTAGTTTTCCTAGCCTGTGGCAGCTTTGCAGGATTGTTAAGTACACAAAGCAGCCTCAGCAGCTTCCCCAACGCCTTATTCCAATGTCTTGAGGCCTAAGGCTGATAAGAGTCATTAAGATAAGCTTAGGTCAGGAAAGATAGGTTATCTTTCCCTACAGGCACTGGAAAAGAATATATGGCTTTGCAGAATTGAGCTAAACGGTGTAGCTGGTTACTTTTGGTAAATTCTAGGATTTACACTTTCTCCACTCTACCATGGAACTTGGGCCATACTCAGGACATGCATTGAAAGTGAAGGCAGAACTGCCCCAGAAACAATTGATTTTCTTAAAGTTTTCGCTAGTGCCAGGTGATTAATTAGCAAACAACACGAGTCTCTGCTAAAGCATGGCCTAGTAAAAGAGACATTTGTATGCATGTATTTTATTGTATGTAATCTAGGAAATAGTGTGATTCCTACTTAGTCTTATCCAGAATGGAAATTCCCATAGTCCTATTAAAAAGAAAACAGGAAATACAATACAAGGAGAAAAGTTAGGAAGAAAATTTGAACCTTCTTGTGGAGTGAGTGCAAAAGTGCCTGATGAGTATCTGTGAAGAAACACGTTTTAAGAGTGCAATATAAAAGCAATTTGACCTTCTTTTCCAGTTTGGTAACTGCTGATATAATCCCCTTGCATAGGTACACCTGACAGGAGTGTTTCTGTTCCCCTGCCAGCATTTCTGGCACAGGAAAGTTACCAGAGGGGAAAGTTACCAGAATCTCATTTTCTGTTACTGTAATTAGCATAACCATGATTAGCACCTCTTCCTCCTGCAGACCCTGGCCTTTGGGCTTAGTCTGGAGCCTCAGCTGAGAGGTTCAGGTAGTTCTGGCTCATGTTCAGTGAGAATGGCTCAGGGAGCCTTTGTGTTGGGGACAGAAGAGCACGAAGTGTGGGTAGATCAGAACACTGCCCTGGTCGTGGTTTAGGAGTGTGTTCATTGTCAACACAGGAGCTGCTGCTTTCCCCGAAGTCAGTGGATGGGAGGAGGAAGCAAGAGATGAGAAGAAGAATTTTCACTGCTGAGTTGGAGAGTTCAACAGCTCAAAAGTATCCTCCACAACCTGCCAGAGGCAGTTTTCTAGTGGGAAGTCATTGTCCACCAGGTTGACCAAGTAATAGTTGTCATGGATGTACTGGATGATCATGCGAGAGGGGGACTCCTCTTCATAGAGCTTGGCCCATTGCTCGATCCACAGCGCAAAGGCCTCATCCTGCCACGGGAACAAAAATAAACTGGCAGTTGTGAAACATCCTCATGTTACTTAATTTAGGATACCCAGCATTACACATGACTGGCCAGACTGTGGCTTGTTTCTTCACAGTAAAAATGGCAAGAGTTGAGCAAGGAGCCTTTTGCTTTTCAGTGAGTGGAAAGTGCTCAGAGCTGAAAGGAAACACATTTGCAGTACAATGGATGGCTCAATGCTGCCCCTCTATGTGTAAGAGGGGAGGAAGAGCCACTGTCCAGCACTTGGAGGCCTGGTACAGTGACAGTAGCTGCTCTCAATCCCCGTTACTGGGTGCTTTGTGTCTGGCAGCAGCTCTTGCTGGAGCTGAGGAAGCAGGAGGAGCAAGACCTGTACCTCTGCAAACCAGTATAGCAACAGCCCCCAGCTGTGAGGAGTGTCAGAGACTAAAAGTAAACCAGACACTCTGAACTTCCAGGGCATCACAGCAATGTATCCAACAGAAGGTAGGACTCACCTTCCAGGAGAGGAAGCTTACAGGATCCACCACAGTGGGCTGGATGATCTCCCTTCCTGGGAAGATACCCCAGGTGACAGCATTGGGTTGCAGATCTGGAGCATTGGTGATATTCTGGCCCTGCCAAAGGAAGGAAAATCTTTCTGAAGCAACTGCTGGAGGAGGGACTAAGTTGGAAAAAGTGTATTTACCCTCTCCTTGTTTCGGGACCACACAGCTGCTGCACACCACAGGTGATGTGCTTTACTTTCCCTTCCCTTCATCAGCCCTCATGTCTGAATATTTGGTATTTGTCTCTCTCCCAAGGTGGTGAAAGGAAAGTGTCCTGTGAATAACGGCCTTACCTTGACATTAACAATGTGGTAGTTCACTCTCAACTCGTACTTCTTCAGCACTTTGAGCAGTGCCGTGACAATTTCACTGGAGGTGAAGAACTCCAGGTATGCCTGCAGGGAGGGATGGAGAAGGGAGAAGAGAATCAGAGCCTTAAATCACAACAGAACTGGACAAGTACAGGTAAACAATGACTTTTGTAGAGTCTGGGCTGCCTTGTAGCTTCATTCCCAGAAACACATACTACAGAGGCTTGAGCAAGAGTAAATTAGTAAGTGAGCTAGGGAAAAAAATGATTGGGGAGAGTAGAGGGAACAGCCCAGGAACAGTGCACTCAAGAAAGCTACATGCTTCCTGTTTTGCACCCACATAAGTAGACAAGCAGGAACAAACTCCAGAGTTACCACAACTGCTGCACAAGGAAGCAGTCTGCCAGAATGCTTGGAAGAAGCCTGAGCTTAATCTTTATTTTACAGCAGTGTCTTGCCAAGGCGGCCCAGCCTGGCAAGAGCAGAACTCTGGGGTCTCAGCTGGGCTCTCCCAAGCACTACTCCCTGTCCTTATCTTTTGTTCACAATTCTCCCCGTGTGCTTATACAACCAAATTCTGTGCTTGGCTGCTCCCAACAACTGCTTCCCCTCCCCCCGTTTCCTGGTAATTGCATGAGATGATGGATTTCCCTCACCTCAGGGGAATTTCTTCCTTTGAAAACATAAATGCATTTGCCATCTGCTGGTCTCTGGCTTTACTGGTTTGGATCCCTTTTGAACAAGGATGCTTTGTCTTCCAGTATGAGCTACTTGCCTGGCATTTACCTTGATGGGATATTCCTATCACAGCCATTAGACAAGGCTCTAGGGCCTGCAATGCCTGACAGGGGGAGACAGGCATGGCAGGCATGACTGTTTGCAGGCCAGGGCAGCAACGTGACAGTTGTCTAAACAGCACAGTGCATGGGCTGGGGGCAACTGTGGAGAACTCTGACATACACAGGGACAGAGGAAATCTTTAAATAACTCTTTATCACCATGAGATGCTGGGTGGTAGAGATACCACCTGATGGAGATAAATGGGAATCACCTCATTGATGTCTATTTCGTGAAAAATCTGGGTGCTTTGTGCATCACTGAATCAGATGCAGGGGGCAGGCAAGTGTGCATGTAGAAAAAGTCACAGCCCTGCTCTAGAAATAAATTACCAATAATTACTTGCTGGGAATAAAACCATGAAACTCTACAGATGTTCAATAGATGTTTTGAATATCTATGTGTTCAAAACATCTAACATGATGTGGGGGAAAATAGCTGTGAGGTCAGCCATAGAGGTGGCATTATGGCTCTTAAGACACTAAAGGAGCTTTGCCTTATCTCACCAAGAACACAATAAGATAAAGTGTGGGCAGAAAGATTATGTGAATGTAAGCCTGGGACCTCCCAGCCTAAGAGAGACCAAACTAGGTCATACCCTTTGCTGCCTAGCCCAGAATAATACAGTACCTTTTGGAAAACATAACCTCCACTGGGCCCCCAGCCTACAATGGGGTCTGTGGATGGCTTGCCATTGATGTTTGGCTGGGAGTTGATGGTCAGGATTCCTCGTCTGTTGACCTTCTCCAGTTGGTCCTTCAGAAGGTTGGTTTCAGTAGCAAGAGGGTCATCATTCCAAGGCATACACGTGACCTACCATGAGGAGAAAGGATGGCTCACAATGGATGTAACAACCCTTTGATTACCATCTGGGTGTTGAAGCAACTCAGCAGTGCCTTAATAGCCTCAAACACACCTGCTTCAGGAGAGAATTCCCAGGTTTGGTTCAAGGGTTAGGATATGCTCAACTGTAAGAAAGACTGCTGAAGTCAATCAATACTGGTCCTGTCATACTGTAGCACCTTTTCTTTTATGCTGAGCCTTAACTCTGGCTGCTGGACCCCCTTCAACCAGTGTGCCAGGAAATCTTTTTGGATAGAGAAGTGCCAATTCTTCTTTAGAAAAACAATGTGGTACCAGGAAAAAGAGGAAACATGCTCTATTGTTTGTGCCACGCTGACCACCCCCTTCCTGGCCTCTCACCTTGTACCCATTCCTGTTGGGCTCTCCAGTGATGTAACATGTGAACACCTCAAAGACACTTTCCTCACCAGTCAGTTCTTCTCCCCACATCTTCAGAAGCTCCTCACGGGGAGACTTGCTCTTCAGATAGAAGAGGTAATAGTCCTTCAGTTCCCCAAAAGCTGGAGAGGAGGAGTTACCCCTGTAAGGGGAGAAGAGACAGACCTGAAGTCACTGATGAAAATGAGCTGATTTGGTGATGCAGGAAGACAGCCAACCAGCAAGAGAAGTACACAGCAAAACCCACCTCAACACCAAAGTCTCAACATCTTGGTGCTATTCGCCTCACCTCACTCAAATCCAAGCAATGGGGGACCACTTTGTTACAAAGCTACCTCAAGTGTGCCCAGGACATCAGGCTTTCCTACCACAGCTTACTGCACGTGACAGCTTACCATCGGCCATTGGGGAAGTCATCCCACTCTTGAGTTCGATAGATGTAACTCTTTGGCCTGGAGGCCCAGAAGATTGGCCGGACATCTTCCACTCTTCTCTTGGGGTGAGCGCTGACTGCCCAGGGCAGAGGCCGCCTGCATGGGATGAGCAGATGTTAACACAGTTCCTCTGCTGACTTTCCATTAAAGGCTGGAAGCCTTTCCCATGGTGCAATTTGCCCCAGGGGAGAAATAACAGGGACTGAGAAGAGTTCGGGGACAGGGAACTCCTCTTCCTTTATGGAAAATACTTCCTACTCAGTTCCCTCACCCTCAGTAGGGTCTATTTAATGTTAAGGTATAGGACTGACACCTGAAATTGGAAAAGGTAAGGGCAAAGCACAATGGGAAGCTACTTCAAGGAAAAATAAAAAAACAGCTGTCAATTTTCCTTTGCTTCTTCCTGTCTTGTTGAAGCCTGTGGACTCAGAGAGAAGTCCCTTTCTCAGCTGCAGAGAACCCTAGAAATCCACAGTGGGAGCATAGCCCTAGCCTGTAAGGGGTTGTGATGAGCATCAAAAACGTGCTTCTTCCAAGTGGCAGCTCTAAGCTCTTGAGTTTTTAAAGTCCCACAATGCCTGCTTTAAAGCTACTTGACTAAAACAAATTCCTCTTTTGCCTGTCTCCTCTATTCCTCCCAGCTTTTGTTGGAGATCTGCAGGAAAGGTGAACTACTAAATGCAAAAGGTGATAAAGAAAAAAAAAAGGAAAAAAAATAGAGTAGAGGTATTGACCCATCCATTATTTTTACCTTCAGTGGATGGGATGGATGGACAGATGGACAGAAAAGTGGAACTAACAGAAGCCAACACATTCTGCTCACCTTGGGTCCTCTTTCCATATGCCCAGGCGCTTCAGGACTTCGGTCGTAGCCACCTCCCGATTGAGGGTGTAAAAGTGGAGCCCGTGCACCATTCCACTGTCCAGAAGCTCCCGGCACATGGACACCGCCAGCTCCACCCCATAGTTCCGGATAGCTGCATCGTTGTCTTTGATGGGTTCAATCACATCTTTGATTTCCTGAGGCACTTCCAGCTTGGAGAGCTTCACCAGCTGGCGCAGGGAGTGGTAACCCTGGATGAGGATGCAGATTATAATTTTTCCAAGACCCTTTTTTGCCATCCCAGTAACACGGGTACTTTATCACAATTTTTGTGGCAGGAGATTTAGAACTGGGGCTCCTGGAATCAACTCCCAGGCCTCATCTCTAGGATGGTAACACAGTCCAGGTCATGTCACTTTAGGTGATTTCTCCCCACGTCCTTGCCTGAGCCCAGCATACTGACAGTGATCTCAGGACTTGCAGGCCGTTGTCCTTTATATCCCTTTTTGCCATATGGGCACAAGAAACCTTTTCAGCTTGTTATTAGCTGCCTAAGAGTTTAATTTGGCAAACCACCAACAGATTTATTACATTCAGCAGTCTCTCTTCCCTGAAATTTTGTGGAGGATATTTACAGACCTCTCTCAGGCCCTGACCCACAAATACCTAACATCCTAGATCCTTATTCCCTCCCTAAATTCAAATTACTGGATTTCACCTGTATAGGGAAGATGCCAGGAATAATGGGGCAGGTAATGCCAATGGCTTGACAATCCTTCATGAACTTGAGAAAGGTTTCTGGTCGGAAGAAAAGCTGTGTAATGATGAAGTCTGCTCCAGCAAAGACTTTCTCCTTCAGGTGCCTGAGGTCTGCCTCATAGCTCTCTGCTTCAGGATGACCCTTGGGGTAGCCTTTGGGGAGAAGGGGGAAAAAAATGAAAAATGTGGTCAGGACAACGTGCAGAAATCAGGAAGTATCCAGTCTGATTGTACGGTCACAGCCCAGGTCCAGGGAGGGACTGCTGAGCTGATTTCCCTGTCTCAGACACTGCAACAGAAGGCATTTACCTGCCACACAGATGTCGAAGTAATCATCAAATTCATTGCGAATATGCTTAACCAGATCAACAGCATAGTTGAAACCATCTACTTCTTCCTCCCATTCTTCACCAGCAGGATCTGAAAAGAGAACAAATCCATAGCTCTCTCCAACTGTTTGCTGAACTCAGATCTGCTAGTTCTGTAAAACCCTGGTATCAAAAGGAAGACAGATGAACTCCCAAATCTGCAATTTTACCTATGGACTGGTTTTGTCTGCCCTGGAGCTGAAGGGACTGCTAACATAGGGCTCGGGTGAAACACAGTCTCAGCATTTAATTCCTGCAGAAGGAGCCCCTAAATCTTCTCTGGTTTTACTCTGGAATTGAACACAACAGTAACACAGCCTCTGCAGTACACATCACAGGACAGAAGGATTCACCTCCACGCAGTGCCATGATGTTCTTCAGCCCAAGCCGCTTGGCCTTCTGCAGATGCCCTGTGATGTCGTCCTTGGTCTGGTTGCAGCATGTCATGTGCAGGATGGTCTCCAGGCCACAGTAGTTCACTGCAGTGTTAGCAATAATCATGGAAGAGGTTTCCTTGTCAGATCCTGGGTCCCCTGCAGGGTGCCACGTCACATCAATGAAGAGGGGACCACCTGCTCCCATGCGGTCAAACCTGTGGAGTTTAAAGCTGTGTTAGCCTACACCAGACAGCCAAATCCCCTCCCTGTGCCTCGAGTAGCTTGCTCACTGCTAGAATGCCAGCAGTAGGCAGAGAAAGCTTGGATAACAGCAAGAGGATAGACCACAAAAGTGTTGCACTAAGAGTTTAGCAAGTGGCTGATGTAAATAAGGAGAGCCATCCTTGAAGGCTGGATGGGGAAGAGCTTACAATTTCATAGAAGAAGAGGCAATGGAGGTGTTCTCTGTACAACAGACTTTCTCCCTGCATGCTCAATAGACTGATACAGCTTCTGACAGACAGCAATGCAAGTCCCATTCTTTTTGAGATAGGAGACTGTGCTGCAGCCCTCTGTTGCCAGCTTGAACTGTAGAGACCACAGGGATTCCCTAACTTGTCTCTCTCCTGCTCCAAGGTGGAACAGGCCCTTCTGTTCAACATATGGTATTGGCTTATAGTAATTATAAATAGAATTATGAAATACCCTTTTCTCCACCAGGTAAGCCCATTCTGGGGCTCCAGAATAACTCCTAGCTCTGCTGTGACCTATCAGCTTTCATTTAGCACCTAGATGTGGACACCTATGCCAGAGGCTAAAACTGTGGTACTGAGGCACAAACCATAGTGGCTGGATGAATATTGAAAGGAAATGGGAATCTGTTTCAGAGATTTTGGCACACTGTTCATCAAGGAATATTTTCTACTTTTACTTAATACTTTTCTGCCCCAGCATTGTGCTTCAGACCCAGAACATGACATTGGGGTTACTCTATCTTCCCAGGGCATGGGAGTGGGGAAACAACCTGTCCACTCAGTAATCCCACCGTGACACTTAACTCTTCAGGGCCTCCAAGGAAGAAGACCAGTTACTTGGTGTCCATTACCCTCCTCAGCAGGAAAGCACAGCCCCATTACCTGCTTCGTCACCTGGAAGGGGAGACAGAGCATGGGGCAGAGCCTGCCTCGTTAGCTATTTCCCTGCCCTCCACCACAGATACTTCCCCTCTCCCCTCTCCTACCCTGCAGCGCTCACCTGGAGATGAGATTGACAGCAGCATTGGCTGTGCGTGGAGGGAAGAACTCCAGGGAGAACCACTTGTCTCCAGCATCCTGCCGGCGGCGCATCTTCTCCCGCAGCCGCTCGTGGCGGTCAGCGTCAAGGACGGGGGTAGAGCAGCGCGAGTTGTCCTTGGAGCTCTCACTTCCGCTG
Source organism: Vidua chalybeata (assembly GCF_026979565.1). Classification (NCBI taxonomy): domain Eukaryota; kingdom Metazoa; phylum Chordata; class Aves; order Passeriformes; family Viduidae; genus Vidua; species Vidua chalybeata. The sequence continues at coordinate 3,052,218 of NC_071551.1, forward strand.
CTGCTGCCGCCATCAGACCTGGAGCTGGAGCTGCCACTGCAGGTATGCTGGGTCTCATTAACCATGGTGAGAGCTCTGGAGAGGGGAGCAGAAAGAGTATGATTGGTACGTGGGTCTCTGCACGGAGCAGGTACTGCTGGGGTGAGCAGCAGATGATTAAAGAAGCCTATGCCAAGACCAACACTCATCACCATCAGTCTCTTTTGCCAGCTTTCACTGCAAGCTGTAGTGGGAGATCTGGCGAAAACACAATAAAAAGTGTATGTTTAGATAGTGCTGATAGTGATTGTGGCCTTGGGCTGGGCATGCCAGTGGGCATTTTTTTTTTTTTTTGCCTACTGCAGCTGCTTCTTGGACTGTATCCATCTTCAGAGTTTCCATCCTGTTTGTTCCCAAAAGACAGCACTGCTTTACAGTGTAGGCAGGAAAGTCAGGGCTAACAGGGCAGGTACTCAAGAATGCACAAATTATTGCTATGTCAGAACCAAAGTACAGAATCCCCTCTGACCAGGCCATCTTCACAAACTGTCCTTCATTTTCTTTGCTGGCTTCACACCTGCATTTCTAACCATTAGCCTTCTCCACAAGACACACCATCTACACAGACAACTGTCCCCTATGCCAGTCCCATTGCAGACACTCAACTCTTTACCGGACACACCCTTTGTCAACAATTGTAGCTGCTTGGAAACAAGGCCACCAGAGACCATCACTGTCTTGCAACAAGACCAGCTGTGCTTGCTTGGTGTTACGGAGAGCAAAACAGCACTGCAAGTCAGTGGTACAAGTAGGTTTTGGAGAGCCAGCTCCACTTATCTCTGCAAAGTGTCCCATCCTGTGCCTTTAAAATGAGGTAGGGATTACAGACAGTTACGGAAGAGCTACCACAAAATTTAGATCTGTGTTATTTGCTTTAGTACCTGCCAAAACTTAAAATTGTCACTGGGAAGCAGCATGTTGTCCAAGCATTACATAACTTTGGAGCCTGTTTTGGAGGAAGCAGTTGTGTGAACCACCACACTCTCTCAGTCCTTATCATAAGGTCTGTGGGTTTAGTTCAGCCAAGAAGACTTTGAACTCATCTTCTACTGTTTACACTTGAGTTGCCAATCAAGCAAAACCCTTTGAGAGAAAGTCTACTTTTATCACCTGAGGAACCTTTCCAGCTGGCAGGAGATGTGAGAAAGAAGCGCAGGCCTTCTGTTCCAAGAGGAACCGGGAACCTTAGATCTCTTGTGTACCAACACAGCAGCTGCAGTAAAAATCAGCAGCACAGACCTACTGACAAGTGAAGCAAACCCAAGCGGGGGCACAGTCACAACCCTGACTAAGCTCAGAGGACTCTGCCTGGCATCCACATGCACCAACCTGGGAGAATTATCCCCAAGCACACGTTGGTGATCAAGCTAGCAGCTCACAATCACATGCTGTCAACTCCCAATACCATATTCCTAGCGAGCATGGCACAGCACTGTAGGCAAATCAAAGGAGCTTTGTGTTCTGATTTGAGATTTTAACACCCATCACATGGAAAAAGAGTTCATGTCTTTTTGTCTCTATAAAATGAGACTGGCTGTTGAGGAAAGGTCCTTACCTTACTAGCAATATCAAATCATGAAGACATGAAGAAGGCACACTTAGATTTTTGCCTACAGGCAGCATTTGGAACAATTTGCTTACCGTGATATGCATCACAGATTTGTTGGCAGATGCTTCTAGTTATTACAAAGAGAAAAAAGATAAGCCTAAACAACAAGAACAGCAGCAAAGAAAGACAATTTTTAACACCTGTCAACACTCCTGCTCCTGTCTTTGTCACATTGCAGAGCTCAAAGATCCGTGGCTCGACACATTTCTGATGCTCACCATGGATGTACCTGCTGTGTTTTTATGATGCTGGTGGTAGTCAAACTCCTCCCAGCCCTGAGCTGACACCGACACACAGAGCGTGGAGCCTGCATTCCCCTAAGCTCAGTTTTACCCTCAAGCCTAAACTCGGCTGCACCAGATGCACGCTTCTCACAGGGCGCACACGCTGCACGGGGCTGCTCCAGGGCCGCGCCATCCGGCTGAGGGCCAGGCGGGCAGCCCAGGGGCCCGCGGCTGCATCCACCACCGCAACAGCTGATGGGGCAGCGGCTCGGCCAGGGGAAGGGCGGGAGGGAGCCTGGCAGCCCCGCGGGCGGCCGGAGAAGAAGGCGAGGAGCAGCACCTGCGGTCCCTAGCGCCGGGGAGAAGGTCGGAGCCAGGCAGGTCACTGCAGCTCCATCGCCCCTTCACCTCAGCTAGCCCCGCCAGGAGCACGGCCCGGCCCGGAGCAGCCGGCGGGCAGACGCGCCGGGAGGAATCCCCGGCGCTGGGGCAGCGATAGGACCCCCGTTCCCGGCCCCGCTCACCTGCGGCCGGTGTCGGGCGCCGCCCGCCCGCCGCACTTTAACGGCGGCCGCGGCCGGGCGGGTCACGTGTGACCCTGCGGCTGCCCTCACCCGACATGGCGCCGCGGGGCGGGGCTGCGGCTGCGGGGCGGGAGGAGGCCTCGGGGCGCGGCCGGAGCGGGCCGACGAGGCGGGAGCGGCGGGGCTGCGGGAACGCTGTGGGCAAGGGACGGGGGCGCGGCCGGGTGGGCCGGCGGGGGCGCGGCCGGGCCGGCTCCGGGAGCGCGGCCATGTGCAGGCGAGGCCAATCGGGGCCCGGGGGCGCGGCCATGCTGGGGGCGGGGCGGGGCCGGCGCGCGGAGTGACGCGCGGCGGGGCGGGGGGGGCGCGCTCGGCGGCGGAAGATGGCGCGGTGCGGGGCCGGGCTGTGCTGCTGCTGCTGCTGCGGCGAGCGGGAGAGCCGCACCCCCGAGGAGCTGGTACGGCCGCCGCCCCGCCCTCCCTCAGCCGCCCCCTGACCCCCACCCCCGGACTCGTGCTTGCTGGCGGAGCCCCTTCACCCCGGGTCTCGGCCCGGCCCCACCCGGCTCTGGGGAGCGCCTGAGGGCGGGCGGGGAGCGGTGCTGTAGTGTTGGGCCCCGCGCCTCAGGGCCCGGTGTCGCCACCGTAGGGTGCTGCTCTGGCCCAGTGTCTTACCCGATGCTCGTCCCGGTGCCACAGCCCGTTCCCGCCCATGTTGCTGCCGGGCCTGGTACTTCACTGCCAGTGCCCGAGCCCCGCGCTGTCCCTACCCCGGCCCGCATTCTTTGTCTGCGCCTCGTATCCCAGCGCCTGAAGCCGCTGCCCCTCGCAGCTGGAAGGGGCAGTGGTCCTGGCAGGAGCTCTCTCTGACTCTAGCACTGCAGAGTGCTCTCTTCAGAATTGTTCTGTGCTCCCCTGTAACCCGCTGCTGTGAAGGAAATAGGATGTAGGGTAGGACTTAGCTGTCGGGAGCTTCTGTATAGAAGTGATGTGTGCTCTGGCTGAGGGACAAGCTGTAAGGTAAGACCCTTTAGTGTTACCACAAAGTAAGTGGTGGTCTGGTAATTCACACTTTCAGTTTATAAGCAACAATGGTAAAGGAGGTCTGTATTTTGGCTTTGCTACCGGTGTACATGAGCAGCTGTAGATGCATTCGTTCCCTTCATGGTTTTCCTTTCCTGCATTTCTTTTGCAGACGATCCTAGGAGAAACTCATGAAGAGGAGGATGAGATCCTTCCACGCAAAGACTATGAGGTGGGGAATTTACTAGTAGCAGCTTCTGATACTAATGTGATACTAACTGCAGACAGGTTTGTAATGGGGCAGATGCTCAATGTGGATCATTAGGTTGCATTGGCATCAGCAGAAATACCGAGACTTGCTGTGCTTGCAAAGAACTGTTCCTCATTTTTGTATGTTTCTGGGATAAAGCTCTGTGAGTAGGTTGAATGTTTGGTCTCAAGTCACACTCGTGTTGAGAAAATTCATTTTCAGAGCCTGGTGCATTTTCCCACTTCTTCAATGTGAGATTTATAGGCTCTGGTGGCCTTGTTTTCTGGTGACTGTAGAAAGTATCTGTAGATATGTGGTCACAGTTGCCTTTCTGCTGTCTGTGTTGTCATGCTGGCTCACAGCAGATCTTCCCATATATCAGATTCTGCTGCTTACAGGAGGTTTTTGTTTTTTGCATCACTGTCTGGTGGCCCTGAAGTATTTAGAACAGTTGCTGTTAGTATGGGTGTCACCAGCCCAGCCTGTTACAGCTTGGCTTGAAAAGGTGAAGATGTGGATAGCACTAGTGGAGTTTTGTGAGTGTGAGTGGGAAACTATTGCTGTTAACTCCCTGCTGTAATAAAATGAAGAATTTATATGGTTCATCTGCACAGGAGTTCCTAGCTAGTGTTCCTGTTGCAGTGAGAGGGTGAGTATAAAGATCCAGTGTTATCCCCGGCACTGTCAAAGTGGAGATTTTCAGGGTCTGATTTTCAGATTTTCAGGGTCTGACTGATCTAAATATTCAAATTAAGGTGTTTCCAGGAGTATTTTCTCCTACTGTTGTTTGCAGAATCTACTGTGGGGGTAGCAATGACTTCTGTAGTCTTTAACAAGGTCTTCTAGACATAATTTTTTTCACAACCTTTTGCAGCTAATTCTCCTACATTGACCTTTTCACATTTCAGAGCTTGGATTATGATCGCTGTATCAATGACCCATACTTGGAAATTTTGGAAAGTATGGACAACAAGGTAGGACCTTGTTCTTTCATAAGCTAAAACCATGGAGATTGTCCAGAGAAACTGTGGATTGGAGGTGTTCAAAACCTTTTTGTATGTGGCTTTGACCAGCCTGGAAGGAGAAGGTGTGCCTGTCCATGGCAGGGGGTAGAATGAGATGAGCTTTAAGGTCCCTTCCAACCCAGATCATTCTGTGATTCTAAATATGCACTGCAGGAAATTTTATGGGTTTTTTTCCTCTTTATGACTGAAATTCTATGTGTTCTCCTGGTTTCTCTATTACAAAAAAAAAAAAAAAAAAAAAGTGGAGATTATAGCTCCCAGCATCTCTTGTGAGCCTCAGGTTTAAAGTGAGTAAGACGCTGAGTCTTTCAGTTTCCTATTTTCAATTTGCTGTTGTCACAACCTTCTGTTGTGACCTCTGCCTGTTGAACTGTGGAGCCTAAACCCACCTTCCAGAAAATCCCTGCTTCTGTGTTGCGTTTATTTTACTTTTTTTTTTCCATCCTCTTTCCAAACAGAAAGCCCAGAGATATGAAGCAGTGAAGTGGGTGCTGGTTTTTGCTATTGGAGTCTGTACAGGACTGGTAAGGATCATGCTGTTTAGGGAATGAGGAAAATTCAGGAGACTAAGCAGGAATAATTTAGAAGTCAATGGCTAAGGAGTAAAGTTAAGAGGAAGCATTCTCTTTCATGGTGATGAGAGCTTAGTAGATGGAGTTGTCTTTTGGGAATTATAGCATGTTGTTATAGACTGTTTTTCAGGAAGCCTTTTTTTTCTTTCAGAATTTGCTGGGTTTTCTTTGTAAAGTAGTCTGGCAAATCCTTTAGTTTTGCATACAGGAAAACTTGTCCAAAGCAAACAACTTAGTAAAAAAGGATGACAGTTTATGGCTGAACTGTGAAAATTAGCTCAGCTGACTGTATGCCTCAATTAAATACTAGTTTTCTTCTGTACCCTTAAGTATGTGGAGCGTGTTAAAAATGCTGCAGATTAGTACTTTAATGGGTACTAATCAGATGCAGAAGTGCATCTCTTCAGGAATAATGCTAGGATGGATCTGTTCCAGTGAGAGAGGGGGAAGAAATCTGAGTTTTCATAGCTGCTTTACTCTGAATGATGCTTTTGTCTTCTTCATTTTCTGTTCTCCCCTGTGTACATATTTCTGGTATTACTAACTAGAGGGTGGTCTTCATTATTTGTATGTAGAAATTCCTGATGGCAATTCTGTCTTCTTTTTCCCAGGTGGGCCTCTTTGTAGATTTCTTCGTGCGGCTCTTTACCCAGCTCAAGTTTCAGGTGGTACAAAGCTGTATCTTTTACCTTGGGCCTTGCTAGACTCAAGTGACCTTTTCCTTTCTGTTCCCATCTTTTGCTCAGAACAGCTGACTTTCACAGTTTTGCCAGTGGGCATGTTGTTCATAACTAAGCAAGTTTTCAACTTGGTTATGTAATTCAGCCCTTGAAACCAAGAAATGTTTCCAGTATTGGGTACATAAGCAGAGACTGACAGAATGGGTGGTTCCCCTTCTTCCTAATTCAGTGTTGAGCTTTGAAAAGGAAGCCTGGCTTCCTGACAGGTTGTGTTAGCTGCTCTGGCTGGATTAGGAAGCACAGGCTCAGCTCTTGATGCCAGTGGGAGGCCCAGATATTACCAAGTGATTGTGTGTTGGTGTGGAGAATGTTGTTTTCCTTGACCATCCTGCAGCTGTGGAGGAATGCACTGAGAAAGGCTGCCTGGCACTGTCCTTGTTGGAGCTGCTGGGGTTCAACCTGACCTTTGTTTTTCTTGCCAGTCTTCTGGTCCTGATCCAAGTAAGACTTTGGTCCATTGCTGCTCCTTACACAATCTTCCTTTCCTCTCACACAGGTCCTTGATATGAAATATCCTTGCTAGAAACACTTTCTGCCCCAAAGCATCAAACTAGCTTCATAGTGCCATTTGATTTAGCTAAGCAGAGTCTCTCGGTCCCTTGCTCTCTGATGTGAAGTTGTTGGTCAGGTATGAAATCAGTGCACCATAGTGTCAGTGTTTCTTTTCCACAGCCTATAGCAGCTGGGTCAGGAATTCCTGAAATTAAGTGCTACCTCAATGGAGTGAAGGTTCCAGGGGTTGTGCGTCTGCGGACTGTGGTGTGCAAAGCTACGGGAGTGCTCTTCAGTGTGGCAGGAGGTAAGGAGGGCTCTGATGTGTTGATCTTGTTGGGTGAAGGAGTCACTGAAGGGAAAAAATGTTTTCTCTGCTTACACAGGGCACAGAAGGCCCTGCCTTTCCAGTAAAGTAATTTTGGTGATTTGGAGCAGAGTCATGAGCCCTGAGTGCATTTGAAGAGTAGAGAATAAAGAGAAGGATCAGGGCTATCAGGGAAACAGGTGATTTTCTGAGTGGGCTAGTCACATGTGACTCTTTGTGGCAGAATCCAAGAGAGGGACCTGAGAATGTTCCAGGACACATCGTCAGGAGCAGCCTGAGGGCAGAAGGGCAGAATAACCCGGAGAGTTCAGAGTCCTCGTAACAGTTGTTTTTCAATTATTCCACCCACTTGGAGTGCAGAATCTGTGCAAGTCTTTGCAAACATTTGGGGTTGTTGAGGGAGCAGGAGGTCAGCACTTCCCTGAGGAGCTGCAGGCTCAGCTCAGAGAGATGTGCCATGGCATGGGAGTGGTGAGCTGATCTCTTCTGGCTTTGTCAGCAAGGGAAGGTGGCGGTGGGGAAAGTGCATTCCCTCACTAAGCCCTGTTTTTCCAGGTCTTTTTGTCGGGAAGGAGGGTCCAATGATTCACAGTGGTGCTGTTGTGGGTGCGGGCTTGCCACAGGTTAGTGCTGGCCTGAGTCATTGTCCTGGTCATGCCACTGTTTTGTAAGAGTAAGTTCCCATCTCCTGTGTTTCTAAATCTTTACTTTGTTTGTAGTTCCAGAGCATCTCTTTGAGGAAGATCCAATTTAACTTTCCCTATTTCTGCAGTGACAGGTACTGTACCCAGGATGTGGAGGTGGGGAGAGGAGGATGAGTGAGCAGACTTCCTTGGGAGAAGGGTGGCAGGCTGGGGTGAACCAGTCAGTTGTTTTATCAGTTTCTTTCTAGACTCCTGCAGTTTCATTCTACAGCAAGACAACATCAGGGTGTCACTCTTCCAAGCTGCTCTGGTCTTCCTGTTTATAGATGTTCTCTTGTGTTTCTCAGCAGATCTCTACCCATTTCAAACCTTTAATGTGGATATCTGAAAGCTCACCCCTTATGATTAGGATATACTACAGAGAAGGCTAGTTCTCCTGAATGTGAACAAATTCTTGCCCTTTCATCTCTGTAATTCTTTCAAGTGATGCTGGAGTTTGGGATGGTTCCTCACATACTGGGCAGTTGTGCAGTACCAGAATTCTGCTCTGTGTTTGTGCTCTACAGAAAGAGCACAATGCTGCAGCTTAATGAACTGGTGGTGTCTGCCATGGCCAGCTTTTCTCCCAACTCTCATTCCTGAATCCCTGGGATATTCCATAAATGGGGATGATCTCTTACTTTGCAGAAGCATCTCTAGAGCTCTAATTTGCTAAACTGAGGTTGTTTTTCTCTTAATTTTCAGGGATAAAAGGGATTTTGTATCTGCTGGAGCAGCTGCAGGGGTTGCAGCTGCCTTTGGAGCCCCAATTGGAGGCACTCTTTTTAGTTTGGAAGAAGGTTCCTCCTTCTGGAACCAAGGACTTACATGGAAAGTGGTGAGTGATGATTCTGACTCTTTCTGTGAGTATCTTCCTTGAGAAGAGGGCTCCTCTTGGTAGGGCTTGAACATGAGGGCATTTCAATGATCCTGCCTCTTCCTGAGCTGTCTTGGCAGGAGGGAGGTTGCCTGTTCTGTCAGTGTTCCAGAACTACTACAGATCAAGGGCAGAGATGAGCCTGGTGTTATCTGGAACTGTGGGACAGCTCTAGCCAGCAGATTTAGTATACCTGGGAGAGAGGGCTTTTGTGCCTGGGCTCTCTGCAGCCTGGTCCCTTCCACAGTCAGTTCCTTTGCTTAGGCATAGGTCTCAAGGAAGAGCTGACTATGCCAATATTAATTTTGGGAACTTTTACTTCCCTTTTTTTTTTCTTCCACAGCTTTTCTGTTCCATGGCTGCCACTTTCACCTTGAATTTTTTCCGCTCTGGGATTCAGTTTGGAAGCTGGGGGTCTTTCCAGCTCCCTGGGCTGCTGAACTTTGGGGAGTTTAAGGTAAGATTTACTGTTATTTCCCTACTCTCCAGTCTCTTGTTAGCCTTGTGCTTCTGTCTGTTAGTTTGGAGGTTTCTTTTGACACATGCTTGTATTTCAGTGGAAGGCACTTTATATTTAGCTGCAATACATTGATACCCTCAGACAGAATTGTTGCCCTTTGGTCTTAGCTACTCAAAATCTCTAGGTGTGGAGACAGAAGTGTTGGTAAGAAATTACAGCAACTACTGTCAATATTTTTTGTACACTTTTCTGCACAGTGCTCTGAGTCTGATAAGAAATGCCACCTCTGGACAGCTGTGGACCTGGGCTTCTTCATTCTGATGGGAATTGTAGGAGGCCTTCTTGGAGCCACCTTTAACTGCCTGAACAAGAGGCTTGCCAAGTATCGCATGCGCAATGTGCATCCCAAGCCAAAGCTGGTCAGGTATCTGTGCTCTCCTGAGTTTGTACAGGGATCTCTGCTCCCAGAGCAAAAGCATTCGTCTAGAAGAGCCTTTGAGTAGGACTGGAGGAAATCTCAGACTGGTTGTTTTAAAAATCACTAAATGAATCCTCCATAGAACTTAAAAGTGAACACCGGAAACCAAATGTTCAGTCTCTGTAATTTTTCGATGACTTTGAGAGAGAATTGCAATCCCTCTTATAAGGGCAGTGGAGGGAGCTCTTTATCATAAAGGCTGAACAAACCAGAGCTTTGTCTCCATGCTGGATTTTTGTGTGTCCTTGTCCAAACTGATGTGGAAAGAATAGCTGATGTCACTTTTTAAAATCTTGTTGGTTAATTAAATCCACAATATCTGTGCTGTTTAGAGAAGAAACTTCAGTGTTATTCTGAAAGCAGCTGTTTGTTTGCTCTAGACAGTTTCTAAACACAAAGCCCAGGTTTAAAGAGAAAAATAAGTGTATTTCAGCAGTTAGAAAAGAGGTTGAGAGACTGTGCATTGTCCTGCCCAGTCCTATCTACCCTTTTACCCTGTAAGGATGTAGAGAACATTGTTTCCATGTGAGCAGCCTCATTACTGAATGCTGGGGCTTTTCATGTGTGACTGCTGTGTGTTCTCTGGGCAGAATTAGCTTATTTTTGGGGCAAGCAGTTAAAAAGGGGAGCTAAGGCAATCCCTGGGAACCAAGTCAAAATTCAACTTGATTTGCAGTGTCCTTTGTTCTGATGCTAAGCTGTGGTGATTGCTGCTTCTTGCAGCCTTGTCAAAGTCATCTGCAGAGCTGGGACTAGGTTACAGTGCTGAGTGTGGCTTCAGTATGTGGTTTCTGTTGTGTCTTTCAGAGTCTTGGAGAGCTTGCTTGTGTCATTGACCACCACTGTCGTGGTCTTCATAGCCTCCATGGTTCTGGGGGAATGCCGGCCAATATCTTCCAGCAGGCACAGTGGCAATGACACCCTGAGCCTGCAGGTGAGGGATTCTTATGTGAATATTATATTCCCTGTCATATTGTTTGCCCTGCAGAGAAGCACAGGCATGTAATGAGCTTTTGACAGCATGCAGTACATAACAGAACTGCAGTGAGAGCCCATGGAGGGTTGCAGGAACTTAGGGTAATGATGAAACCTACATTGTGCTTTTGTACAAAGCGACTCAGGCTCTGAGTCAAGGAGCCCATTGATGTTGTAGGCTCCATCTCTGCTATTGATGTTTGGCCTGAACTTCCCAAAGCATGGCTGTCCTGGGGTGATGACAATGGCTAACAGTAACAGAAGTGTTACTCGCATTCTCCCCAAAGGCTAATGTAGGAGACAGTGAATTTTAACCCTTTGTGTCTTTTGTGTCCTGCATTAGGATATATCAGAGGATGTAAATTCAAGCATCAAAACTTTTTTTTGCCCAAATGAAACGTACAATGACATGGCCACGCTCTTCTTCAACCCTCAGGAGTCAGCTATCCTGCAGCTCTTCCACCAGGACGGTAAGTAGTTAGGAGACTGCCTCATCCCACGCTTAAGCTTCAGTGCTTCATCTTAGCTGGAAAAGCACCACAAGGCCAGCAACATCTTCAGGCCTTCATGGCTCTGGAGGACTGCTAGTACAACTGGTGAAAGTCTCTTTGATGAGAAGAAAGGGCTATTTTTCCTCTCTTTTTATTTACTCATTGTCTGCATGTGTGTTTGGACTGGGAGACTCAGTAGCTGTTGTGAGATGAGCCTGCTGTGAGGGGTGGAAGGTGCAAGACTCTACCTTGGACAGACATATGCCCCTTTAGTCATGATTCTTCTTGTGTTGCAGGTACTTTCAGCCCAGTCACCCTATCCCTGTTCTTCCTTCTCTATTTCTTACTCTCCTGCTGGACATATGGGATCTCTGTGCCCAGTGGTCTGTTTGTACCATCACTGCTTTGTGGGGCTGCCTTCGGACGCCTGGTCGCCAACCTCCTCAAAAGGTGCATCAAGTGTGCGTGTGAAGGACATGCTGCAGGTGCACCATGAGCTCTCAGGCAGGTTTTCCTAATCTGAGGGCTCTGTGCTTTGCTCTAGTTACATTGGTCTGGATCACATCTACTCAGGAACCTTTGCACTGATTGGGGCAGCAGCATTCCTGGGAGGAGTGGTCCGCATGACCATCAGCCTGACCGTCATCCTCATTGAGTCCACCAATGAGATCACCTATGGGCTCCCCATAATGATCACCCTCATGGTGAGTGCAGGACCTTAGCTCTGGCTTTTTGCAGACTGCTTGAACATGTGCTGGCCATGAATCTTTGTTACTTTCAGGGCTGTCATAAGCCAAGGAGTCTTGCACTTGGAACAACAACTCAGTAGACCTCGTGTTTGCTATGCAGGTAGCCAAGTGGACAGGAGACTTTTTCAACAAAGGCATCTATGACATCCATGTGAACTTGCGAGGAGTGCCTCTTCTGGAGTGGGAAACCGGGGTGGAAATGGATAAGTAAGGCTGCTCCTCTTGGCCAGGCTGTGGGTTAGAGTTTGTGGTGGGGATTCTTGCTCAGAAATGCGTTAATACAGGGGGATGATGCTACATCTTCAAAGAACCTGGTTGCTCTGAGGAGCAACTGTGAGGGCTTCTGTGAAAGGAGTTGTGCACCAGGCCTGCAGCAGGAAAGAGATGCTGAAGCCCTTTCTGAGGGGGTGGATGGATGGAAATCTTCAGGGTGGATTTGGGAAGTTCAGCAAGAGCTTTTGTGAAAACATTCCATTGGACTTTGCTTCTTGTGGAATGTCATCTTCTTCTTACCTGTTGTCTCTTCCCAGTAGTGTTTAGAAACTTTATTGTAAGTTAGAACATTCTGCCTTTCCTCCAGTGCATCATTGATACAATGTTATGTTATAAAAAACAAACAAACAAAAAAAAATCAGGTGTACCATCACTGTTGATACCACAGTGAAGGTGAGCACACAGGTAAAAGGAGCTAGCAGAAGTTAACTGCAGCAGACTCCTTCAGGATCTTGTTTAGGAACTGGTTTGTTTCCATGTTTGTTCATCACTAGCCTTCTGTCACTGAGGTGATGCATGCAGCAATCTTGGATTTCTGTTTCTTCAGACTACAAGCCAGTGACATCATGGAACCCAACTTGACATACGTGTACCCACACACTCGGATCCAGTCCCTTGTTAGCATCCTGCGCACGACTGTTCATCATGCCTTCCCTGTGGTGACAGAGAACCGGGGCAACGAGAGGGAGTTCATGAAGGGAAATCAACTGATAAGTAACAACATCAAATTCAAGGTAAAGGGTTGCTTGTTTGATAGGTTGAAGAGTAGAGAGCTTTGTTTTGCATTCAGAATGGCCTTGCTTTAGTTATTTTAGCTTTTGGGCAGAATTTGGGTCAGAGATAAGCACCTACTGCAATAGAAAATTTTTAAGAACTCCATTTCATTCCATTCTCTGGGTGATGGTAGAGACAAAAGACTGGGCTGCATTCCTAGAGGCAAAAGTTAAGAGGAAAAAGTAATCAGTTTAGCATAGACATGGAAACGTTTGGATTTGTTACTGAATTGCACAGTCCTATTGGCTATTCTTGCAAGTCCTGCAGCAGCAGTGGCTAATGAACATGTTATGTGGTGGCACAAAGCTCTGATTAGTAGTTCACAGTCACTCTTGGATAACTGTTGACTTGCTTAGTGAGTATCTGAAAATTGTTTGTTGTATCCAGAAGTCCAGCATCCTCACTCGAGCTGGAGAGCAGCGCAAGCGTAGCCAGTCCATGAAGTCCTACCCTTCGAGTGAGTTGCGTAACATGTGTGACGAGCACATAGCAACAGAGGAGCCTCCTGAAAAAGAGGATCTGTTGCAACAGATGCTGGAGAGAAGGTGAGGTCCTGGTAGGCACAAAGGTATGGAAACAGGGTTTTTCCATAGGTTGAGATGTGTTGTAAAGAATGTTTCATACAGTCTCTGTCATTCCGTATGCCAGCAGAAACAGTGCTGATATCCATGTTTTAGAAGTGATTTGTCAGGTCTGAGGAGCCAATGCTGCGTCTCACACCTGTGACCAAGTCCCAGGCAAGTGGGTTATGTCCAACTTCTTACATTTCCTTCAAACACTTATACAGACGTATTTCCTTGAGAGGATGAAGTACCTGGGAAGGTTTCTGTAGAAATCAATGTTCTCTTGTCTGCAAAAATGTGAGAGCTCTGGAAAGCTCACTTATTCCAGCTAATGACCTGCTGCCACGATACTGATCCCACCTTTCTGGTAACTGGGCTGAGTCACCCAGCTTGTGTTGCTGTTACTTCCGAGTAGAAGCCCAGTCTACTGAATAATTTTCTACATCAGTGATCATGACTTTCATGAATGGCATCCTGACACTAATATTTTGTCAGATGCTTCAGCTTTTATTAGAATTTGAGTAATTTGGGACTGAAAAGTGCTTTAATAGCAAGTGATTTGAAATTGAGTTAGGAGACTGTCCTGTTCTGCTGCTCTGACCACATAATGGCTCTTGACCTCTCTCTCCTATTTTTTTTTTTTTTGTGAAGTCTTGCTTGTCCCTAGCAAGAGTCCCCAAAATGTTCAGGGGAAGGTTGCAAAGAGATGAAATAGCTGCTCTTTTGGGAGTTGGGGTATGTGAAGCTTGTAACACATGGTGTTAAATCCATCACAGATACACTCCTTACCCCAACCTGTACCCTGACCAGTCTCCCAGTGAGGAGTGGACCATGGAGGAACGCTTCAGACCCTTGACCTTCCATGGCCTGATCTTGCGCTCACAGCTGGTCACCCTTCTTGACCGGGGGGTTTGCTACTCTGAGAGCCAGTCGGTGAGTCTTCCTGTTCAGGAATTGCAGCAGAGACGTCCCTGCCTCCTCAGGAGGTTGGGAACAATATTCATGGGCTGCCAAAAAGGATATATCTGTTTTTTCACTTTAAGGAATGCATGTGTGTTTTTAAAGTTGCAGACAGGTAATGTGAATTCTCCCTTGCAGTTCTTAGAGTAAAGGAAGTTGAAAATATACCCAGGAAAAGGACAGCCACTGTTTAAAAAGTAATCCAACAGACCTGATTGTTGCATAAAGCTATGGAGAATATATGATATGAATAAATGACATAAAGATATGCAGAAGTGGAGAATAGAGGGCAGATATTAAATGCAAATAGAGCATCTAGCAGTATATACTTTTAGTTTTACTGCTGTGTGTTGAGGTCCTAGCAGAAAAATGTCAGCTGTGTCATTGAGATCAGTGAGAGTATCTGAGGCCCAGATCCCCCAAGGCTGGTTTCCTGCTGACCTCCAGTGTCGAGTGTAGATTTGTCAGAGGTTGGGGAGCAGGTCTGTTCTCTCTCAGCTAAAGGCCTGCGTAGGTTTGAGTAACAGAGCCTCTGCAGAAGGTGGGTGTGTGGGTGTGGAAGGAGATCTGGGGGAGTAATTAGGAGGCATGGTTTGCTGTGCTGCTTGCTTGTGTTGTCTGGAATGGTGACACATGGGTTCAGTGGGGTTTATTTTAATTACAGAGTGCAAGTCAGCCTCGTCTGTCCTATGCAGAGATGTCAGAGGATTATCCCCGCTATCCAGATATCCATGATCTGGACCTCACATTGCTGAACCCTCGTATGATAGTGGTAAGATATGCACTGCAGTGTGACAGTGCCTCCTGATATATATTTACAAGTGTCCAAAGCCTTTAAAAAACATTGAGAGCATGTTTTAATACGCTCTTTGGCACAGTGACCAACATCCTGTGCTCCTCAAGCACTCAGCCTTCTCTGCATGTGGAAATCCCCTGCTATGAGGTAACAGTGTCCCTTGGTGCTTTACTTCTAGAATAAGGTGTTGCCTGTCCAGTTTAACTTCTCAACAAACCAAACCAAAATAATGTCATATTTGTGCAGAAACAGAAGATGACCACAGTCAAATACTCTGTCCGGGCATCAGTACCATGGAGGACTTGTAGGAGTTGCATGTTAGTGATTCCCAGAGATATTGAAAACGCCTCTTGTAAATAACATGATTGTTTTTCTTTCTTAGGATGTCACCCCATACATGAACCCATCACCCTTTACTGTCTCTCCAAATACTCATGTGTCACAAGTCTTCAACCTGTTCAGGACAATGGGACTCAGGCATTTACCGGTTGTGAATGCAGTTGGAGAGGTGAGTCCTTGTCTTGGCTTAGCTGAGCAAGGAAACCACAGTGTTTGTGCCACATTTTCCATCTTTGGGACAATTAAGATCTCTTTTAACATCAAACAGAAATGCTTTAAAGAGATCAGAATAGGATTTTTTTAGGGCCCTGAAGGCTTGATTATTGTGACTTTGTTGTCATCTTGTGTGTCCTAGCCTGTTTTCCCTTTACCTGCAAAGAACAGGGCGTGCATCACTCCTGTCTCAGGTGTGCAGCCTGTAGAAGCTGTCCCATTTTTCTATCTTTTGAGAGGCCTTGAGATCATCAGAGGCCACTAATTTGCCTTTCCTTTCACAGCTTTATTCAGGCCAAGACCAAAATTTCCTACATGTTGGGGCAAGAGGTTTTTCTGTAGGAAGGGAGTTGTATTCAAGTTGTATTCTATTTCTACTCACAGGAGCAGCAAAGCAAAGGAGTGTTTAAATGGTCTGTGCTTGACTCACTGCCCTATTCTCTTTGCCATCTACGATGCTCAGGAACAGTCAGTAGATGTCAGCAATCTCCTATAACCACTATGAGAAACTGTTTCCCCTAAGCCTGACGTGATCTGTGTGAGGCAGCACTGCTTTTTCTGCCTCAAAGTTCCCCATAGTTACTCTGCAGGGCCTGTGAGTTCCAAACAAGAGATGTTGGCTTGTTCCATTTTAGTACAAGATGCTCTTGTGGTACTAGAGAATAGCCTAGTTCTAAACTCTTTCCATGTGTAAAATCAGAGAGGTGTTTTCACCAGCTGAAAAGTGTGGTTTGACTTTATCCACAGCAGGCTGGGAGAGGGTCCCTTTTGTCACCTGCCAGTGTGCAGTCACCTCTTATCTAGTCTTGACCATTTCTCTGTTTTGGTCTTTAAAGCTTCCTTGAATGTATCTGATAGGAGTTACCTGAAGTCATGCCATGTGGAATACCAGAAATGTCTTGAATGAAGCCCTAAAAGACAGCTTTGTTATTTCCAATTGCAGTTTTTACTTCCTGAAGGATTTTACATCCTTGTGCTGTCTGACATGGAAAGGATTTCCCTTCCTAGTTAAAGGGTCCTACTGGTGCCAGAGACCACAGCAGTGGTTAAGCTGTTTGTTTGGGTGTAGTTAAATCAGCATTCTTGCCTGAAGAGTAAGTGTTGGTAGAGGGGGGAACGTTGTTTCTGTGAATTTCAACTAGAATCCACTCTAACTCAGCATTGGTCAAGAACTGCTCTCAGGTTTCCTCTTTTCGGGGTGTTGAAAAGAATGACCACTTTTATTTTGGATGTCTTTCAGTGGCACATCTCTGATACAGACTTGGTATCTTTTCTTCTCTTCCTGTTTAAGGTTGTTGGGATAATCACTCGGCACAACCTGACCCATGAATTCCTGCAGGCAAGACTGAGACAGCACTATCAGACCATTTGATGCCCCTGCCCCTCTGTCAGTGTGGCTTCCTCCCTCCTCCAGCCGGCACACATGCTCGCATTCTGCTTGGACCGCACAAGGCCCAAGACCTCCCGTTTGGCTTCTCACGTGCATATCAAGCCTGGGCAACTGGAAAACATTTTGCTAGCCAGAGAATTAGAGGAGCTGCCTGAGCCCAGAGCTGTTGATTGGCCTCAGGCACTTGGTTTGACAACTCTTGATCCGGGTGTTTTCTTCCCCTGTCCCCCAGTTATCTCCTTCCATCAGATGTTGTCCTGACACTGCGTGTTCTGCCATTTTATTTTGGGGTTTTGTGAAGAGTTGGAAAAAAGAACCATTTCCCTCCGCTGTGTCCTGGGCAAAGAACAGCAGTATCTTTCCCTTCCTCCTGTGTGACTCCCTTTTCTTCTTCCTCCCTTGTTCCTGCAACTGTTGCCTTATTTGTGTGAGGAGAGAGTTATAGTCACCGCTAAGAGGAGATACTGAAGTTTGCAGATATCAAATAGCTGCTCTCAAGGATGGTTTCTTGAAGAAACAGTATTAAAAAATCCAGCGTTTTGGAAATATACCTGTCTTTGCACATGTTCCCCTTTGGCCATATTTTTTCACTTTGGCTTCATTTGTTCTTAATTTCTCTCCTTCTTTCATGGGGAAATGTTTCTGCTGTGATGATTTTGACAGCAGATGACTTTTGAGAGCAGCTCAGCAGATTTGGAGTTCAAAATGGTTACATTTCAGTTACTGTTTGGGTTTATAGATATTTAATACATTTGCAAACATCTCAGAAAAAGGAGATCTCTTCCCTGTTAGCTGTTTCTATTATCTCCCTGTAAGAGATTCTTCTAAGATGCTTGGTGGCACTCCACTTGACATTGCTGCATTTCTTGGCATTTTTAGGCACTTTGTCCCTGCACTGCTCAAACAGTGGGAGCCTGGGGCACCGTTCCAACTGGAGTCAGAGACCAGGGAACTCCACATCCTGAGAGCATGGAGAAGTGTTGCTTTCTGGAAGCAAATAGAGCTGATGATCTCTGGGCTTGGTTGAATTATCTCTGTGTTGTGAGATGAGTTGCTTTAGTTTCAGGCTGCTGTAAGGAGGGATACTTGGTGCTGGTGACTAAAGCAGGATCTCCTGCAGGTTATAAGCGGCCCTGTCTGTGCTCTAAAAATGTTTGGGATAATGTTTGCAACTGCAACAATCTGTAAGGGTAAAATCAGCACTTAGGAGCCAGTTGCAGCCAGTTCAGTGCTTTAGCAGGTACCATCCTGGCCAGCACCTGTATTGTTCCAGCAGGCACCTGCCCTCCTGAGTTCTCTGTGCAGATAACCCTCAGTGGGAAGCCAGTGCTGTGCCTCAGGGACTGCAGAGCTGATTGGCTTGATAAAGCACAGAGCATTCTCTCAGCCAAGATACTGGGACAAGTTACATGGGGAATGTATTCCAGAAAGGCTTCTACACAGCCTCTGAGCCCTCCAGTTAACCTGTTGTCTGCCATAAGGAGCTGGCTGGGTGGGAACTGGGACAGAAGGCTGACTTTGTTGATTTTCTGTATTTCCTTAGAGCCCAGGAGTTGGCATCAGTTTCTACTCTTGATTTGCGAGTTCTTTCCCTGTAAGTAGAGTAAGGATGTTCTGTCTGGATAGTCTCTGCAGGTGTTGCCTGAAATGCCTGTGTCCCCTGAGCTCTAGTCTTACACTGAGCTGTCCCAGGAAGCTTCCAGCACCCATTTGCACTCCCTGAAGCTGGACTGTAGGTTTGAAATATGCTCATGTTAGGCTACTTTTCATTCAAAGGATTTGTGCTCCTGGGTAGTTACGAATCACAGGAATCCTGGTTTTGTGGGATTTCAGATCACTTAGATGGAATTGGCAATCCTGTACTGTTAGAACACCTGTCAAGAATGTCCTGTGTCTCCCCATGACAAATGTTTCTCCTCTTGATCATGTTGAGTGTGTGTGGAAGGGAAGGTTCCTTCTCTTCCTGCACATGAATAAGGCTCCTTAGGTTGTTTGCCTTGAGCTGGTCCCATTTTATTTCTGTACACTAACAGCAGGGTATTCTGCTGCTTTAAAGGGAAATCTCAGTGTGCAGTTACTGTTCTGTAGCCTGCAGAAAAGGAATCAAGTTCACCTGACATTTGGAGATGCAGCATTTCCCTTCAGATGAGGACTGATGCCAAGGGGTTTGTGTTGAATCAGTCTTCTCACACTTCAGTTACTTAATTCCTTTCTTACAACACACTTACTGCTTCTACCCTGGCTCTAGTTGCTAAGTGATTTACTAAGAAATTTATTCTAACATAGGTGCCAGGAACATTTTAACAGAGCAACACTAAGGGAAAAATAACCCAGAACTGGGTTAGTTCTGATGGCAAGGTTAGGGGGTTAGTCTGGGGCCTTCCTCCTTGCCTTGTGGCTTCCTGTGCAGTGTTAATTATGCAGTTTTGAATTAATTACTGTGAACCATTCCAATGGTAGCAACTTACCTTTCCATTTGGTTTTTTTTTTGCACTGTTTTTTTTTGTTATGAAATGATGTAAGCTAATACCATGGTGTGTGTATATAAATTGTATTTTTTTTACATTTGTATGAATATATTTTTATTTGAACTATGGCACTTGGGAAGTATTCATGTAGCTGTAACATGTCTGAGAGTAAAATGTTTGTGTGTCTCCTTCAGCACTTTCAAGGCCTTTTGATGTTTCCAGTATTTTTTTTTTTTTGCCCTTTATGATAATAAAACTAGTAGAACATGGCACCATCCAAGAGCATGATTTGAGGTAGTTGAGTAGTTGCTATTTATGAGCTACCTGGATCTAACAGTTTGTACAGAAGGTGCTCCTAGACTAGGCAGAGAGGAATGGCTGTGATCCATTAGGTTGTGACCACTGTAGTTCCACATTCTCACAGCAGCTGTTTCAAAGGAGGGAATTGCCATGTTTGATAAGGAGCTAAATTGTGCACATTGTGCTGCTTTTCTTTCCTGAGAACTCACCTTCCTCCCAGTAAGTTAATGAAAGAGGTTTAAACTACAGTGTTACCTCTTGTTTTACACTTGTGTTCTCCAGGGTATGAAGGATCTTAATTTTATCTTGAATGTTTATTTAGTTTGTGGCTATCTTTTCTGCTTTGTCCTGCTGTCTGCCTTACAGAAAAGAATTAGTGACACTTTTTGAGCTTTCATCTCATGCTTACAAGCCAAAAATATAAGTACAGTCTTTGAGCACTGTAGAAATATCTGACCCAAAGGCTCACTGCCTTTCCACGCTTCTGTGCATCGGGGGCTGTGTTGTACAGGATGCACATAGTAGCTCTCTGAGGCACTCTAACACAGAGTTAGCCAGCAGCTTGTCTGCCTGCTGCCCTCTGCCTCTCCCTTGGTGGGTATGTAATGCCACAGGAAGCTTGAGATGGGTAACACCATCTCTTGGGAGGGAATGGCAGAAAATCTGATTTGAGGAGCTAAAGAAGTGCCACAGCAGTCTTAACTAAGCAAGGAATAGGAAGGATGCCCTAGCAGGGGTAGGAAGGAGTCATCAGGAGAAAGGACTGGGGGAGCTGCTTCAGCTCTGTGCTGCCTTTGGTTATAAATGCAGCAGCACAGGAGGCAATGGGAGAGGTTTATAGGCTTGTTGAATCCAACCATGTGTCATTGTCCCTGTAATGATGCACTGGGGCTCTAGCAGAAAAAAATTAGTGGTGTTCAGTGAGATTATTAATATTTTTTAAATTGTTGCTTTGCTAGCAGGGTACAAGGTGTCGTTTCAGTGCGTGTGCATTCCATACAGGTGTGTGCATTCCCAATTGTGCATCATGCAGCAGGAGCTGGAAGGAGCAGAGGATGGCTGCCTGGAGCTTTGGCTGTTGCAGGGGTGTGAGAAGAGAGTGAAGCTGCTCTTCTTGTCCAGGGTGCTGAAGGGCTTTTCAACAGCAGTGGGATACACTCAGTCTCCTCTGCATCCACTGTTGAAATGCAGTGTCTGAAAAGGCTTACTGGGAGCTGGGATGAGACGTCAGTGAGCTCCACTGCTGTCTGGGAAGGGAGGGGAGTCAGTAAGTGAGGTTTGGATGTTGAGATCACAGTTTAAAAGTGAATAGGATGTCCCTTTCTCCAGGCTGTTTTGATTGCTGTATGGGCTATGTATGGTTTAACACACATCTTACTGATACTTTAAGCACTTCAAAGCAGAGACTGGAACCCATATATACCAGTTTCAGTAGAAAACAATACTGTGTTGAAAACTCATGACTAACAGCTAAGACATGACAACCTTGAGACCTTTGTTTACTCCCACAGCAGCTCTTTGATGCCTGTACTGGAAAATATCTCTCTGGGATGGCTGAATTAACACACCAGTTTTATTCTTCTTTTCTTGTCTCCCAGTTCCCAGCATAGCAGGCCTGACTCTAGTTGCCTTCCCTAGATCACCTTCTGTTGTCATAAACTTTACCTCCTCCCCACTCTGCTTTTTATGTACAGGATTGTGCTGGTTTTCCAAGAGAGCAGTCAGGAGATGGTAATAGAGGGGGAAAGTCCTACAAATCTTCCTTCCTTCCCACATAGAAGTGTGGGACACTCTTATCAAGCAGATGTCAATCAGCAAAGGCCTTTGGGGGCCAAGATTCAGGAGAAGTAAATCAAGCAAGCTGGTTGTGGCCAGATTGGGATGTGAACTGGCACAGATCCACGTCTCCCTGCAGCAGTGGAGGGTGTGTGCCCTGTACTTCACATATGATTTAGAGAAACCAAGCAGTGCTGACAGCTCCTCTTGGCATTCTTGCCTGCCAACTTGGATTTCAGTGGAAGCATTTTGTTTAGTGGGAAGCTGGATAGGGGTAGTGCAGTGTCTGAGGGGCAGAGAAACCATCAGATCTAATTTGCAAATATCCCCCATGCCAAGCAGACCCCTATTCCAAACAAGGCTCATGCCTTACAGAGTGCATGGAGCACGCTAATGGAATTCCTGTGTTTCAGAGTCCAAAGGAAAGCAAGCTGCTGAATTGTGCACAGCCAATAATGGGTACTGCCAAACACTGTTCAGAAGCTAGAATGAAGTCTGGCAGGGCAGGAGGTTGCAAATGTCATTATAGATGTGTGAAGGGTGTTAGCCTGGTCCTTCTGTGGTCCCACTGAGATATTTCTTCATTTACATGATGGCTGTTTGCAAGATTGTTCCCTGCTCTCTCTGATCCTGTGCTCACAGCAACAGTGGCAGCTTTTTTCCATCCTTGGGGGTGATGTTCTTTGCCTGTAGAGCTGACCAGTGCCGAGTTTCTCCCATTCAGCTTTTCCCGGTGCTTACTCCTGAGTGCAGCACTATTCCAACCTGGCGGCAAGATTTCCCTGAGGGTGCTTTACAGCTCAGCGTGTGTATGGCAGTAGCAGTAAAAATCCAGTCAGAGATGCTTTTTTCCTCGATTGCTTACCCTCAATTAGGTTCTCCCAGACTGCAGGGTCTATTAAACTACTGTCTGCAAGCTAATACAGACTTGTTCCACCAGGAACTGGCTTGCTGCTAATACTGGACCCACCTGGCTTTAGGTCAGGAAGCATTGCCTCTTTTTGCCATTTTTAGCACATTCCACTGAACTAATCAGTGTTTTGTGCCTTGAGGGGCTGACAGGGAGGGACAATTTACAGTGTCTGTGCAAGTTGTGCTTGACTGGGTAAAATTCAGCTCCAGCAAGAGCTGTTGTCAGAGTACATGAGTTGTTTTTACTTTCAGCAGCACAGGGGAAGTCAGGCTGTTGCCTACTGCTGGTGTGGAGGGATCCACCTGCACATTCCCATCGTGCTGCAGTGGGTGTGTTTGGAAAGCCTTTTTGGAAGGCAAAGCCCCATTGTGCCCACAAGGGCTCCCCAAAGGGTGACTTCACACCCCCATGATCTGTGAAATTGAGTAAATGCAAATTCACTATCT
The DNA here is from genome assembly GCF_026979565.1 of Vidua chalybeata. Taxonomy (NCBI): domain Eukaryota; kingdom Metazoa; phylum Chordata; class Aves; order Passeriformes; family Viduidae; genus Vidua; species Vidua chalybeata. The sequence goes on from NC_071551.1 coordinate 3,074,968, forward strand.
TTCACTGCAGAGATATCCCATGGATGCTGCTGGGAATCTTAACCTGGGAATTTATTCTTCTGTCAGGGAAACCTGTGTGGACACTATTCCACAAAATATTTTATCTGTTGCTGGTGCTGCTGGAAGGAGAGGATTTGTATCACGCTGTGGTTTGCTGTTGGAGTGTAGCAAAATTACTCCCTCAGATTACACTTCTGCCCATCTTCCCTAGGAAAGAATCACAAGGCCCAGTGTGGAGAGGAGCACACAGATCCCTCTTGGAGGCCATGTCAGCACTGCAGGGAGTGACTGGGAGGGTGGCTTGTCAGAAATGTGATGTGTGACATGAGCCCTGTTAAAGTGTTGCAGCAGCCTTAGCTGTGACTGGCCTCGTGCACGGAGGGGTGTGCACTTGAATTTACCCTTTCCCTGGAGCTGTGGTCCCCGAGAGCTGTTGTCAGCAGCTATGGAACACCTGCCTTCCAATTCCTTGTCCTCACCAGGTACTGTTTCTGTTGCCATGTGCATTTGCATAAGCAAAGTCAGAATTGGACTGTTCCAACTGAGTCTGTCCTGGTGCTGCCTTCTTAAGCCCTGAACAAGTTTCTCAGGGTACTCAGGTACATGGGAATGCACTGAGATTCTGGGAATGAGACTCATGAGGTGCTCAAAATAACACAGTTCCTAGCAGTACCTGCAGTCAAGCACAGGACAGTTGTTTTGAGCTGGGCTTGATGCCATTGCTGGGGCTCACATGGGGATCCAAACTCTTTGTTCCTTGGGATGCTGACTGAATGTGTTTTTTGCAATATTACCTTCTTTGGTGGGGTGCTAGAATATGTTTTGGGTCAAATTCAGCTCCTAGGTGTGAAATCTAGTAACTAAGTTTAAATAAGCCTTATCAGACTTCCAGTGTTCCCGTTAGCCATGTTAGAACAACTTTGCAAGGGACCATTCCCAGAAAGTGATAAATGCTCCATACGAGCTGCTGTGTGATCCCCCCTACCCTCTCATGAGGAATATCGTGATAATATTCAAACCTTTGAGGATCCTTCAAGAAATTCTGGGAATCAGCATCTCAGCCACGTGCAGAGTGAGACAAGACACAGTTAATGATGTATCTTTCTGTTGATGCTCGTAACCTTTATTTGGTCACTGCTAGAAAGCATATACAATGAATTCCCTTTCCTCCCTCTGGTTATCTTGAAACTTGTGGAGTGTTATGTTTTTATTAATTTCTTTTCATGTAACTTTTGATTACATGAGGCATTTGTAGCAGTTCCCATAACTGAATAATTTGAACCAGCAAAAGGACTCTCTTATCCCTGAAACCCTGTCTATAGGAGGACTCATGATGATCTTTCAATGTTAAGCAAGTTGGTTTTTTTTCCTGATAACCTGTTAGCGTTTCTTACTGCAGAGGAAAAGCCTCTAGTCAAAAACTCATTTTCATTTTTACTAAGATTTCTGTCTCATGTAAGTAAGATCCAGGCTTGTGAGTATCAGAATATCAATAAAACTTAAGATTTTGACTTTAGGCAAATACAAGAAAACTTAATGCAACAGACAGGAGAGAGGTCCAGCACAGATGTCTAATGTGTTAGTTTTATTTAAAGATGGTTTGTCAGTGCTAGCGTAAGAAATGTTCTTTAAAAAACATCAAATAAATAAATAAATAAATAAATAAAAATAGTAATAACTTTCTGTTGAGGAGCTTAGAAAGCATCTGGCTTTCATCTTGGGAGGAAGGGGTACTGTAAAGCATTCTCCAGAGCAGGTTCTAGGGAGGTTGATCCTAATTTCTTCGGGAACCTGCAAACCAAACATGAAATAAATGTTACTAGAATCTGTTTTTGTCTCGGTGCGTGTCACCATTGTCAGCAATGCTTTTGAAAAACCAATACTAGCTTAAATACTAGGCTCAAATCAATTCCAGTCTGAAACTGTGTCTTAAAAACTTAAATGAGAAGCTGGTCCTTCCCTGTCCCATGGCACAGACACGGTCTGTGCTATTCAGTGAAATGGCTTAGGCAGGACTCACCATTGCAACCCATCCCACTCAGGGAGCCAATCCGATCAATCCTCCTCCCAAAACAGCCAGAATTTCTCATCATCCTGGGCATCTGCAGCCCCCTCAGTCTCTTGAGGAAGGGGTCCCTGTAGGACAGAGGGGTGTTGGGTGCAAGCCTGGGTTCAGCCTTCTGGTTGTCACTGTCATCGGCAAGTTCTGACAGAATCTCCTCCTGGGTTTTGGGTTCTTGCAGGTCAGGATTGGACTCCAAGGCTTCGATCATTGCAAACTTATCCTCCAGTCTTTCCAGCAGAGCCTATAAGAGAAGGATTAAATTAATGAAATTCCTTGGTTTCTGGTAATTTGCTAACTCTTCCAGTCATTCTGTTCTGTATTCATCGATGGTCCCATAGGCCACCCTAGGGAGACTGACAGGTTGGATACTGGTGGTGGTTGGGTTCTGTCCTCTGTGTTATATCCCTGTTCACGGTAATTCCATCTATGGGAAGACACAGCTTCACCTTGTGAACAGAATGAAACTGCTTGCCATCATGTGTATCTTACTGGCAAGTTTGGAAGACAGCGTGGCAGAGAAGAAAATGCAAATGGGTCCACTCAGCCCACCAGTGGTATACAGTCTGAGAGAACCTCTAGCCACATAGCCCACACCCACATTCTCAGAAGTTGCTGCTTTGTCACCCCTGGCTCTTTCAATGACATCACTTGGAGAAGCTCTAGGTGTTTTCACTAATCTCTGCCCCAGGGATTACAGGATTGCTACTCCTGAAAGTAACTGAAAATACCTGTATGGTAAATTCATGCCTGCTGTGTGATTGCTTCCTGGGTACCATTCTTGGTAATTTGTAAAGCTTTGTGTAACTGGGGTCAGATAACCTCCTCAAGGGCAGCTCAACTAATCAGAGGAATCTAATTGCCCAACTCTAGAATATGAATATAGAGGAATGAGCCTTATGGCTTGTCTGATAGTGAGTGCGTTTGGAAGCCACTCTTCCTGGCTGCTGGAAACAGCCCAGAGGCAGCTTTAGCTTCAATTGTCCTTTATCAACTCAGGGAGTTTGTTCTTAGGGCCTCTGAGAAGAGAAGCTGGTTACTGGTACCAACCAGCCCAAGGAAAGGTTTGAGCTTTCAGATCCCATCAGAGTCTCAAGCTTGTACTGTGCTGTAACAATGGATTTTCTCTATTATTTGTTAAAATGCTTAGCGGTAATTTTATAGCTCTGGAAGCTTTTCTGGATGAGCCACACTAAATTGTGTTATTCCTCTAGTAATACTTATAAAAGTTTGTCTTTGCGTACTCCACTTTACCTCCTCATCTCTCATCCATACACAACCAGATCTCTCAAATTCAAAAAGCTAGAGCCATATGGAGCAGGGGTAAACATATAGACAGGACCCCACCTCAGAGTTTTCTGTTTGTTCTTACGGAGCTACTCTGATGATTTTTTCCTCCCCTGGAACTTCGTTCCCAGGAAGATGTATCTTTAAAAGAACTGAAACACCAAAGCAGGCATCCTACAACATCACAATTTTGGTTCCCACTACTGCCCAGGAGCTCGGGTGAGCCCAACACAGGAGGATATTGCCCTACAGAGCTTCTCTGAACCCCTTTGAAAAGCTGAGGCTTTGTCCCCCAGCATGTGATGGCTGATGCGGTTATTGCGATCCAGTCATGCAAAATGAAGGCAAAGCAACACCTCACACTCTGCTAAGCACCCCAAAAGTTTAACCTTGCAAAATGAGAGTCCTCACCTCCATGCTGGCCAGTTCTTTGGCAGGGCTGAGGCTGTAGATAGGGTTGGCTCTGCTGGACTGGAGCTGGATGAGCAGCAGCAAAAGGAAGCCATAGAAAAATGAGCCTTTAGTGTCCATGGCGCTGACTTCGTTGGGAATAGGGAAGTTCAAGCTGTTTCTTCTGAGATGTCCCTTCAAGTCTCTTTCTTCCTTATCCTGTTGTGTCTCTTCTGAAGCTTGTCTTTTATACTCTTTGGGTGATCCCTGCTTCCTAGGTTATCAGTGCGTTTATCTTGGGCACATTCCAGTCCCACTGCAGGCATGCAGCTCTGTCAAGGGAAGATTCCCTTTATTAGCTGTCATTAGGCAGCAGCTGCTGTTGCTGAGGAATGTATGTCACAAGTCAGTGATTTCATGTCACTCCCCCTCCTCTTGATACCAGGCGCTGTGATTACATAGTCCAGTTGGAAATTCTTAGCAATTCTCTTTCAAGAGACCCCTATGGTCAGATTTACAGAGATGGGAAACAATCCCAAAACTGCTCTAAACTTTGCTCAGTTAGAAGATTTCTGTAAGGAAATTGCCTTTTACAGGGGAAACAACAGGCTTTCAGATGAGTATTTGGTGAAGAGTCAAGAATGAAGATAAATCGTCTTTCAGGACACCTAAAGTATTGTGCACGCTTTCCTTCTATACATGGAATATGTGCGGCCACCGCATACCAGAGAGTGTGCTGAAAATCCCACCTTTGGGCCACTTTTCCCATTGCTACCGAGGTGATATCACCACTGAGACCTTGTATTTGTGTGTTACCAACAAGAGCAGCACCTCGATCTGCACCTCAGTGCAGACTGACCGTGGGGAGAGCGAGTGCCTCCAGCCCTCCGCGACAACCGGCTCCGGCACCGCTGAAAAACACTAGTGTTTATAAACAGCCAAACGTTCAAATCATGGGATTTCTTTAAGCACTGATGGTAAGGCTTGACCCTGCATAAATAAAATTTAAAGAACAGGCAGCCAGTTTCAGCAATAATCTTATTTTACCGTCATACAAGAAAGAAACTTGTTCAATGAGAACTTTAATAGATAGCCGGTATTATTTGGAATCTATCTCAAAGAAAGAATGGATGGATTTGTATAAATGTGAGTTTTGTGAGGAGTTTGAATAAAATCTTAAATATAATATATTAAAAACTAAAAGTATTTATTTGTTTAAGTGCTGAATGTCTTAAAATCAGCTAGAAACTGCCTGTTCTTAGATGAGAAATTACAAAAGTACAGAAATACTTCAAATTTCTCTTCCGTTTTTGTACATATAGTATAACTTAAAATTAATCTTTTTACAGAAATGCAAGAGAGTTCTAAATCATGAAGCAATGGCTTTTTCTTCTGCATTTTCCTAATGTTTCTTGTTATTTTAAATTGAAACAACAAATGTAGGAGTAAGTTGAATGTCAGTCTAGTAATAATTTGTTGACTTTTCATATGAACATAGATGTTGAAAGAATCTCCTGAGTACAATTTCAAAATAATAATAGAATGGTAAAGTATTTCCCATGTCCTGTATGTCTTAACATGGTGTTTATGTGCAAACATGTGCACATACTGTTCACATGATCAGCTACCAAAATTATACTAGAAAGGGCATTCTCAAGGTTGTGAAGTCACGCTCAAATGCTACTTCTTCCTAATATAGCCTGAAGTCAGCCCAACTCTCTGTATGTTCTGGTGAAGCCCTTTATTATAAAAGCGCTCTCTATTTTTCCTCAATGCTTTATTTTTTTCAGAACATAAAGGCAATACTATTTTTTTTTGTATTATTGTGTGCTCCAACACTTTCTTATTTTGTGCTTTTAAAAAATAATTAAGATCCTTATAGCTTGTTTTTTATAATTAATACTCTATACTGCAGTGTCTGTATAATTTGTTAATTAGTTACAAGTATTCTCTTCCTGCTGCTCTTGGTTTGTGTATGTTTGTTTGTGCCAAGGTGTTACTTTGTTTTGTAAACTGCAAAAGTGGGAGAAGATAAACCAGAATTATTAATTAATTTTGAGTGTCCAATTTAAGATAATTAAAATCTATTATTGTTGTATTTCCTGTTTCTTTCCTTTCACCCCCCCCCACTAAGTATTCTCTAGTGCTCTCTGTGCAAAAACATTTTGTAGCTTGCTCTGAGATTTCCTTTGTGTCTGGTTTTTTTGGTTTTCCTTTTGTACAGCAGCCCCTGGGGCACAAACCCAACAGCAAGAAATTGAGGGGCACAATATTAATCTCAGATGTGAAATATTCTGCTTTGAGTGACCTGTCCTTGTGAAACAATCGAATTGTCCAGGATTTTAGTCATTAAGTCAGACCTCAAGATATTCCTTTCTTTACTGGTTTGTTCCTTTTCATCTTCTGTGTTCCATGGCAGATAAATAAGATGCAGCAGCATGACTTCAGCCTTGACAATACTTCTCTAAGACAGGAAGCTTTTGTGCTCTATTCCATGTACAATGTAGTCAAGTGTAGAGATGGGATAAAATGGCTGCCTGCCATAGTAGCAGTTGTATTTTCACAGCCAAATCCTGCCCTCGATTATCCATCTTGCAGTTCTGCCAAAGCAAATGGAGTGTGAAATGTCAGAACTCAGTTCATCATTGTTAAGCTATAAAAGTCACTTGTTTATCTCAGTCTTATCACCCTGGTGAATTAATATGAACTTTAGGTTTTATAGCCCAGCAGTAGAGAGTCAAGATGTAGGCATTGCCTATGCTCAGCTGGGCATTTCCCTAGTAAAATGTCTGCCTTAACAGGGCAGCAGGTTCTAAAAAGCTTACTGTGACTGGTTTTAGGGTTGGGAGTCTGGCACATTTCCCCCGCTTCCCGGGGTATGGGATGGGAGGTGTGGTGACAGGAGGCTCTGTTAGAGCAGCTCTGCTTGTTCAGATCAGAGAGATGCTACTGGCAGCCTGTGTGTGGATCCTGTGATGAGGAGGATGGACAGAGCTCAGGAGACATTTCCCCTTCCCCAGCGAGATGATTCTGTGTCCTTGTTTTTCAGCCCTGTGAGGCTAAGGACTGTAACTCTGGAGGTTGGTGCCATGTGGGTTCCATCTGCTGATGGATAGACCTGCCTTAAGTGCTGCCCTGACCTGCTGCACATCCTTCCAGTGTGTCCATTCTCCTACTGCCATTCTGGAGAGTGTGAGCTGTTTGTGCAAAGCCTCCTGTTCTGAGGAAGAGGCTGGGTTTGGATTCCTTTCATCTCCCAGTGACAAAACATTTGACAAAACTATGCCACACCTCACCCAGGCTCTCTTTCCCTGCATGATGGTTAGACTGAGAAGGAAGTTAATCAATGAGCCTATCAGACGAGAATCAAAACAGAAATGTAAAAATGTCTGGAGTGGCCATCCTGCAATTAAGTGGTGCCTCACTTTTTTCCAAGGGGGGGAAATTCATTTTCATCCTAAACACGGATTGTTTCTCCCGCTGATCGTGATACATTATCTCTGTGTTGCGGCTGCTCCTTCTTTTGCTGGACCCTCCAGGCTCAGTGCAGGCTGCAGGGAGCCCGGGCAGGCGAGGGTGGCCCGGCGGGGCCGGCGTGCGGGGCGATTGGCGTCTGTCCCAGGTGCTGAAGCCCTCGCGGCCCTTCGCCTGCAGCGGCAGCCGCTACCAGGTGTATTTTTAAAGCGATGGAGCCCCTCTGTCCTAGGAAGTCCCCCTGTGCCGGTCTGCCGTGCCAAGCCTGGCACTGATACCAGCGGCTTAGCCCATGGCACAGCGGCGTGTGTAGCACACTAGCTGGAATTAACCCCCAGCCCCGTGCCCAGCTCCGGGGAGCATTCCCTGGTGGCAGCAGTGAAGCCATCGGGAAAGGCATGCTGGCTCACTGCCACGGTCCCAGATCTGGCAGCGGTGCCTGGTAGTGCCACTTCAGTACAGCGTGGAGGGTCACTGACACAGTCCTAGAAGGATGCAACCACCATCCTTCCTGCTGCTGCGACCCTCCAGCAAAAGGCTTTCCAGAACGGGTGGGATGTTCTGGCCAGGGTCAGGACAGAGCCCTTAGAGCACAGGGAGAGGAGCGCTCTGGAGGGGATTTCTGTATCCTCTGACCATCTGCTAAACCGTGACCGAAAAAAAAACTCACTCAAAAAAGGTAATGTAGGTTTGGCACAAAGTTTATTGCTCCGTACCCCACTGCCGTGGCGGGTACGAGGGCAGCCTGGTGGTACGGCTGCTGAACGCCGGCCTGGAGACTCAGGAAGCTCTTGGGAGCCGGTCCCGGCTTCAGCTTCTCCATCTGCTCCACAAATCTGTGAAAGAAGCGCAGGGGGAAGCCGCTCCGACGCTTTCAGCCGGCGACAGCGGCAGCTCCCGGCGGCTGCCCCGGCCTGCCCTGCTCCGCCCGGCACCCACGGGCTCTGTGCCGGTCGCATCCCAGCCCCGTCTGCGCGCCACTCCTCTCCATCCTCGTCCCAAAGCAGCAGGAGCAGTGTCTCTGTCTGAGGGAGGAAGCTCCTTCACTGGCTCTGTCCCTCCGCTGGCTGGGGAGGTCAGGGGCCAGGACCGGAGCCCCCGCCCGGCCGCTCTCCGCCCCCGGGGAGCTCCCACTCGGAGCAGCCGCCCTCAGCCCCGGCCACCGGCTCGTCTCCAGGCTCGGCTCCCCTTCCTCTTCCCGGAGCTGCCGCAGCGACTGCAGGAGGTCCTGGAGAAGAAAGGAGAGGAGGGATTGAGAGAGCCGCTTCTACCGCTTCGCCCCGGCGGGCTGGGTGCGGGTGGCCGCCCTGCGAGCCCCGGCCGCGGTACCTGCGGGGAACGCAGCTCCGCACCGCGCTCCTCGCCGGCCGCCTGCGCCTCTGCCCACGGCATAACGAGCAGCAGCAGGGCGGCCCCGCAGCAGAGAGCCGGGAACTGCATCCTATCCCTGTCCCTGTCCCTATCCCTATCCCTATCCCTGTCCCTATCCCTGTCCCTGTCCCTGTCCCTATCCCTATCCCTATCCCTGTCCCTATCCCATCTCCATCCCTTTCTCTTTCCCTATCCCTGTCATCATCTCGATACTGTATTGCTTCTTTGCCCATGGATGTCTCTCCTTACATCCCCACTCTGCCCGGAGGAAGCTCAGCTGCCTCCTGCCGGATCCCTGCATTTGCCGAAGTGCTGCACTGTACCCTCTGGCTTCGATAAGGGGACTGGTGACAACTGCCCCCTCAGGTCACCCTTCAGGAGCTGGGGGTCTTCTGAGTGCAGCAACTGCTCCAGAGGGAAAGAACTGCCCTTAGTCATCTCCCTTACTGGCAGCACCCGTTTTCCCAGCTTTTTTCTCTCCCTCTGCCCTCCATCACTGTTAGGAAGGAGTTGATGCAGTTACAGAACCTTGCACTTTCAGCCTGTTTGCTCTGCCTCAGATACACAGGAGCTGAGAGCTGGGTTGATTTCCCCTCCAAGGGGCTGAGGGATGGATCATTTCTCCATGGGGGACACAAGTGGGAGGAATTGAAAATGTTCATCTGTCTGCAGCAGCTCTTGGGACAACAGCTTTGTCTTCTCATTATACAAATTTTTGTGCTATGTGAGTAGACTATGTCCTGAGACTTGGGTTTAGATTTTTCTTCTTTGAAAGTTCCTCTGATGATGGTTTTCTGGCATTGTCACCAAACCCCTCCTTACCTTTTTCATCCTTCCCTCTGTTAGAGGCAGAACAGCACAGGGTCCTTTCATTCACTGCCTGGGTAATATTAAAGCAATTTCACTAAGCCTCAGCCTTCTGCCCTCTTTATTTGCTTAGAACGGCAGCAAACCAGCAATATCAACTGGTTTGGGACAGTGATTTTTGCATCCAGCTGTTTTAGCAGCTGGCAAGTGGGTTTGTTTAAAGCAACACAGCAAAGAACCTGGCAGAGACAGGAGATGTGTGTTTTGAAAGTGCAGTACCTGAATTAAGGCAGATCATGTCAGGTGAGAGGGTTACTGTTGATAGAGAATGAAAGTAGATCTGGGTGAGGATGTGCATCACCCTCAATTTTGTGTGTACTGAAGGAGGAGTGGAAAGGGATAAAGCAGTGAGACTGAACAGGATCTGTGTGATGATCAAGGGGAATAAATACAACCAGCCCTCTATTAATAAGGTAGCCAGAAGTGAGTCTTGGATGAGACCAAACCTTGATTGCTGCCTAACATCACTTAAAATCAGGTACACCAAAAGCACACATATTTGAGAAAGATATCTGTATATTTCTTTCCATATAGGAGTACTTTTATTGGAGGCTTTTCTCCTCAGCAACTTCTGTTACCCTGGTCTGTAAATTCACGCACTGCTTCTTAGCAAAGAGGGAAATGGCACAGCTAGACATGAGCTTCCCTCATCTGACTGGCATCCTCACTTCAAAGCTTAGCTTTGATTATTTAAATGCTAATAGAACCCAGCAAATTACCTAAAGTACAAACACACCTGGCTTCAGTCTTGGGGATCTAATTATAGAGCCTTTTATGTGAAATAAATTGTTCTTGCTTTGAGAAAAGTGCATTTTTAAAATGTTCCCACAAAATGCTGGGTGATGGGATGGCACATTACCAGCTTGACCTCTCTAATTGCAACTCTTATCTGTTTCTTATTCATCTTCTGTAGGATTCTATTCACAAGTGCTCACGGCTCATACTTCAACCTACTCTGACTTCTGTTATTTTTCTACAAATAAACTTCAGTAGTGCTTGTCCTCCACTGGGTTTTCAGTGAAATTTCAACATTAAGAAGTCTTTATGTCCGTGACAACATCCCTGCTCTAGAGTTACTGGGAGCTAGGAACAAGCTTTGGACTCAGGATTATTTGAAAGGAGGCTGCAAACTTCCCATCAGCTCCAGGTGTCATAAGATACTGGCTCTGCATTGTTTGACACCCTGATGTCCGTGGGCTGTGTGGATCAACCTTTCCACCACACCTGGGCCAGCCCTGGGGTAGCACACCTGAAGAGGGACTCTGAGAAAGCTGGATGCTTTCTGTTAAGCTCTCCCAAGTAAGCAGGTCTGCTTCTTCTTAGCCTAAATAAACAGTTGGTTTTAAGCCATGTATAGACTAGCTATTGGTATGGAATTGTGCTGGAAGATGAAAGAATAACACAGTTTTCATTCTGCACTTTAATTCTTTTATTGATTGGTAGAAATCTTAATTTTATTGTGTTTTTTTTCTTAGGAATGGCAATTCAGGGTGTAATAAATTCATTATGGATTAATCCATCACTGGAGAGCTTGTACTCAGGGCTGTGTATGCATATGGCAACAAATATCTGCTCAGTGCATTTTCACAGTTGCTGCTGCTTTGTTAATAAAGTTAAGTTAAACAGATTAACTAGCAAACAACATAAGACCTAACCAAAAATGTTAAACCAAGAAGCCTTCAGGATATGTTTTTCAATTTTCTTCTCAGTGGTTTGAAATACCTGGATCTGCCTATGGAAAGTAGGGTGCCTTTGAATTTCCTTCAGAGAAGGGTAATATTGTTTTGGGGGTGGGTTATTTTTGGGGTTTTTTTTGGGTTTTTTTTTTTTGGGGGGGGGAGGGGGTTTTTGTTTGGTTGGGGTTTTTTGTTTCTTTTTTCTTTTTTTTTTTTTTTTAATAAGATTAGGTATACTACTAAGAAAAATTTGTTTTCCTCAGTCAGTGGCAGATCTAAATGCAGAGTCACTGCTTTCTAGTGATGTCTGCTAAGAGAGCTGCCCTTTGTTCAAATTGTGGGTCAGGGACTTGGGGCTTTGTGTCTTGGTTTCTGTTCACCAGACAGCAGCCCTCTGAAATGCTCCTGAATTCCAGTGTCTAACTGCAAACTAGGGCTCTGTTTCAAGAATGAAATATGAACAAATCACACAGCAAACCTTGAAGAAAATTCATTACATTATGGAAAACAGTTTGTTACCTGTGACATAATGAGACTTGTTTATTTATACATTCAGTAAACGAACAGTACAAATGTCATTTTCTGTAATTGATTTTCAGAGAGATTTCATAAATAAATTCTCTGATACAAACAGGCAGTACAGCAAAGGTGCATTCTGTTGGCCAAGTATATCAGGGGAGAGGTGGGTGCATTTGCTCAGTACAAAGTAGTACTGCAGTAGGCAAGGGGTGCTTTGAAACCCCAAAGTCAGTCCTGTCAATAAAGAAGATGAATAAGTAACAGAAAGAGAAGTGTACAGGATTTCACACATGGAAATTAACTGTTTTCTGACTGATCTAGTGGCAGATTTAGCACCACTGTTCTGCTTAGAGTTTGTTTGAATTGAAATAAGTATCCCTGGGGAGCTGGTGAAAAACCTCTCTGATCTTCTAGGACAAGATGAAATGCTTACAGCTGACTCAGAGGGAGGAGGGAAAGCAAGTAAAACAGAGGTGTGGCATTCACAGGTTTTAAGTCTACATCTCATGACAGTGAATTCTGAGGAAGGTAAAATAATAAACTGTGTTTGTGATAAGAGGGTGAAACTTACTTTAAGGCACCATTTCCTTGAAGCTGAATTAACTCTGCTCTTTTGCATAGTCCTGCAAGTTATACATGAATACACAGACCAGCAGCCTCTGGCTTTCTCTTACCATAGCAGAGTCAGCATCCTAGTCCACTCAGTGATCCAATTCTGTCTAGTCTGACACCAAAACAGCCCCTGGAGAGGCCCTTTTTGCTTCTGCCTTGGTATCTACGGGCTGAGCTCAGGAGGTCGCTGAGGAATCTCCGGATCGCGCCGTCGCCTCTGGAAACGCTCTTGGGCTGCTCCCTGGTGCTCTGGGCCCACTGCAGTTCAGTGTCCTGCTGATCAAAGACACCTGCTGGGATCAGGTCATCTTCCTCATGGTCCCACTCTTCTGAGACCGGGGGATGCTCCAGGTCCTCATCTAACAGTTTGGAGAGGCTCTGGAAAAAGGGAAGAGTAGAAGGTGGAAAGGGAAGAGACGAGAAGGAGGGGTTTTGGAAACTCTCATTATTTCCATATAAGATATACTCAGTGCTAAGTTTGAGGACATATTTCTGAGCTGCCAGACTGCCAACTAAGCATTTCCTGGAACTGGGCATATGGATAAATTATGAAAATTTTGAAAAAGGCCTGATAAAGTGTGAATAAGGAAAAAGAAAAAAATAGTTGATATCTAAGAGAATTAATGCAATGGCAGGAGAGATGCTGAAATTGGTTCTGAAGCATTATGTTATACATTTCTTTGCACAGTGGGAGGTTACTTCATATATAGCAATGCCAGCTCCCTAGTGCAGTAACTGGAATGTTTTTCTTAATGACTTGGAGTTCCTGCACAAACGAATACACATAGGTACACATACACACTCTCTCTTTTTCTTATATTCTACACCTGGTACTCACAAGCAGGGGCTGCATTGCTGCACAACTGAGCTGAGGAGGAGATCCTACAGGTAAAACCCCTTAATTCCTTTTTCAGCTAAAACCAGGAGCTTCAGGGACATTTATGGCATGCAGGTGACTGCTCTAGGGCTTTAGATCACAGTCCTTCCAGAATATTTTTTTTTACTCCAAAAGCTTATTGCTACACTCAGTCACAGGATGACCCTAAGTGTACAATCCCCTAACTGAATCTACAGGAAAAAAAGCCCCAAACATTTTCCTTTCAATCGCCTCATGTGGTTAGAAATTTAAATCCAGGGATCAATGAGTTTAGTTTCCTCTGGTTAATAACTTTGTACCTGCCTGTCTCAGCATTCCTGCTGTCATGATGTCTCTTTAAGATGGGGTTGGAAGAAACAGAGCTCATCTGATGTGTCTAATTCCTAAAGAAGCATCTGCTTCTTTCAGCTCTATTGAGCAGTCAGTCACTTACCTGTAAGCTGGAAATGGATCTGGCCCCTGCCTGGTTTTGGCTGACAATAAGCAGCAGAAGGAATCCAGGACAAAAAAGAAGTTTCATATTCATGTTTGGTGTCTGATTCCTCTTCCCTTAAGTCTCTCCAGTTCAGTGTTGCTCTGTGTCTCCAGCTATCAGCATTTATATCTTTCTCCAACCCCTCCCAAATCTACCTTTTGAGTTCCTGCTAGTGCAAGGATTGGTTTGAGGTTTTGATCTGTTTTCATCCAGCCAGGAGGAGGAGGAGGAAGACAAGGAGGAGGGAAGAAATCGTTCTCTTTTCTGGTGGTGAATTAAAGGCACTTAGGCAGTGCAGCATCATTCTGCTGTCTCGGTGCCACTGGTGTACATGAGTGAGCACAGCTCAGTGTTCCTTGGGCTGGCTGCTAACCCTTTCTTTTTCATCCAAAGAAAAATAACTGTGAGAGAACTATGAAGTGAGAAAGGGAGTGAATGCTATCCCCAACACATTCCTGGCTCTTTTGTCACTGTGAGCACCATACTAGAGGGATGGGCTAAGAAAACATGCTGTGTAACACCTGAGTGGCATTACATAATAATGCTATCATAACATAATAATACAACTTATTAATATGATGTTATTGACTTAAGAGATGAAAGAGTGTGATTTGGAGAAGAAGGGGAAAACCAAGTATTATAAATATGACAAGTTGCAGTGGTTATTGGCCTGAATGACAGTGAGTGTGGCCAAAACCAAGCTGACATGCACAGACAGCTTCTACAAGGCTTAAGTTGAGGAAGAAATTTCTCTTTCCCTGGATCCAGCTTAAAATAGTTCCTTTATGTAATCTTTCTCAGTCTATTGTACACAATTTCTATTAAATCTGCAATCAGTCTGAAAGGAAGAACAGGCTTGAAATTTGGCTTCACTGAAAAATTGAAATACAATAATACTTCTTGCCCTTTCATGGCATTTTTGCCATGTACAGAGTAAAAGGCCACCAAGCTGGATCTACACGGAGGAAATGGAAATTAAGGACCATCTGGCATTTTTCATCTGATATTTGAGTTACTGAAAGTTTGCAAACCAGTTTTCTGTATCAACTGTTGGTCCTGGAAGCTTGGAAAAAATAATTCTTGATATGCCAGCAGGTTTAATGTTTTCAATGTTTTTTTCATGTGCAGATCAGTTTGAGGTATAATTTTAAGTGTCTCTAGAAATGGGTGTTGTAAGGAGACAGCTTAGAAACATCCCTCTGTGACAGCAAAGGAAGTCTCATGTTATTATATTGTTGGATTTTTTTGTTGTTCATGTTGGTGAAAACCACATTTGAAATGAATCTTATTAGTGAATTAAATCATCATCTCAGAGGTTTGAGGTGTGTACTTCTCAATGTAACAACACAGTAAGAAAAGGTCAGGGCAGTTTCAGGTTCACCTTTTCTCCAGGATACTTTTGTTGCTTTGATTGGCTTGTCACAGGTCTGCATAAAGTGGATAATAAATCTTCTGGACCTTGAGATCTCTGAAGGTGTTTTGGGTTTTGCTGAATTGTCTCTCTGGTGACTGCTGGACATTCATACACTAGTACAGTCCTCATCTATGACTGTGTTAGTAAAAGAATGATTAAGGCTGGACAGGACTTCAAGAAGTCTGTGGTGCAATCTTGTACTAAAGCAGAGCCAACTTGGATGAAATTTCTCAATGCCTTGTCAAGGTGAATTTTGAAAACCTTCAAGAAACAACAATTTACTAATATCTGCTTGGAATTTTTCCCATTGCCATTTGTGCCATTGCCTCTCATCCTAATGCATTGCAGCTGGATGCTGTCCATAAGCACAACTAAAGGATGTTCCACCTCCCCAAACAACGACATTCCACGGGATTGTTACTTCAGAGAGTGCTACATAACCCAGACAGCAAGGGCAGCTTCAGTCCAGGTAACCCACAGCTGGCTTCAGATCAGATTTGGTGCAGTGGCAAGTAGCTGGAAACAGAAAGCCATCCAGCAAATGTCTCTGCTTTACATTCCAAATTTTCTCAGGGCTCAGATGAGCATCAAACTCAGTGTCTGAATATTCACAGAGATTTATCATTGAGGTGATGCAGCTAAGATGGAGACTTCAGCACAAACATCAGTCTGTAGGACAGCAGAAAATATTTTGGAGTTAGGAAATGGCTTTGTGTCCCTTTTTGAAGTGTTCCTTTGTATGGCAAGTCTTTCATATAGGGTGGAAGGAAGCAGGTTGATGTGTGTTGCTCATCTCCAACAACAATTCGTTTACCAGCTTCTTGAGATATTTCTCCTGTATCATCAGAAATCTGATTAAAGAGCAAGATTAGGGCAAACTGTTCCTCTGGGGATACACCTGCCTCATCCCGTGAGGAAGCTGAGCACTGAAGTTGATAGCACATCAACCAGGCTTGGGTAAGGTATCATTGGAGCACTGCTGCAGTAACTCATCCTCCTCCTTCCAAGCTCAGTGACCCCTTCAGCATCCCTCTCCTTCCCAGCTGCTCAGGCCAACATTCCCTGGCTGGCTGAAAGGGCAGTGGTGTTCCTGCAGTGCTTTCATCACAGAGGGATTGCTGAGTCTGTGAGGGAAGCTGGCACCAGGGGCCTTCCCTGAGACATCAACATTTAGCTGTCATCTCCAAGCATTTTCTGGTGTCCCCCTCCTCTCCCCCAGGGCTGGAGCTGGGCTCAGTGCATGGCTGCAGGAGCTCTCTTTGCTCTCCTGGCACTTCCCTGCCTTCACCTTTGCTGATGGGTGACAGCAGGGCCCAGCTGCAAGAGGGGACACTGGGGATCTGTAGCAGCAGCAGGGACTGAGCTCACTCACCCGGGGTACAGCTGGCATGCATTGGCTGCTCCAGCACAATGCAGAGGAGAGTTTGCTCCCTGCCTTAGGGATGCTAGGACTGGGAGGAACTGGGAGCTCCTGCTGTCTAAGATAGCCCATCCATGGGGAATAAACCAAGCCTTCACTGTCAGGTAACTCAGAAAGAGCTTTCCTTGTGGGCTGGTCACCCCACAGGGTCACTGCACACTGTCCTGTCTCCTCTCACTGTCCTGTAGCACCTTCTGAGGGATGCTAAAGGCACAGAGTCAGTGCTGGCACTGCTCTGCTCTGGGGTCCCAAGGATGTATTTGCCTTTGATCTGTTCTGTGCTCACTAGTTAATGCTCACTGACCTCTAGAATGGATGAGGAGGGGATGTTTTCCTCTCAGCCCTTTGGGAAAAGAAGAGGCCAAGGCCACCTGAGGACAAGGAGGGCAGCAGGCTGGCATTTAGTAGCAGGTTGTAGGTGGTTCTGGAGCATGGGGTTTTGATCTCAAAATTTTAACTTTAGGTTTGTTAGGCACATTTATCACATTCCTCTGATGCTAAAGAAGCCAGCAGGGAAGCTGCAGTGAGGAAGGGAAGAGCCTAACATGGACCCTCAAACAAACATGAAACAAGCCGAGGAATTCAGAGCGATGGCACAAGAGCCTGGTGAGAGGCAGAGGCCTAAAGAAGTACTCATGTTCCACAAATCCTCACCTGAAACTCCTTTTTTGGCTAAGATTCATCTCTAGCAAAATGAACAGCATCTGTTCATCTTGTTTTGGAAAGGTGGAAATGTCTACATAGACAAATAGATACTCACACTCCAGCCAAAACATGGATTAGGTGTGGTTCTAAGCCATGTAGGTCTTTTCAGACCGTGGCAGCCATTCTTGCTTCCCCATGATCTTTAAGCTGGGTCTCAGAAATTCATAGGCTGATCTTGCACCAAACTGCTCAGAATCCAAATTTTTCATTCTCTGTGTTTTATGAGACATCTTTGGTGTTTGGACTGAGGTCTAACTTGTCTCATTGCCTTACTGTAGAAAGGCTGGGCTTGCAGTGGGAGCAGCTGCACGCAGGAAACTTGTGGCATTAGTCTGCACTTCCTAACTGCTCACAGGAGAGAGAAAGGGAACTTTGTGGGCAGCATGGACATGACACATCCCCAGCTGTTTTGAGCTGGGACATTTACCCAGCCCAGCTAGAAGGTCCCTCCTGTGAGATCCCATCTGGGCTCTTCGTTTGGTTACTGAGGTGTGTGGTGACCTCTCCTGGTGAGTGCAGAACGTGCCTCAAGTTCGAGAGCAACTTCTGCTAAAAACAGAGAAAATAGACCAGACGCTGAGAGGTTTCAATAAAATTATTATTTCATAATCAAAACCACGGTGCATGCACTACAACAAGGTTCTGAGTGTCTCTTTTTCGGGGTTTAGTCATGGAAGTGTGTGTGAGTGCTCATGTCTTGGGAAGGCCCTTGGTATGTGTGTGGTGTATGAATGGTTGTTTATTTAAAGGTTAAATTTATTAAAAGTTTCAGTGTCACACAGATGGTTGAGTTCAACACTAGATATGTTGATCTGGACTCTCATAATGGATTTTGCAGAATGTAAGTTTGTGTAGCAAGAGATGGGTGTAGGGAGAATATTTCTTAAGCATTTTGTCTGGGGTAAGACTTGCCAGGTATTTCTTTGCAACTCAGCTCATCCTGGCATAGCTGGGAACAGTGTCACCAGTGCCCATTGACCAAGGTTTTCTTGCCAAGCAGCCAAATCAAGGGGCAAGAGGTCACACTATCCCATTGTGCTATTTATTGCTGCATGCCATTTGTCAGTGTGGAGCTTGCAGAAGGTGAAGCCATTTCTAGAAATGGCTAAACAGCTACAGGAATGAAATGGCACCTGTCCTAGAAGTTGCAGTGGTTGTTTACTTCCCTTCTCCCTCCCCTAACAGACTGGTGATGAGCCTAAAAATAACCTAACTAACTAAAAATGTAATCATTACATAAAGCCTGTCCTCCACAAAACCCTCAGCAGATTTTCTTCAGCCTGTGAGAGTGGCACTGTACCTAACCCAAATTTTGTATTCCCAGAGCAGGATCCCAATTGTCCATTAGTTTTGACATATCTCAGATTTGTGGACTGTGCCTGACTAGAGAGTGCTGTAGGTCAGTCCCTGTGCTTTGAGAATAGGGAGCTAAATTGCCCTGATTTTTGTCTGGGATTCATGCATGTATTCTTCTTCTTCCTGCTAACATTTATGGTCCTTTTCATCAATGCTTCTCACCAGTTCAGGTACAACTGCACACTGGCATGTACCCACTCTTGCTTATTGTGATTAGAAGGAACATCCTTCATGTCAAGAACTGCAAGCAGTTGCTTGTGCCAGGATGGCCATCCTGGAATTCTGCAGTGGATGCACATTAGGCTGCATGTGAACAGAGCCTTGGGTGGGTGAGCTGCAGTGGGAAGGATGCAGCTTCATCCTGAGCTCAGAAAAGCCACTCTCTCTCAGGAACTCAGTGTGGCTGTGGTGGCTCTTATCACCCACTGTTCTTGACTTGACAACCTTTCTTTGTTTTCCCAGAAAATACTCACTGTGATTGCCAAGCTTCTGGAAATAGCTGAAGCCTTTTGTGGTGGAGGGTGGCATGGCTGTGGGCCAGACGGGCAGGATATTTTAGCTGTTGCTTCTCAGCACAGCGTGATTGGCAAGCAGCCTTTCAAAAACTAACACTCCTAAAGCTGTGATAAGGTGCTCAGGCTACAGGGCTGCAGGCTGTGTTCATGCTTGAGATAAAGTCCACTGTCAGCACCACGTTGACACCTCCCCTGTCACACCAGGCAGCCCATGGTCCTGCCATTCCCACCAGTCACTTGCTGCAAAGCCTCAGCACTGGGGGATCAGGCCCTGTGCTGCTGTCCACAGGGGCTGCACAGCTCCATGTGCCCTTGTGGTGACATTGAGCTGGCTACAGGGAATACTGTGGGGTGGGAGAGATTTGTCACTAAGGGTTGTCACCCACAACTTTGGACTCAAGCCCTTTCCCTTGGGATGCAGTGTCTGGATAAAGGAGGAATGGGTGGGGTGGTGTATGCCAGGTGTGAGCTGTGGGATGTACAGGTGCCATGGCTGCTTCTCTGTGTTGGTGCAAACACCAAATGCATTCTCTGAAACGACAGAAATCATGGGCAGGCAGTCAAATCTTCCTGTGGGTGCTGAAGAAAGCAATGATTTCTCCCAAGTTACTTACAGTCTCACTCTGTAAAAGTTAATTTGGAGCCAATTGTTTTGTGTCTAAGGGCTGGCAGAGTTTTCTGGAATTACAGAAATTCATTAAATTAATTTATGGGGACAAAAGGCACTTGTGTTAAGTAACTAAATGCCACTAGAAAACTGAAGCCTTCGTGGCTGTGCCAAAGGGCAAAAGAATCATTCCTGTAATCAAAATAGTTGAATCACTGCAAAACCCAGAGTTTAAACCAGTCCTTCAGGATGAGGGCAGGTTCAAAGGCTTCCACCTACATGTATGGTGTCAGCTTCAGCTCACAAAACTGCTCCTCTATAATGGCAAGTTGTGTCATTCCCACACTTAAAATGGGCTTATATGGGTGGGAAAAATGAGCAGAATTTCTCACCAAGGTTCTCTGTTCACCAAGTCCTTGGAGAACTGAGGTTGTTACTTAAGTTAATATGAATGTGAATCGGATTGGGAAGCCAAGAAACTGGTTGCTATTGATCAGCTGCACAGCTGCAGTTCTCTCTCCCTCTCCTGAGGTGTTTCAGTCCAAACCTTGAAAGATTTTCAGCCTCTATGGGACTAAAATCTCTACTGTCATAAATGTTACAGCTCTATTGATGCAGGGAAGGCTTTGGCTCATTGCACAAATAAAACCATTGGCTTACAGCTCCTGGTGAGCACAGTCAGCTTCATGTGTGCCAGTCAGCAAGCAGCATTTTTACAGCTGATGTCACCCTGTTCTTTTGAGAGTTTTAAAGTTCTTCCAAAAGTTTTCCATGCCTTCTGATATTTACATATCTATACTGAATTTTCTCACACTCTTCAGTTAAATAATGATTGTTTTGCATTCTTGTTTATGGGTAGAGAGAATTGATGAACTGTTAGTTTGACCAGTGTGGTTGAAGAAGTAGCAATTTTATCCTCCAATCCACTGTCACTTTTGAAATTGTATATATAGTGAAGTCTGAATATAAAATCTTATTTTTTAGTTCTTTTCTTCCCTCTTTTGCATCTTGTCCGTGTGTGAGTTATTTCGTATCGTAGTGTGACAAGTTTGTTTGTACTCAGTGGAGCAGTCAGGCTTGAGTAGCAGCTGCACATGGAGGGGTGGACAGTGTCTGTGTTTGCCCTATAGGCTGTAGGAAATGTTGGACTCACTTTCCTCTGTGGCCTGTTAAAATGGGGCCCCAGATGCCACCCTTAAGCCAGAACTTAAACGCCCCAGGTAACATTGCTGCACCCCTCTGCAGAGAGTAGAATGTCCAAGTCTAAGTTTGATCTGTGTCCCTCTGAACTTCCTGGTCATGGGAGCAATTTATTCTGTGTGTCCATTCACTCTATCCCCCAAGACTGGGATCTATCTGCTCTGGTTTTAAAGTTGGATGGGAAAGCTACACAAGAATAAGCAGTAATGGGAAGGTGGGGTAAGAATACAGCCACACAATCTGCTTTTTATAGAAAACAGTGCTTCAGTGCTTTCTGAAACATGGGAGAACCCTCCAGAGGGCCTTTATTTGAGCACTCAAAGCCCATCTTAGAACAAAACTGCTTTATGAACAGTTGCCTACACTTTAAATGCCTTAACTGTTTAGTTAAAACCAACACATCAGTATGGGTTGCACAGAGAGAGGCCACAGAACCTTAGAGGCAGAAAATGTTTTTAGTATTCCTTTCCCACTGGAGATTCTTCACATAACTTCTGTGATGTTTGACCAAGAGGATTTGTTTTACCCTGCCACCTCCCCGAGGATAACAGCACATTTTTTGCATAGTGTTGAAGTGTGAAGACCATTGTGAGCCATGACATCATATCTCGGGCCAGAGCAGAACAGGAAATGACCAAGAAGGCCTAAAATATTGGCCACGGGAAGAATGAACATTCTTTAGCCTAGATAGGTCAGATGCACCTGACAAGTCTAATAGGACAAGCAGATCTTTCACACTGTAGCACATGATGATATTTTAGTGCAGAGAGATGGTTTGTGAGAGGCAGAGGTGAATCAGGGTGCAAATCCTCTAGATAAAGCAGAGCTGCTCTCACAAAGTGAGGAGTAAAGGGAATATGGACCTGAATAGCTAGACTGCTCCAAACCTGACCTTTATTTAACTTCAGGAGGCTTAAAATGAATTCTGGGTCCCAACTTCCAAACACAGCTGGAACAGTAATTCCCCTCCAGCTATATCAAAATTACCAGTGAGAAAAAACACATATATTAATGTCTATCTATGGCTCTTTTTGGGGTAGAAGGGAAGGAAGGCAGTAATACGAGAAAAACAGCAAGCTACATTTTCTAGAAAATTTAATGGTGTTTTGCAAAAATAAATAATTATAAATATTGGCTCATCAACTGAATAGTTTCAACTATTTTAAACTGATGTAAACCAGAAGATTAGTCAATTTGAAATATTTTTTTTAAAGTGAGTCAGGGAGGTTTATAAGCTAAACTATCTGTGAGGCCTTACAGACTGGGTTACAAAGCTGAGGGCTTTTTCAGTGCAAGGTTCCATGAGTTGATCACTGAAGTCAGAGCCAAGGTGAACCTTTGGGTTAATGGGCTGGGTCATTTGGGCTCATTTTTCCCATAGCACAGGAAACCATCATTAAAGTTCAAACAGACCTGACTTCCAGATAAGTCTCATGCTCTCTTGCTGCTGGCTTTTTTGTAGGTACTCTGTTCTCTAAATTGCTCGAGCACGTATCACTGTTCATTTTTCACCTTGTATCAAGTACTGAGAGCAGGGTGACTTAAACTAAGACTTAGCTGCTTTAGGTCTTTTATGCTGTAATTATATGAGGGGCACACAATTACATTTGTATGCCAAGGACTGACCAAGGATTTAACTATTGCTTTGAGAAGTGGAAATGGCCACTTTGATGATGTGGCCTGCACTCCAAGCAACTGCTTGTATTTCTCCCCTGCAAAACCTTGTGTGTGATGTGTGTGTGTGGCACGAAGCAAGGTTGTTGTCTCTGCATCTTTACAGTCACAGGGGCAAGAATGAGTAAATGTTACTATAGGATAGGAGAAAGCACGATGTCAGCCGCTGCTATTGTTAAGGTAAAAAGGCTAGTTTATTTTTTCTGACTCTAGTATTTATAGTTTTTCAAAGGTGCCAGTGGATTGGAGGGTGAAAGTGCCACCTCTCCAATGACACTGGACAAACTACTAGTCCAGTAAATTTCTCTGCTTCTACGAAGGAATGCAAAAACAATAAGTTATTTGCATAGTGTGTGAGAAAGTTTGCTACAAGAATGTAAACTCAGAAGGCTTTAGAAAATCTTTAAAAATCAAAACAACAAGTAAGAGCTTTTGCAGGTGCTCAGTAATTGCCTCATGACCAGAAAGTTTCTACTGGAAGAGACAGTCTGCATTTCCAACTTTCATACTTCCCCACTGTAACACTGTGTGGATTTCCAGAGCTATTTTTTGCACATCCCTAATCACTGTACTTTAAACTTCAGAACAGATCTCTGCTTGTGCAGGTCTGAGAGCTTGATCTGGTGCTCCTTAGCTTAGCTTCAAAGCAAGCACTTTCACTGAGGAAAGGAAACATCCCAACCCTTCATGCTGAGCTTTTCTAGGCCCCGTGCCCACCAATTTGTTCCCTAATGATCCCGCCAGCCTGAGGCTGTGAAGCACAACTGTTGCTGAGCCATGTGTGGAAGGCAGAAAGCTCAGAAGGCAGGAATTCCTGGAGCAGTAAGAGGAGGGGGGCATGACAGGAAGAGGAGGCTGATACTTTGCTGAAGAGGCCCTCAGAAAGAGTGCAAGAATAGCAGTTCTCTGTCCTGGCTCCAGATTCCCTTATCTGGGAGCGCTGGCGGTGGGTCCTGTCGACACGTCTGCTCCGCACTCACGGCCCGCAGATACAGAGTGGCTTGAACAAGTTCCAGTGCTCCATCCCCGAGCTTCCCAGGACCCTGCCATGGAGCACCCTGGGCCAGCCAGGTGACATCACTGCCAAACGCCGTGGAGGCGCTTCCTGTGTCACATTCCCGGCTGGAGAGCCTCTTGCCAACTCCTTGTCGTCCTACACAGTCTTTTTAGGAACAAATGGTCTAATTTTAACCCGCCTGCCACAAACACCTTCCTGAAATAAGTTCTTACTCTCTCCTGCCTTGTGCATGTACTTGAGAGTTTAAAAACAAAATCCCTCATCCGCAGGGTCCAGAGCTAAGGCCTGTGAGCTGCAGGAAGGAGCAGGAGCCTGTGCCAAAAAATGCTGTCACTGTCAGACCCATACTGAGCTGTGAGGACAGGAATGTTCTACAGACACACACTCAGGTGATGCACATCACAAAGCTGCGTGGCTCTGATCCAACCTGAATGAGTTGTTCTGTATTTCAAGGATGTTGCAACAGAAAGAACTTTTTGTTTTCTGGACTGGCTGAAGCCAGATATGACATTGAAAAGTGCAATAAATGGGCTTGGTGTCCTCTGTGCTGTGCCTAGAACAATTGCTCTAATCACTTTCTTTTGTGATTCTTTTCTGATCACTTTTCTGATCCTTTATTTTTTTGGGGTCTAACTAGGTGAGCCTTGGCCTAGGAGTCAATAAACCAGTTCTGATCCTACAGTGATGTCAGTTCCTCTCTGGCTGTGCTGTCCTTGAAGGGCACGAGCAGCAGTGACCTGCTTTGAGAACAAGTAAAAACACAGGAGAAATGGGAATTATTGTGAGATGAGGACAAGGAGTACAAACTCCACACAATCACTGGAGACTTATGTTCCTGCCTTTTGCAGTTTCCATGGAGGTGAATATGTGAGCTCTTGTACTGAATGATCAATGCAAGCCTGAACTGCTGTTCAGAGTGCAAAAAGCCACATCTTTAAAGAATCCTCTAAACAGGAAAGGAAAATGTGTTTTCAGCAGCTGCTGTCTTTATGTTGGCCTCTTGGGAGTGACACACAGACTTATGCTCCTTTAGACCTGGTAATTAAGGAATTCCATGTACCTGCAGGTCAGTTGATCAGGTGATGGACCCCCTGCAGTCTCCAGTGCACTGAGTCTTAAAGGATAAATAGAAAAAGGTAAAAAGTCCTTGGGAATCTCACCAGATCCCAGCCTGACTTGTCCATGGGGCATTTTCTGAGCAGAAATTCAAGCAAAGAGCAGCAGAGCATCTCCTGAGGCTGATCCCCAGGGCTTTGGAGGATCACTGTGAGGTGGCCCAGCCCCTGCAGGGTGGGAGGCTTTTAGCCACAACAGCTGCCCAGCTTGCCCCCATTCAGCTGAGGACTAAAACTGTGCTGGCTCACATAAGGTGGATGAAAAGTGGTTGGTGTTACTGGCTACTCTGAGGGTCAAACCCCTGGCCCCAGCTGGGCTTCAGATGAGAACAAACGTGGCAGTAGGGCTTCATGTGCTGAGCACCCCAGCAGGAGCTGGGAGCACACCAGCACGGTGGTGAAAGGACAGAAGGGACAGGGGGATAGCACTTATCCACTCTGGGGGAGCACCTGAATTACCCCAACTCTTGCACAGGCTGCCATGGCATTTGCTCTCTACTCTAGCAGGATTATACAGGATCTTTGAAATGTCACTGGCAAGAATTTTGTCAAACTGATTGATTTCAATGAGCTAGTTTTGTTTCCAGATTCCCATCCTCCTCTCATTTTGACACATTTTTATTAGGCAACTTCTTAACACCCTGAGAAGCAGTACAGAGCTTTCAGGTTGGGTAGCTTACTAGTGGGTTTGGGAATAAGGACCAGCTAGAAGCTGACAAATAATCCAGAACATGTATGTGTTGTTTTCTATTTAATCTTTTCAATTTTCCTCTTTTTTTCCCCTGCTCTCTGGTTTCGAGTGCACATGCCCATTTGTCTTGTCAACAAAGATTTGTTTTGGCCTTTTAGCTTCTCTGTCCTTCATCTTGAGAGGAAAATGCTGTGACGGCTCAGTGGTGTTCCCATTCCCTTTCCCTGGCTGTGGCTGTGTGTGTACCCACAGTGCTGGCTCTCCCTTTCCCTTTCCCTTTCCCTTTCCCTTTCCCTTTCCCTTTCCCTTTCCCTTTCCCTTTCCTTTCCCCTTTCCCTTTCCCTTTCCCTTTCCCTTTTTCTCTTTCCTCTTTTCCCTTTCCCTTTCCCTTTCCCTTTCCCTTTCCCTTTCCCTTTCCCTTTCCCCCTTTCCCTTTCCCTTTCCCTTCCCTTCCCTTTCCCTTTCCCTTTCCCTTTCCCTTTCCCTTTCCCTTTCCCTTTCCCTTTCCCCCTTTCCCTTTCCCTTTCCCTTTCCCCTTTCCCTTTCCCTTCCCTTTCCCTTTCCCTTTCCCTTTCCCTTTCCCTTTCCCTTTCCCTTTCCTTTCCCTTTCCCTTTTCCCTTTCCCTTTCCCTTTCCTTTCCCTTTCCCTTTCCCTTTTTCCCTTTCCCTTTCCCTTTCCCTTTCCCTTTTTCCCTTTCCCTTTCCCTTTTCCCTTTCCCTTTCCCTTTCCCTTTCCCTTTCCCTTTCCCTTTCCCTTTTCCCTTTCCCTTTTCCCTTTTTCCCTTTCCCTTTCCCTTCCCTTTCCCTTTCCCTTTCCCCTTTCCCTTTCCCTTTCCCTTTCCCTTTCCCTTTCCCTTTCCCTTTCCCTTTCCCTTTCCTTTCCCTTTCCCTTTCCCTTTTTCCCTTTCCCTTTCCCTTTTTCCCTTTCCCTTTCCCTTTCCCTTTCCCTTTCCCTTTCCCCTTTCCCTTTCCCTTTTTCCCTTTCCCTTTCCCTTTTTCCCTTTCCCTTTCCCTTTCCCTTTCCCTTTCCCTTTCCCTTTCCCTTTCCCTTTCCCTTTTCCCTTTCCCCTTTCCCTTTCCCTTTCCCTTTCCCTTTTCCCTTTCCTCTTTTCCCTTTCCCTTTCCCTTTCCCTTTCCCTTTCCCTTTCCCTTTCCCTTTCCCTTTCCCTTTCCCTTTCCCTTTTCCCTTTCCCTTTCCCCCTTTCCCTTTCCCTTTCCCTTTCCCCCTTTCCCTTTCCCTTTCCCTTTCCCTTTCCCTTTCCCTTTCCCCCTTTCCCTTTCCCTTTCCCTTCCCTTTCCCTTTCCCTTTCCCTTTCCCTTTCCCTTTTTCCCTTTCCCTTTCCCTTTCCCTTTCCCTTTCCCTTTCCCTTTCCGGGCTGGGAGCCGCCGTGTTTGGGCCCGCAGCGACACCCAGCGGCCGCAGTGGGTAGTGCTGTTTGTCGCCTCGGGGGGATCCAGCTGTGGCGTTTGCACATCTGGCGAGAGGAGCCGGGCAGTTCATTTCCCAGGCTTTGCATCCCACGTGTCTCAGCAGTATGACTGATGCAGGATGGCTAAAATATCCCGTCTGATCTTTATGGAAATGAAGGTTAATCTTTGCTGTTGAGAAACTGTGTTTGTCAGGCTCGGAACTGGACACTTTTATTCCTGCAGGATTTCTCTCGTTCCAGGTATATATCTGTGCCTTTGGCTAGGCTGAAATCCCCCATAATAAACTCGAGACTTTGAGTTAGCCTGGTCCAGAGAAAGGTTTTCAGTCCAGAAAATATTTCATGGCCAAAGTCAGTCTCAGAGTTAAAACAGGCAACCTGGTACAGCCTTAACCTTCATCCAGTCCAAGCCTTGCTGTATGTTAGACATAAACAACATAAAAATCTTTGGGAGCAAGCCAAAGCATCAGCCATATGCACAGCAAGGAACACATCACTTCCTTCTTGCCTGAGAAAGGGAAAGGGACTGCTCCGAGTTGAACCAAAGCTTGTTTTGTTAATAAATACTAATTGCTGTCTATCAAGCACACACATTTTTTCTAATTTAAAAATCCACACTGAAGCCTCTGAAGAGATGAAGATCAGAACAGGCTCAATTTTCCATGCAAATAATTTGCTTCTGATCTTGACCCAGGATTTTCATAACAATTGGAGACAGCATGGGGCTGCTGTGTCTCTGAGCCCCAGTGCCCAGCTGTCCCTCTCCCCTGGGGTTCCTTTCATGCCTGGCTCTGAAGGGATATGTGCACCTGAGACATTTTCCTTCACTGAGCTAAAAGTCGTGTCTCTTCAAACACATTTATTTCTGTATCTCCTTTTCCTGTTTTTTTTTTTGTTTGTTTGTTTGTTTTTTTCCCACATTTGATCCCACTTGCTGAGTGCTGACAGGAACCAGATGAAAATATTCCAGCCTTTCAGTCAATATTGGACATCAACCTAGATTTATATATGTTTGGGATTGTGTGTTTAAATCTATGTGAGCACACCTGTGCAGGTTCCATACATGTCCAGTAATATCATCATCAGGCATCTTAAAAACACACCACACCACCATCTCCCTGGATTCAAGAGACTGACTTTAAAAAGAGAATTTTTGGGATTTTTCTTTGTTTGTTTGTTTTGGAAGTGGATCTCCAGGATGCAGCATGCTGAAATGTCATTTACCTTTGTTTTTGTTGGTGTGAAAGTATTGGAGCAACTTCCAAGCTACCTTAATTAATTTTTTAATGGAAAAATCTGAACCACATGCTTGCAGGTACCTTTTAACAGAAGTTAAATTGTATTTGCATGTACACAAATATTCCATGTAGACAGGTTCTGAGATCTGGGGAGGTGGGAGGGAAAGTTGTGCTTGAGATTAGTGAAGTACCTTATTAGGTTGTTTTATTAAGCTGTAAGCCTGGTGTGACCATTGTGGCCATTGATGCAAAGTCCTGCATGAATTGAAACATTGAATTTGCCTGAAATATTTTTTGCTTGAACTGGCAAATATATTTTTAGAACAACACCTGACCTTGATTCGTAAAACACCAGTGCTGGAGTTAGTTCTGAGTTTCATTCTTTCTCATGTAGAAATATGCATGTTACATTTATGATGAGGACTTCAGCCTCCAATTTTATTTACTTTTGTACAAAACCAAACAGTTCTTCAGCTAACCTTCAGAGATCCTACTTGAGGCTGAGCTTGGAGCCACACACACTCCTGCAGTGACTTTCTCTGACCTGACTTAAAGAAACAGCTCTTGGCTTTGACTCTGCAAGGAGTCAACTTATATGAGCTATATTCCAACCAACTTCCTTTGAAACTCATGAAGCTACTTTATTTTAGGAAAAAATAAATTATTAAAAACAAAGACCAAGAAATTATTAAAACCAAGACGAATTGCAGCTTTTGAAGCTTGAATTCCTGTTAAATTCACACCGTCATTTGTGTTGCCTTTTGCAACCATTAAGCACTGCCTTGACTCCTTTAGAAAGAACTTTAATCTGCTAAATCTCTCTTATGCTCTACACGAACCTGTCAGCTGGGAGAAGAGACAGGCCAAAGCCTATCCCCCACACTTGTGCTCCTGTTCCCTCTCCCTGGAATTGCTAAAAGAAGGCAGCAGGCAGGATGGGGTTAATTAGATGTGCAGCTCTCTTGCAAATGGACTGAACTCTGCACAGAGTTACTAATTGCCAACATGGGGAAGAAATTCAGTTTGATTTCTCTGAGTCATACATAGAAGAGGAATTTACTGCTCTTCACTACAGAGACTCTTCCTCCAACAAGGAAAGAATAGCAAATTCCAGTTTAATGGGAGAAGTAGCTTTTCCTTCTCATATCTTCCACAGAGCTGGACTGCATCCTTGCCTCACCACCAAGCCCCCAGGAGACTGATAATGGAAAAAAATACATGTATTTTTTGATTCCACTGCAGGGGAGAGAAGCTGGAAAGACAAAGTGCTACAGAAACTTATTAGAAGAAATTCAGTGTTGTCCTCACTTCATTCGTATCTCCTAAACAATAATCAAAAAGAGTTATTCCCTTCTCCATCAGGATTTTGCTACTCCCTCTCCTACTATCTAAAGTTACACATTTTTCAAGCTGTGGTTCCCTGGGGAGTGGTAAAGGCCATCTTGAAAGAAGCAGCTTGCTGTCATGTGTCAGGGTCTCAAAGCCCTGGACTTTGCTGCATTCTGTGTCACCTACAGGCATAAATCTAGAATGGCTTTAGTGAAGTGAGGGAGTCACACTGCTGAACATCTTTTACTACCAGTCATGCTCCTGGTGAACCCCACCTGCACTTTAGTAGCTTCTCCTCGTTTTGAGACACCTTCCTAAACTTCTACTGCTGATTTAGGTTCCCACATTAACATACTAGCTAAAAACACCAATTGTGGCTAGGAGCAAAAAGAGAATGTTATTTAAAGGAGCTCTGTGTGCCTGGGACAGTCCAGTTGCTTCTTCTACTGTCACATCTCATCTACAAAACCTGGAAGAAGCTCATTTTTCCATGATGTTTTAGTACCATGTGACCTGTGCTCTAAATTGGCACCTTTGTCACCTTCCCCCAAAGCAGGTGAGCCCAGAGAAAGGAGCTTCTCCTGGAGGCTGTGTTGGGAGCTCTGGTGAAAGCCATTGCTCTGCTTTTGGCTCGCTCCATGGGTGACACTCTCAGGGCTCCAGTCTGGTCTGGAACTCCTTGGAGTGTGAGTGTCTGGGCTCAGCTCATCCCAGGACAAGGCAGGGCTCTGTGCAGGTGGCTCTGCTCCCACACCAGCCTGTTGACAGACAGAAACACACATTAGAGCTGTTTTGCACACAGCAGAGCCCCCTGCTTCCAGGGCAAAGATGCAATTTCCACGTGGCCCAGTCTGCAGTGAGTGCCTTGCTATCTAGGAAGGCTCCCCCAGCCAGATGTTCACCTCCTTACTTGTTGGACAGATCCCTGGCTACTTTCCATCTTTTTTTTCTTGGAGATTGCTGGATTCCAGTGACACACCAGGCTGTCATTTTGAACACTGTAGTTCTTGTTTCCAAGAAGCCAGTAGGTTTTCATTTTCCCTTTGCCCTGGACAAGAAAAGGAGAGAGAAGAAAACAGCTCTTTTCATGCAATATGAAGCAGAGCAGGGATCACTATGGCCAGAGCTACTCGCTGTCCTGCATTTGTCATCTCTCCTCTCATAAGTGACTGCTGATCAAGGAAAGAATTATAATTTATGTGCAGTTTGAGTGCTAATAATCTCTTCTGTTCAGAGGTCACTGCCTTGCTGGTCACTGGCAGTGTTGCTAAGGGTTTAAAATAAGCCTTAAATCCATGTGTCTTTGACTAAATCCTTACACTTTGGGCCATACTCGTGTGGTTCCATGCAGGTGCAGGCATAGCAGCCATGTTTCAAAGCACACAGAACACTTTTTCTTCAACTTTGAGGAGTAACGTGTAGCCACTTCCACTTGAATTCGCAAAAGAACCTTGTGGACACAGTTAAAAGTTGATGTGCTCTTCACAGAAGAGCAATGGCCAAATCTATCATCTCCTCCCTATCCCATTAAATGCCTTTATTGTTATCAAGTGACAGAAAAACTGCTACCTTGACTTCAATTTCTCCTCTCAGTTCAATTTCATATGCATCATCTGTGAGAAGGGCTTCATATGTAGCAGAACTGATGTGGATCTTCTGTGCTAGGATTCAGAGCAGAGCAGGAATTAATGATTCCCTGAATCCCAGAGAAAACATACCAGCCCTCCTGCATTTATCAGCCCAGTGTTTCCACCTCCTCTTTTGGCATTATGGGATGTGACTCTACATTGCCCATGCCAATCCACAAGAGTTTCTCTTGTCTATTTGGTAACTGGTGCATGTCCAGGAGCAGGGGGGATGGCAGCTCAAGGAAGTTCTTCTTCCTTAGATGGGTGCTAATTAGTTCTCTGACCTGGGCTGGTCCCAGAGAGTGCTCCTTCTCCTCCAGAGACCTTATTTCACACTTGACTGTGCCTGATGTGAGGGTGTTTGGGGATTTCCTTGCACCCCAGTGCCTTAGGGGTGCAGAGTGCAGGTGTGGGTCTGGCTGGATGCCCAATCCTGCCCGAGGCACTTACGCAGGCTGGTGGATTCCATGCGGGAAGCTGTGTTCACAGTGTCCCCAAAGAGGCAATAACGAGGCATTTTGTACCCCACAACTCCAGCTACACAGGGTCCTGAGAAAACACGAGGCGGAGAGACCCAAAAAGAAGAAGCAAGTGGTAAGAAGCAGTGAGAAGTGCAGGGCAGTGTCAAATGCCAGCACCCTTGCCAGTCACTCTGTATCCTCAGAGAGATGTGGAAACTGGGAGTGCTCTGTGCATCTGGGGCCTGGCTGTGCAGTATTTACTTAGTGAGAGAAGTCACAATCTGATTAGCTGTAGCTAATTGGTGGTGATATATCACCAATACGAAATTGTTTCCCAGACCTTTCCACACTGATACAGGCAAAACTCACTTCTCCCCCCTGTTCCTGCTGGAACCAGGAGAAATACTTATCCTGAGCTGTGGGGAGAGGCAGTGGCTCGTGCAGAAGTGCAGAATTCCTTTCTGCTCACATAAGTGTCTGTGCCCTGTTCTGTTTTTTCCTGCCTCCACCTCAGCCCCTGTACCTGTGTGGATCCCAGCCCGCAGCTCCAGCCTGCCCGTCGGCATGTGAGGGATCACAACCTGCCGCACCGCCGCCACCAGATCCAGGGACATTTTGGCAATCTCATCGGCATGTTTGGTGCCATTCCTCTCTGGCAGGCCACTCACTACCATGTAGGCATCCCCAATGGTTTCCACCTGGTAGGAAGGGGCACGTGTCACTAAGTGGCAGGCACTGAGCTTGTCCTTTGGAAAGAAAATCAGAGTAAAATCTATTTTAGCTGTCCAGCACTCGCCAAAATGTGGTGTAGAGTCCCCGAAGGATGGCAGGCCTTGTATTTAATGCATTTGAACTCCTGGCCTGGGGTATTTGATATTCACCAGAAAACAGAGTAAGAAAGATTTCTGCAGCTTGCAGATTCCCTTCCTGTGGATTTGTACTCACCTTGTACACATCGTAAGACTCAATCCTGGTGTCAAAGCAGACGTAGAGATTGTTGAGCATCTCAACCACTTGCAAGGGAGTACAGGAGGCAGCAATGCTTGTGAACCCCACGATGTCAGAGAAAAAGATAGTCACCTGTTACAGGGAGAAGGAGAGCGTGAAGCCTTTGGGGACTTGTGAAATCTTGAGCACAGCAGCCTAAGCCACAGTCTGCATGTGGTACCAGTCTTGCACAGCTCAATAGAAACAATCCTAAAGGAACAAGCTCTGGCTCTGAATTGTTTTCTTCTACTTTGAAAGATAAAATTATTCTTATCTCCAAAGTTTAGCACCTGCACTTCTGTGAATATCTCATGCTAATGGGAGACTGAAAGTCAAATGCTTTGAATCTTGTGAGCAGTGATCAAGAGACTTCTTATAGAAGTAGGGTCTCATTTTCCTTTAAAAGTGATTTAAACTGTGATAGGGATAAAGCTAGGTACCAAAAAAAACCTGTGAAATAAAATCTCAGTTGCTGTCTCTGTTGTTGTTGAATTAGAAAATAACTGGGTTTTCTTTCATTTTCAAATGATGTTTGTAATGATCAAATAATTTACAGAAAAAATAAAAAATCACTTAAAAATAAAACTTATAAAAGAAAGAATAGAATTGAGGAAGAGAAATGTGTGTTGCAGCTGTCGGCAAAGAATTTTCTTCTCTGTGCTGTCTGAATTGTGTCAATGTTTAAACTCAAATCATCTTTGCTAATACAAATTAATCTGGAAGGGCCACCTTTTCATTCTGCCTTGATTCAGCACTTTTGATGTCATGACTATTGTGGATTATAATTAATTGTGCAATTACAGGTTGTTGTTTTGATAATGACACCTACAGATTAAATG
Organism: Vidua chalybeata; assembly: GCF_026979565.1. Taxonomy (NCBI): domain Eukaryota; kingdom Metazoa; phylum Chordata; class Aves; order Passeriformes; family Viduidae; genus Vidua; species Vidua chalybeata. Next base: position 3,108,205 of record NC_071551.1, read on the forward strand.
CAAACATTTAGTACTGTGTTTCACAGCTGAAAGTAAGGGGGTGTCCAGGGAAAAAGAGACAATAGAATTGCAATTACTGTAGCATGAGGATTTGGGCTGAGGGCTATGCAGCACAGCTGCTAAATTCAACACTGACAGCAGCAATTCTTTTATTCTTCATATTTTACAAGGAGGAGACTCATTTCTTGCTCCTATGAACTCATGATCCAATGGTGCTGGCTGGCTGTTGTGGGTAGGCTCCTAAACGCCAAGACAATTTGCCAGGATAGGATGTTTGAGGTCTAAAGCCATGAATTTGGAAATCTCAGCTCTTCTTCCTTCCCCAGCAGCCTAGGTGCTCCATAGCATATTGCACAGCTCTCTCCAAAACCCACCAGGAATATTTGGATTTCCATCCACACTGGCCTGTGGGTGCAAACCCAGGATCCTCAAAGCTGTGACAAGGTAGGTGCTATTTTAGGTGAATACTTTTCTACCCTTGGTGGCAACATCCTTTCCATTTGCTAACCTGGTCATAGTTTTCTGCCTCAACTTTTTGGCACTTCCTTAGCTGCTTGGCCACAGACTTTGGCAACATCTGGTGCAAGAGGTCCTCAGCTAGGCGCCTCTCCCTTTTCAAGTCCTCTGTCTTTTCCTTGAGGTTCCTGGCATAATTGTGTATCCAGTCTGTCATTTGCTTGAAGGACATCAGTACAATGGGGTAAATGAGACAGGCGACCACCACCAGACTGATCTTAAGGCTTATTGTGGACAGGATTTCCCTGGATTTCTTGTGCAGCTTTTCCTGTCCCTCCTGCAGCAGACAGCTCTGTGCATAGTGCAGTCCCCTGCCCGTGGCTTCCAGGGACACAAAGTCACCCCAGCCCAGGGATGGGGTAAAGAAAATAATTCCTTCATAATGGGTGAAATGAAGTGACAGATTGACATTATCTGTCCAGCACTTACGTGCAGTCTCTGAGGAGAAGAGAGCATAGCTCAGAGTGGCAAAATGCTGCTGCAGTGAGCTTTGAAGGCTCACAGGTGCTGGCACTGGCTGAGCTTTGAGCACAGCTTCTCTGATTTGGAGGAAGAGTTTAAAAGCGACTGTGTCTGCCCAGTCAGGATTGTGCCTCATGGCTCTGAGGTCCTCACGGGGACTCCTGAAACGCTCAAGCAGTTCAGAGATCACTCTGGACAGCACCTGCCTGGCTTCAGTAACCCCTGAGATGTTCACTTGGTGTCTCAAGCCAGTCATGTAAAATCTACAAATGGAGATTTTCTCCTCCTTGCACTGGCAATTCTCACAGTACAGTTCTGCTTCACTTGCCATACAGAGGGAGTTTAAATTCCCCAAGAGCTGAGAATGGAGGGATCTGTTCCTTGTGTCTGCTGCTGGGAGCAGCCAGCTGTGCCTTTCTTCCTGCAGGAGAGAGATGAGGTGAGCAGCCCAAAGGTTTTCACAGGAGGCAAGTTCCTGAAGGGCTTTGCCTGTGTTTTTCCATATTTCCAAGCTGTTGCTCAAATCAAAAGAAATGGCCCCAAGGAGGCTGCAGAGGGAGATCATGCATGCTGTCAAAATCCTTTGAATCGTTTTTCTACCACCAGCATTGGAAGAGGGAAAACACCTTAAAAAAAGAATTTAAAAAAAAAAGAATTAAAAAGAAACAGTGGCATTGTCTGATCCCAAGAGTGTTTCTTCCAGCTCCTGAAACCACAACTGGATCTAGCAGTGATATTTAACAATCCCCGTGCATTCTGAAACAAAGCAAAAGGAGCATGCATTATCTGGATGTTTTTTAAAGATATATTTTATTATATTTTGTTCCACCTGATATTAATTTTAACAGAAAAGCTGTATTTAAGAGACTGCTTCCTTGACACACTCTGATCTGCAAAACTAGATGAATGATACAGTTTTTCTGTGAGAAAAAAAGCTAATAAAACCATTTTCTGTAGGTTTTATTCTCTGAGATACTTCTCTCCAAATCTTAAGGAAGGTCATGAAAAGATAGGTTACTTATTCCCCCAGTGATTCCAGTGATCATAAACTGGAACTGTTGATTTTTTAAAATCAAACTTTGAGAATTTGTTCTTAATAGGCACTTCCATATGGTGAGTAATTTCTGCTGATATGCTCAAATGAGCTCAGATGTTTTTTACAATACTGCCGATATATTTCAGATGGAAAATGAATCACATTTCTGTTTTCAGCTTTTACTGAAGCATTTGCACATCCAGTTTTTATTGTTTGAGCTTCATGATTACCTTTCTGTCTTTCATACTGCACATAATGGACATCCATGCTCCATACAGCAAAGTGACCTCTAATGATTTTAATTTTCAAACGTATTATTCCATCATTTACAATCTTACACCAATGATACTCATGAAAAAACCTCAGGATGGGTCCTGAATAACTGGGTAATCCTTATTTCCACTGATAAAGAACAAAGTTCTGCATAGTAAAGCTGATTGACAAAAGCCCTCCCCAGATCCCCTGTTCTTGCAGATATAGGAAATCGCCCTTTTAGTCAGGCAAATAAAATGCAATAAAACCTATTATTTCTCAGCAGAGGCTGATATTAAGCAAAACAAATTCTTGCTGAGCAGAATGGTGATCAACAGTCGTAAAGTAGAAGAAAAGTAATAACAATACTGTCCCCAAAGATGACAAACAGCCATGCTTTCTCTTATCTATTTAATACAATTTCTGTTTAATAATATATTTACTTTCAGTCCAAAGGTTAACATCTGCAAAACACCAAACTAAAAGGAACTGCAAGCCTAGAAAATTTATCTCTGAGGATTTCTGTTCTCACAACAAACTTCCAACCTTTTCCTTACCCTATCTCCTGCTTGCCTTTGGGTCACTTGCCCTCCCTTTATAATCATTCCTTTTACTCTTGGAAACACCTAGCACACACCGGGGGGAAGAAGAAAAACACAACAAAAATCCACCTCGATTTTATACTGCCTCTCTTCTACAATGAAAGAAATATTAAGGGGGTCTTTAATTGAGCGCTGAGCTAAAAGCGGCGATTCTGCTTTGCCAAAAAAAGCCACATTTGTGCCAGCTGACAGTGACCACTCTGAGCTCCTCACCTCAGTGACTTCAAAACGAGACAGGTCTGCCTCCAGAGCTGGGTCTTGCTGGCTCCGAGGTCACAGGCGGTAAAACCCCTCTGGAAGAGCCTCGCCCGGCGCTCCATCACTCACCTGCGGGGACGTGCTGGCCGCTCCGCCGCCTTCCCTCGGGCCATGGCCAGCCCCGAGCGCCCCTCGCAGCCCCAGGCTCCTGCTCCCTGCCTCCAGCGCTGCCTCTCTGCAGCCCTCCCGAGCCCCCGGAGGTGTTCGGTGATGCTCTGACTCCTCTGCCCACCCTCCGCACAGCGCCTCGCTCCTGCCCCCAGGTTAGGCTGGCAAGCCCCAGCCCGAGGCAGGGGACTGGGAAGAATATCCAGAGTTATCCCCAAATTCAGGCTCTGGGCTTGCCAACAGTCAGGAAGAAGTGACAGAGACACGCTTTGTTTGCTTGCAAAAAATACAGTTTATTTCACTAGTGTTTGGTTTAATACTTGTTTGTTAAAAGCGTAATTTCCCGGTTCTTTTTGATCAAAGGTGTCATAATTGTGATTTTTTTTCAAGCTGCTTTCCTTCTTGGCGTCTTTCATCCAGTTCTCGTTGGATTAGTTGGTTGCCATAACCTACAAAAATGTAAAACAAATGAAAAATCAGATCATGAGATGCAGGAATTTGTGAACAGTATGTGCTGTGTCCAAGTCACAAGATTTGAATAAGTGAAATAAGATTTTTGCTTCTCAGTCAAAGTTTATATTAAATTAAAAGATGTTTGACATTCCAGACTTGAGCTGTATGTGCTACCTTTTAGGATGCAATTGATGAATGCAAATTTGAGTAATCACTTCTGAAATATATGGTAAATCTTTATGACTACAATCAAGCTGTGGGATAAAGGGAGAATGCATTCCTATTATCAAAACTTATTTGAATAAGTGAAAAAAAAAATTGGATATGTGTTTCAGATGAGGATACTTTTCAGTTGGTGAGGGTTGAATCAGGAGTGATACAGCTCCCTCAGCAGGTGGCAGAAATGCCAGGGAGAGAGCCCCAGCACAGTCTGTGCTCTGCAGCAGCACTCACCTGCTCGATCCAGCTGTTGTAGGCAGAGACCCGGGTGAACACAGAGGGTTTGTGGTAGAAGTTGCAGCCAAGACCGGAGCCAAAGCTGACGATGCCGTGCACTTCCCACCTGCCATCAGCCCCCTGGCAGTTCAGTGGGCCCCCAGAGTCCCCCTGGGAGAAAGGAGAACACAGTCATAGTGTGAGCAGCCCCTCTGTGGGGTTTTTAACCTTTCCTTCCCATCAGGCCTGTTTGTCTAAACCCAAGCCCTGAGAGTGGACTCACATTACAGCTGGAGGTGATTCCATCCCCACCAGCACAAACCATGGTGCGTTTCACTGAGCTTCCCCACCACAAAGGTCTGGAGCAGGTTGCATAATCCACCACCAGCAGAAGGCCTTGCTGCAGGTCATCGGGAAGGGGTCCATTAGCTGAGAGAGAACAGAAACACAGGGTCATGGTACCAGCTGGCACTGAAGGAAGAATAAACCTGATCTGCTAAATTTCTCTTGGTGTCTGGGTACCATCCCTCCAGGTAAAACACTCCATAGGGGCTACATTAAAGGAGAAGCTGTTATAGGTATGAATGTCCCTTAGTTCCATTCTTTCATATACACCTTAACCTACTAAAAATTTGCATTCCATTAAAAAATGTCTCATTGTTAAGGGAAATAAAGGGCTACTCTATTTTCAGGAGTTTGCAATTTGCTCATCCCTCAAGGAATTGCCTCCTGAACCAAGCTGACACCTCTGCTCAACTCTGAGATTTTCTTCATGTCACATCTATTCCCTTATGTGTCTTCAGATATTCAGCAGGTGTGTTGGGATTAGCAAATGCACCTGTCTGCACACTATTAACATTTGCATTACAATAGCTCCTAAAAGCTCAATTAAGGCCCCTCAGGTGCATTACCAGCTCTGTTACAAGGAAAATAAATTTCAAAGGGAAAAATCATAATGTATGAATGAAGTGGAGCCCAATATAATAAACTACCTCACTATGCTGAGTTTTGAGGGGATCTTGAGCACCATTAATAGTCTTTGCTGTCAATCTCAGAGGAGAAGGAACTCCCGAAAGTTCTGTTTTATTCCATGGTTTTGCAAATAGCCAAGTACTCACTCTGCAGTCTTCCCCAGCCGGTGACATAGCAGGCAGTGTTGGAGGGCAGGATGCTCTGGGCAGGGGGCAGGCAGGCCAGCTGAATCTGGTCACTTAAGGTGACGTGCTCAGGGAGCTTGATCAAAGCAATGTCGTACCTGTGGTAACGCGTTGGAGAGTGGGGGAGAGAGAGGGAAGGTGAAAAGGTTTGCAAAACGGATTAAGATACAATAGCCTGAGTACTCAGCAGTTACACAGCACTCGGCCTATTCAAAAGAAGCAAGGGAGCAAAAGCCAATGCACAAGCAGGAAAGATTCCTGCACCCTAAAGCAACAGAGAAATCCATGGACTGGAAGGCTATTCCCTGCAGAACTGCCTGTTTTCCTGATGGAAGAAAGTTGTCTTTTATAGTTTTTTTTCACCAAAACCAAGCATATGTTAGGACTCACTCCAAGGACTGGAAGTGAGGGGATTTCTTTGTTACTGGCCTTAGGCTGCAGCAGGACACAGGGGTCCTTCAGCCACATGGATATTAATGATCCATGATTCTGTGGCTCTGCTGCTGGTAGGAGGGCTTCAAAGAGTGTTGTATAAAATGCTTCATTCCCTTTCATTGTACAAGAGATATCATTGCATGTAACATTGCTTCTGACCCGAGCATGAACATGCAAAATGGCTTCTGGAAACATTATTAATCAGTAAGAAATCAATATTGTTAATTGCTCTGTATTCTCTTGAGGGGGAAGGTAGAAACGGGACACTGTAACAGAAGGCTCTAAACATGAACTTAATTACCATAACTCCAGGTGGGTGGGATTCAGGCAGTTTGATTTTTATCCTCCTAAAAACTGAAAAAATACTTGCCACCAGCTTACCCATTTGCAACATTCTGTGGATTCCAGTTCTGATTAACAATGATCTTTTCTGGAGAAAGTGCAATTGATCCCTTTTCCTCAGTTGCTAGGTTGTATTTTCCAAGAAGCACTCGATATGTCAGAGAAGAACTGGGCAAGACAGGGATGAACACTCAGTTATGCAGCTGCATCTTTGGCTCCTGAGAGATTCAATAAGAGCACCCTTGACTCTAATCTCTCATCACAGGCATGGTTTGTCTGGAGCTGAGCCAGTGATTTGCTAAGGGCAAAGACTGTGTTCTAGACTTTGCAATCATTTCATCTCTAAGCTGTCAACTCCTGCTCAAGGCTTCTTTAACAAACTCCAATCCAATCTTTGCAGGATTCAGCTCGTATTCTTCAATGCAGTAACAATTTGGCTATTTTTGACAGCTTAAATAGCTTCAATAATGAACAACTGTGTGGTAGATATAATATGCAGGATTTATAATAATAACATGCAGCCAAACCTTCATGTTTCATATTATGATATTTGCTATAAATTCGTGTTACAATAACCATATGCTACCAGAGCACAATGAGGTTGTATTTGTGGAAGCAGTTTTGATGATGCAATGACATTGCTGTACCTGATAATTTATTTGTTACCCTGCCACATAATATGAAGAGTTTACTGAAAATGATTGGTATATTCGAAATATTTGTGATTATTTCTTCAGGGAGTGGATTGATTAGTTAACTTGTGGACTCAACTGACATATATTACAGAAACAGGCAACACAGCTGATTCTTAATAGCAACTTGAAAACAGAAGGATGTTTCTAGTTTCTTTATGGAAATGAAGAGTATGGAATTCAGGTAACTGGGGTATTTTCCCCTTTTACATTAAGAAAATAAAGAGATGTCATTGTCCTGATTTTTAATCAAAAGCTATGATGCAAACCTCAGAGCTTTCAACTGGGAAAGGGAGAACTGGCATTGATACAATTTTCATTCATCTCTTTCTGCTCATGTGCTGCTTCCTGGGTCAGATTTATCTTCATTACTTACCTGATGCAGTGGGCAGCTGTCATAACCCAGTTGGTGGCAATGAGGGTTCCCCCACAGGTGTGGCTCCACTTGCCATTGGAATTGTACTGAAGGGAGACCTGGGATCAAGGAACCAAGTAAGGCTCAGGCTCTTACCTATTCTTTTTTCATCATTGTGCTTTGTTCCTGCACCCAGAACACAACTTGCTGATGGTGGAAGGCTTTGACATTTCCAACTCCTGGCCACAGAAAGGCTTTCCCTCCTTCCCTATCATCCAAACCTTGATTTTTAAAACACATCTTGCTTAAATAGCCCAAGTCTACTTGACTTAAAACGAGAGCCTGCAGTACTGTCACAGCATATCCCACAATACACAGAGTATCACCATGCAATTTCAGAAGGCTTTAAGCAGTCTCCCCTACACAGTAGCACCGCACCACCTCAGAAGGCTCCAAGCATCTGCCCATACAGAGCACCATCACACCACCTCAGAAGGCTCCAAGCACGTGCCCTTCTTGCTCTTTAGCCCAACCTTTTACACCCTCATGTTCATGCATGGCACCTGTGTGCCCTCTGCTCCCTTTGGTGGCTGCTCAGTGCCCCTGGGCACTCCGTGGCTCATTGCCTTCAGTGCTGCTCACCTGCTTCTCACAGCTGGACCCGCTGGGGGACGAGGCTGGGCTGCAGCCCCACTCCCAGTTACCACAAGCTGTGTGCCTACACATTACCAGCAAAATGTGGCACATTCAGAGCTTTTTTAAGAAGACTGGAAACTTTAGGATTGATCAAAAGAGAAGAGTCAAAACGTGTCAGGCAAGATGCATCAAATGGAATTTAAGAGGTGGTTTTGTTCAGTTGTGCTGTGCAGAGACAGCACAGCCCCAGTTTTTCCAGGGAAAGTACAGAATGACCAACCTGCCAGGGCCAGCTGTATGGTCTTGCATTTTCTCCTCCAACAACTCTGGACACAAGAGGCGGGTAGGCAGGAACCCCACAGCCAAAGGCTAGAAGACATACAAATAGGATGTGTGTTTTGAAAGTAGGTTTAAAAAATATCTGTAAGTTATCAAATAGCACAGCACCCAGTTAGTCTTTTGAGAGACCCTTGTAATGAACATCCTATGCTGTAGTTTTTTTCTTTGATGTAAAATGTTCAATTTGTCTAAAAAAGGAAAGTTGTTTTTAGATTTTAATTATCTTGATATTTTAAAACTAAAGCAGAAGTTGGACACGTACCTGCAGCTACCAGAGTCAACGCAGTAAAGAGGACTCCAAGCATGGTGCCAGTTGCTGGATGCTGCAGGCTCAACTCCATGCCATTTTATATGGTGTCCTTATCTCTGGGACACATGACTTAAAATGCAGAGCTATTCCAATACAAATGGAAAATTTGTGTCACTGTGGGATAATTCTTTATATACATAAGTTGCTAAAAAATCCCCATTTAGGTGGACCTTGGATCCAGGCTATATAAACAACTTGATTAATTAGTTGCTTATTATCTGTAGCAGCTGTTTGCATTCCCATTGCCTTGAAAATTTATCACAAAGTTGTTTATGGAAGGAAAATGTTAAATTAATTATTCTAACACCTGGTGGTATGTCAGCAGTGTCTGGTGTATTCGGACAGTGACAGATTCGGACGTGTTGGTGGGGCTGCATTAGTTGATCTCTAGAGGCTCCCCTCCTACCTTATTTATTGCTCAATTATACAATTCCTTGGGATTTTATTTTGGTCTGGGGTCTGATTTTGTTTTGTTTTGTTTTGTGTGTAACTGAATGGTATCTATCACATTGTACTGACTGAAAACCTGTATCTTCTTTCCCAGATCAAGTTGCTTGTGCTTTAGCATGCCAGACTTCTTCAGTAAAGCAGACTGTAATCACTTTGAAGTGGAACATACTTCAAGCCATACAAAGAACCAGCTGTCCATGATGAAGCAGAAATCCTGGTATGTTGTGGTGAGTCAGATCCATTCCTTTCCTATTTCCCTTTGTTAGATCAGCAGCCCTGGAAGAGAACAGGGTTCCCTGCAGCATTGCAAATGAGCCTGTGCACACCCCAGAGCAGGGCTGACCTGTGCTATAACACACTGAGAGCTGTTAATGAGCAAAGCACTTCTACTCACAGGACAAAGCAGGCAAGAGCAGGCATTTACACCACTCCAGAGATGCTGCCACAAAAGGAAGTGTCCTAATTCATTACTGACAGTAACTAGATATCAATGCTTACCCTCGTCTTTTTGCTTTTTATCTTCTACTACAGGAATTTTCCATCCTCTGTCACCTTTCCATCCACCAACCACTGAGAAACTGTTGCTGTTATTTGAAAAACAAACATCTCTATCCTGTAAACCAGGACACTCATAGGGAACAAAGTTACTAGAATGGAAACAAGTATCATAATGCCAATTTTACAACCAGAGCTGTGCTGTATAGAGACACCAAACAAGGGGGTCAAAAATGCTGAAATAAATCTGATGTTCAATGTCAGGACTAATAAGCAGCAAAATTCCTGATTTCCAGAGCTTCCATTCAGCAGTAGGTACTGTGCTGGATGAAAGATGCCTGGAGCACACATGTGGAAGGCAGAAATATAGAATGCTTTGCTGTTTCATCTGCTTCTCAATAATGTATTTTCCTACCCAGACAATAGCACTTGAGAAAGCTGCATTTTGAATTGCAAATTGGATCAACCAAACCCTGTTCTGGCATCTTGTATTTATTATCTGACAAAAGCAGAAACCAGGATTAGCAGTGCAGAATTGAGATTCTACATTTTTTCCATTAATTTGGTGGCTCTTTTCTTAGTGTCTGAATTTACAAGCTAAACAACATTATGATGCTCAGTTTAACTTCCATGTCACTATAATTTTCGCTGAATTCCAGCTAAAAGTGTAAATTTCGGATGGTCAGTTACTATTTTAACTTGCTTTGTTTGTTGTGTGCTTGTAAACGTGGAATTTTGTTTATTTCTTTAAGCATTTATGCATTTCACAAATATGGCCTTTGCTCTCTTGCATACTGTAAATAGAGAAACGCTGTTTCTTTTCCCCCTTCTTCATGGAGGAATTCTGAAACAGTTCTTTTGTTATGGAGGAAATTCTCATAGGAATCCTAATATATTTAATGTAAAACACTCTCAAAGCTGTTTTGTTTTTTGTTCTATTCATGCTTTATGTGATGGTAGCTTATCCATCTTTTCCAGGCCTAAACAGTCTTCCTTGGACTCCATGGGTATCTTGCTGCTGGCAATTCTGCCAGGCTCAGCCTCCAGCTGATACCATGGTGGCTTGGAAATAGCCCCATGGAAGCTCTTTTCATCTTCATGCCAGATGTTTCACAGAAACAGAGCAGCTCATGGAACTTTGGTGAGAGAGAGAAGGAGCTTCTGGTATGTTCTGCTAAAGCAGAATAGTAAATATCTCCTTCAACATACAATGTACCTGTGTACAACTTAAAATGGACTCTGCTGCTTCCCTGCCTTTATTCCTTTGAAGGGCAGTAACTCTGCTATACTCATTAGTAAACGGAATTGTCTGCAGAAACGTTAGGCTCTGAAATCTGCTTTCCTAAGGGATGTTTTTCATCTGAAACCAGACAGTAACCCCTCTGAAAATCTGAAGTTAAATCCTGATCCAGTTTTTCCTTGGAACCACCAACTGTGCCAAATTTATTACTTGCTGGATGGCTGTTAAATCTGCTGCTTGATGGCTCCCTGGGATTGTTTCTGTGCTTTTCAAAGTAAAGCTTGGCCTTCATTCCTCAGGACAGAACAAGGTTAGACTGAGCAAGGAAATGGAGATGAGCTTTACCCTGTGTGCTTTTGTCACTTGCTGTGCCTTCCAAATTGCCTTATATCCATTTATATATTATTTTCCACGCTGTATTTGCAGTCAATACTGGCCACAGATGTAACATAAGGCCCTGCTTATCTAAACTGGGTGAGGAGCAATGGTAGGAGAGAACAGACACAAAACCAACAAAAACCCCAACCACACTTCAGCAATCAGATTAGACTGAAAGATATTTATTTAGAAACAACAGCTTTGGTATTTTAAACCCAAACAACCTGTAAGTCACTAGAAAGTGGGATGTCTTCCCCCATAGCCAAAACAAATCAATGCACAAAGTCTCAATAGGCTTAGAATAGGAAACGTGTAGATCAGCATTTCCAAGTGCATATCCAGAAAACAAGTTCATTAAATTGATTTTGCACTCTACAGTCATAAAGGCTGAAAAACCTGTTACGAGAACTTATCAACAATTAAGATTGCTAGATATTGACTGTTACTGAAGTGGAGGAAAAATTAACATAGCCCCCCTCTCCCCAAGCAATAAATTACTGTATACCAGAAAGGAAGTTACACTAAAGTTTTCTAGTTAACTCTCAGAAGGGAATCATCATCCTTTATTTTTCTGTAGAATTAAAAAAAAAAACAAAACAAAACCAAACCAAAAAAAAACACCTGATCAAAATATCAAAGGTCTTAGTATATCTTCAAGTACTTTCACCAAATGGGTTACTCCTAGGGAACTGAACAGCTTACAGGGAAAGGAAACATCTGTTACACAAGCTTCTGGGATAAACAATTGAGTCACCACACCTTCCAAGTCTCAGATTCCTGTAATAGCAAGGCACAAAAGGATTGTTGCTTTCAAATGTTCCTTGTTCTCAGCTGCAATATTGCCAGGTGTCTTGTGCAAATGGAGGCTGAAAGCAGGACTAAGTTCACTTGGACACGGGGATGTTCCCATTCAATTAATGGAACACGGTGTTATTTCAAGACCATCTATCTTGCTTACTGCTACAGATTCTGAGCTTCAGCAGGATTCCACTTCTTCCCTGTTTCTGGAATCAAGTTCTGCATCACCTTCATTTGAAGTAGGTCCAACTAAGACAAGGCAGCAGAGTTGTTGGCTCGGCAGTGCCCAGAAGGATGAGGTGCTAGGTCAGCCCTGCGCTGTGGCTGTGAAGCCTCTGGGCACTTCAGCGGGCACAGTCGGGGACAGCCACCTGCAGCAATGGTTAACAAGTCACTTGGTAAAAGGCAGAAGGCAAGTCTTGGAGATGACAAAGGCAACTGGATAGACAACAGTGAAAGGACATAATTACATAATTCCAAAGACACATTTCAGGTGCATGTCTGGGCACAGCTGTTACACAATAACTGACACCACCTCCTAACCTCTTCCTCCCTTTGCACTGAGGTTCTGATCATGATCAGAGGCTTGTAACTGCAGTTGTCTGATATACATTTCTATCCTACCTCTTCCTAGGTTACTTTGTCTGGCTACAAGCACCTCCCACTCAATCTTTTATTGAATCACAGGTATTCAGACCTGCTTGGGATCAGGCTTGATCTCCAGTGCTGAAAATGACAAAACCAGTGAGCTGACAGGGAAATTTCCAGCTCACTTTAAAGACCCCTCACATACCAGCTGTTAAGTTTAGATCAATACCTTCTGTTCAGCCTTAGCTATCCAAAATCGAATTTGATTTTATAATTTGGAATAACAGCACAATCTATAGCTATAACTTTTCCTCTGACAGCTCTGTTTAACTATCATCTCCTTTTTTTCTAAATGAAACCTACATTTAACTCAGATCAGCCCTCAGGAGGGAAGCCTCTGAACAGCACAACTAGCTCACACAGCAAATCCAGTCTGGTCTTGCATTTGCACTTCATATCAACACACAATCAGGAAGTCCCAGCACTAAGAGCAGAACTCACCATCTACTGTCTATTCTGTGCTAAGTTTTTACAGCAAATAAATTTTCCAAGGCAACTCAAAACAACTTGAAATTCTTTACACCCAGGTAAGATGAGCTTGGAGCTCTGGCTCCAGAGCTTGGAGCCAGAACCTTCAACTCACAGTAAGAAGCACTCAGTACTTTCCTTAACACAGCTTTGTATTTTGTCTGACAGGGAGAAACACCAATTCATCCTCCTCCCAAAATGATGGTGGTAAGTGTGCTTTGATGGAGGGCTGCACAGTGTCTATAATATGAAATGTACCACAAGTCCCAGCAAGTCAGCAGCTTCACCTCAGAACAGCAGCCTGCCTCGGGGTGCTCCTGTGTGACACGTCACACGTTCAGAGCAGGCAGGCAGGTGTGCAGGTCTCCACACAGCAGTTCAGACAAGTACAGCAGCTCTCTCACATGCTTTCTGGTACTGAAAAACAAGAAGCATCATCTCATGACAACTGCAACTGCTGGCCTAGAAACAAGCAATGTCCTACACTGATGTGTGAAAAAAGGACAAAAAGCTGTGTCTGCCTCCACCTGCAGCCTCACAAATGTCTAGGGACAGACAATAAGTTTATCTTTTGTGAGCCCTACTGCTCCAATCCCTGCCCTAATCCTCCTTCTTGCAAGAAGAGGTCACAGATCACTTGTTTCAAGAGAGACTGAAAATTCTCACAGTCTAAGAGACAGCCTGCCCAGGCACCGCTGACACAACATCAGGCTGACAACACTCAGTGGACAGCAGCCAAAAGCAGCAGCCTTATACCTTACTCCTGAAGAGGGGCTTGGCTCCTGGCCCACAATACTCGTTGTAGATGAGTTTGAACAGAAACAAATGAAACAAAGTAATTAAGGAGGCCACACTGAACCAGAACAGGAAGGGTAAGCCTGGGTATTGCTTGGCCATGTGTTCCTCATGAGCCAGAATAGCTTTTAGGTGGAGTGTGTGTCTCAGGTCCTGCAAGTGGACCAAATCTGTTGATATATAAAGCAGTGGTGTGATGGGTTGAGTCACCATGACGGGGAACGTGTGACCTCGTGCCTCTGAGGTCAGCTCCACAGGCTCGTTCATACAGCCTGCCTCACACGCATACAGTCTGACAGGCTTGTCCTGGAATTTCACAGACACATGCAAGAAGGGCTTTCCTTCAGCATCCAGGAGAACAGCTAAACTGATCAAGTCCTTATTGTAATGGATCCCACGTAAGGAATAGCTGTTATGAAGTACGTCAGGGTCAGCCTGAAACTGAAGATGGTTTTCTGTGAACTGCAGACCCCCAAAACTAAGCACCATTCCCTGCATGAGTCCGTGCACTCCAGCTGTCACAAGACCCTTGCACCCCCGTTTTTGGAGAGTCAGCTTCCACAGGTCTGAGAGCTGCAGGATCTGGGTGACGCTGGTCAGCTTTGGTGGCCACAGGTTCTCGGCGTGCATGGTGGCGTGGCCGCTGAAGCAGTGGTCAGCGTAGTTCAGGCTGGCTTCAATCTTCTCCCTGTCCTCAGCAGCAATGAGCGGGTCCAGCAGCGGGGCTGGCACAGTTGACAGCACGTAGTAGAGGGTCATGTTGACAGTCTCACTGGATGGGGTATGTGCATCTGTGATCTTTCTCATTTCAATCCCTGTAGCAAAAGAAAACAACCAATAGTCAGAAATTCACTAGGAGGAAAAGAGGATCAAGCACGCACGTTGGTGTTCAACATGGTGTTCTTTATAACGTCTAAGAAACCTGTGTCCATAAAACACCAAAGTGAAATGTTTCCTTGTGTTTGTCTAAGAAGATACTTTCTCTGCTTCTTGGGAGTTTGAAAGCCAAGCTCCCACTAAAGACAAAGCTAATTTAATATACAGATGCCTTACAGGCCTGTCGTCATGACTCTGCAAGAATGATCTGTCAAAAGAACATAATCTTTTCATAAAATAACAAGTTCTACATTATTTGGTCATCTACTCTTTTACATAAGACATTAAAATCTTAAGAAAAAGCATGTTTGTAGAACAGCCCTTAACCTCCATGCAGAATCTGTCTTTTATGCTATCACTAAAGGTCAACTTTATTTCCAACTGACATGCAGGGCAAATCAGTGAAGTTCCTGAAGCCACGAAAAGCAGCACGCACAGAATAATGATTATAAATGTTCTATCACTTTCTGTACATAGTCAGGTGTACTCCACTTTGTAAGGTAAGCTGGGTTCCAAACCAGAAACGCTGTTTTACTATCCCACAACCCATCAGGAAGCCCAGAGCCTCTGCAGACCTTACAGCAACCAGGACACTGAGCTGTCAGACACCCTCTAAAGCAACCCCATGGAAGTTGAGCATCACTTTCCTTACCTGAAATGAACAAGTCAGACCAGGTCTGCTGGTGCTCCTGGAAAAGATCTTCCACCCCCATCTTCATCACCTCCAGCATCTCTTTCTTGGCTGCCTCCCTCAGCTTGCTGAAGGTCTCCTCCAGCCTGGACACCTCGATGGGCTCCGAGGTGTACACCACGGACAGCACGGTCTCGTCAAAGTGCGACTTGGGCGCGACCTGCACCCGGCTCACCAGTTTCTTGGCAGCTACCACCACCAGCACCACCTTGGGGCTGCCGGCCAGCAGCAGGCGGCCGGAGGAGAGCAGGAACTGCCGCTCCTCCACCTTCTCCAGGCTGGTGGCGAAGCGCCCGCCCAGCGGGGCCGCGGCGGCGGGAGCCGAGGCCTCGAAGGCGGCCACGCGCTCGGTGGGGTTGGCGATGCGGATGCGCTGCAGGTAGAGATGCGGCCGGCTCCGGTGGGCCACCACCTCCTCCCGCAGCGTCACGCAGTCCCCGGCGCCGGCCCCGGGCCCCATCTGGACGCAGCGCACCCTCCGCACGGCCCCGTCCCGCAGCGCCGCCAGCGCCGCCCGCGCCTCGCCGCGCCCGCCCAGCGCCCTCAGCCGCACCAGCGCCGGATACTCGGTGGCGAGCGCCGGGCCCGCGGCGGCCCCCGCGGGCCGCACCCAGAGGCGCCCGGCGGACACGTCCAGCAGCAGGAACCCGTTGCCCGCCACCGCCAGCCCCGGGGGCCCGCCGGCCCCGGCCGCCTCCTCAGGCAGCGGCAGCGCATCGCCGCGCTGGGTCTGCGCCCGCCAGGCGCCCGCGGCCGCCTGAACGCAGAGGGCGGCGGGTCCCCGGGGCTCGGCCCCGCGCCCCGCGCCCCGCGCCCGCGCCGCGCCCAGGTACCAGTAGGCGACGAGCAGCAGCACCAGCAGCAGTAGCAGGCGCCGCGCCCAGCTGCTGGACAGCAGCCCCGGCAGCCCCTTCAGCCGCTGCTGCAGCCACATGGGCGGCGGCGGGGGAGCCCCGGCCCGGCCCTTCCCGGCCCCGGCCCCGCCGCACCAGCCCTAAGCCGCCATCGCCGCCGCGCCCTGCGGCAGCTCCGCCGCGATTGGCGGCGCTTTGCAGCGCTTTGCGACAGCCGCGCTCTCCGGCTCTCCCTGAGCGGGGGCTTGGCCGGGAGACGCGGCCCGGCCCGCTTGGACCGCCCCGAACGGCCGGGAGCGCCGGCTGGGAGCCCCGGCTGGCAACCCCGGCTGGTGACCCCGGCTGGGAGCCCCGGCTGGGAGCCCCGGCTGGCAACCCCGGCTTCCAAACCCCGGCTGGGAGCCCCGGCTGGCAACCCCGGCTTCCAAACCCCGGCTGGGAGCCCCGGCTGGCAACCCCGGCTTCCAAACCCCGGCTGGGAGCCCCGGCTGGCAACCCCCGGCTTCCAAACCCCGGCTGGCAACTCCCCCGGCTTCCAATTCCACCGACTTCCAACCCCCGACTTCCAACTCCCCCCGCTGCCAATCCTCGGCTTCCAACCCCCCCGACATTCGGCTCCCGGCTCCAGGTCCCCCCTTGCTCGGGGCCCCGCCGGCTCCTGGCCCCTCCCGTTACCGGAGGAGGCTCCGAACCTCCTCGGCTCCGGAGCCCCCGGCTTCCAACCGCGCCCTCCCCGGGCGCCGGGGATCCCCAGCTTCCAACGGCTCCAGGGCCCCCCGGCTTCCGAGCCCCTGTCTCCGCTCCTGCCCCGCTCCCTCTGCTGTATCCGTGGGTGTCCTCGAGCAGCTCCAGCCCGGGGCTGAGGTTCTGTGTCTCCCACCCGGGTCACTGCACCGATCGAAAAGGCCTGGAGGGGTTTTCCCTAATTCCCGTGGCAATTTACTGTCTTACCACCACAGGGACTACGCGGGGAAGGAAGTTCTTCCTATCAAACTGTATCGCACTGTGTCGTAAATAGAGGAACACGGGAAAGCTTTGTATCCAGAGCAATGCTCGAAAGACCAAACGAGAAACACGGTTTCAAGCGAGTCAGGCAGAAACACTGTGAGATAAAGTGAAATGTGAAATTCTCGACCAGGTTGAGGCAATGAACCAGCTCATAAAAGGGAAACAGAGGAAACGCGTTCTTAACTTCTTCCTCCAAATGAGCTGTTTGACTGGGGGGGTGGGGTGGGGAGAGCACTGGGATCCCAAAACGGTGGGTGAGACCCCATTCCTTGCAGGTTCCAGTGGGGCTGGTGCAGTCAGCTTTGAGGCTGCTGTAAGAGCACAGCTCCGACCCTTCCAGTTTTTAGGAAGCTGCTGCTCCGCCTGGAGCACGTGTTGCACGTAGTCCCTGGAACATCTGCACTGGCAGCTGGCTCTGTTTAAAAAGACAGGCAGCCGGCTGCAGCCAGCACGCAGAGCAGCACAAACACACAAAGAGGGGGAAATGTGCTTGCTGGGCTGGCATAGCTGCAGAACACAAAGCTGTCAAACAGAGACAGCCTGGGTACAGTGGCATAAACAATGAGCCATTCATGATTTTGAGTGTGCAAAACCGCTTTCATTTTAGACTGGAGAGATTTAACTTCGTTAAAATGAGAAACTTGCAATTTTAAAAATCCATGTTGAGTTGCAGATCTCAGTCTGAGGTCTGAAGGTGAGGGACTGAACTTCTTTGCTGTGCCTTAAACTGTTGAAGCTTAAACTATCACAGGCTTTGTCCAGGCCTGCAAAGTACTGAAGAAATCTAAAGTGAAAGTATGCTCTTTTTCTTTTAATTTAGGGAAACTGGCAGCTTTGCAAAAGGAAGTTTTCTGAAATCACCGTCTTAGAGAGAGCTAGGGTTCTTGCTTGGAATGCTCATGGCTTCACCATAAGGACTGTTCTGTTTGCCTGTTAATTATGAGGGAATTCCTGCATTGGGGAGGAGGAATGGAAGGTACAGTGCTTTGAACACACTCAAGAATATTCTCAGTGAACAAATAAACAGTAATGGGATTTCTTCAGGATGATGCTGTTATGGATAATGGAGAATATCTGTTAGCTACAGTGTGACCCTTCTAATATGCTTGATTTTTGTTTCTCCTCATGCCTTCTTGTTTTGTGTTTCTTTGTTTTTAACCTGAACCCTGTTATATCTGTGATTTCTGTTAATTTAAAGAGATGATTTACTGACAGGCCTCACACAGGATCTGTGTCTGTGGTAACTCATCTGGTGTCCTGCAGGCTCAAAAGGGTTTCCATACACCTAAACCTTACATTCACTGCTGTGTAGAAGTGACCATAAAGCAAATGTTAATTTTAAGGTGTAACTCTCTAAGACAGGATTATTTTGTTTATTCTCAAGGGCAGAATGAAATAGAAAAAGATGCCTAGATAAGTGATCAGGGCTACAGCAAGAAAACCCAGCACAAGGCCACAGAGATTAATGTAAGACTTAAACACGTGTATATGGCCAGAGAAAACCAGCTACTACAGGAAATAAAACCACTGCAGACTTTGTGTTCACCAAGGAAATATGGGAGGTGACAGGTAGGAAGAAGGTATGAAGAAGGTATTTAATAAGGCTTCCAGTTTCTAGAGTTGTGCATAACATTAGAATCCAATTCTAGTTTGCTTTTTATACATAAATTTCCCATAAGTGTCAGCCAGCTGCAGCCCACCAGCAGCTGAAGCTGGCCAGAGCGTGACTCCTCTCGTCCTATAGCGGCGTTCGCTCAGTGCCTGCTCGCCCCTCTGCTCATCCACTGCCCGGTGTCCCAGGGCCGCGGGTGCCCCGCATGCTGCCCGGCCCGGGCAAAGCCGCTGCAGCTCCGGGATCAAACCCACGAGCTCGTCTCGCTCTTCCCTCGCTTTCCACGCGGCCCCAGCGCGTCCTGCCCCGTCTCCCAGCCCTGCCCCGGCTGCCCTCCCGCCTCTTGCGGGGGCCGGGGCTGCCCGGGAGGAGGAGCCACCGCCTCGCCGCTTCCTCCGCCCGTCTCCGGGCGGGTGTGGTGCGTGGCACAGCTCCGGCAGCCCCGGAGCCGCCCGCTCCGTCCCGCAGGCACCGCTCCCGGCCAGCGTCAGCTCCCGGAGCGGGGTCCGGGGGGGAAGTCGCCTCCATGGTGCCTCCGGCGGTGCTGCTGCTCTGGGCGGTGCTGGCGCTGCTCGGGGCGGGGGGTGGCCGTGCCTCACAGCAGGAAGGTAAGGGGGGACTGCTCGGGGCACGGGGGGCTCCGGCAGCGCGGGGAGCCGGCGGTCAGGCTGATGGACGGGCACAGCCGCCCCGGGTGCCGCTGCTGGCCTCGGCGTCCTGCTCTCGTTCCCAAGCACTGCCCGACCCGAGCCTACGGCAGTGTGAGCCCCTGGGCGGCACCTAGAGCCTCGGGCAGCTCACAGCTCGCACTTTGGTGAGACAACATCATTTCATCCCGGTGAAGGGCTCTGGGTCCCACCTTGGTCAGCCCCTCCCTGCTTTTGAACTTAGGCAGTTCAAGAATTAGGTAACCGGAGAGCGTTTGATTCCAGACTGGCCACACCGTGCCTCAAGATCAGGGATGCTCCTAAAATAGCATCAGTCTGTCTCCCCCCTGTAAACAGTTGGTAGAAGCTCTAGAGTAGCTGGTAGAACAGCAGAGGATTGGGGCAGCTTCAGAATGTCAGCTGCACTGACAAAGTGGTTCATACACTGTCACTCTGCCAAGAAGTTTGGATAATTATCTCTGTCTTCATTAGAGAAGTGGCAATTAGGAGGAGATTAATCTTGTTGTGTGTAATATTTCCCTTCACAGTGTGATTTGGGTATAACTACCTTTATGTGCATTACTTAATACAGTTAGTGTGTATCTGCGGGGGTGTTGGGAGTTCTTTGGCTACAGTGGCATAATTAAAACAAAGAATCTCTGTGCTATCCTGCTTTCCTTGCACATCCAAATCTTCCATGGTTTTAGTAAGGTTTTAGAATGCTCTAGAGATATAAAACTGAGGGCTGGGAAAGAGAATGAGGTAAATTGGTTAGGAAGAGGAATTTAGAATTAGCTGTTTTCTGAACCATCACTTTTGGCATTGCTCAAAGAGAAAATGCCTCATCTTTCCTGTGCCTCAGCTTCCCCAGAGTAATGTGAGAGTAATGATACCTGTCTTCTCTCTTAGATGTTCTTTTATATCTGTGCAAAAGCTTTCAACATAGTTATTTGTAGTTGATATAATTAAAAAAATTCTTCTGTAAATGTAATACAGAGATTATATTATCCACTGTTAAATTGTACAGTTTTTTTTTTTTCTATTTGATCCCCATATTAATGGTATTTTCTTAGACACTATCTTACCAGGAAGTGGCACAGTAAGATTTCCCAAATCACAGCCTAAGGATAAATTCATTCCTTGTCCTAAAATGCAGCTGCAGCTGTGCTTTCCCTGCAGACTTAGGGAGAAGTAAATAACTTTAATTTTTTTTTTTTTTTGTTACTGAACTCATCTGGTCTATGATTTTTATTCTTTATAAAAACATAGAAGTTTACTGAGTCATTTCATTGTGATCTTGGTATCAAGGTTCCTGTTCCAGTGCTTTTTCTTACAGAATCCTTTTCATCTGTAGGGCTCTAAAACCTTCACAAAAGAGGTAAATGTCCTCCTCTATCATTCTACAGATGGAAAACCAGGGATAGCAGGATTAGCTCCTTGTTGCATAGCAGAACCAGCAATACAGCCCAGCCCCCCTGGTTCTGAGCCCAGTGCTTGCTTTGTTAACCACTGTGTGTTTGTATTTTGCAGCCATGCCATTATTAAATGTATTTATGCAATTCCTAATTTTCAGTGTGACCCAGGGAGCCTCTGGGCCCAGGAGGCCCAGCTTAGCAGAACAAGCTGCATTTCTACATATGGAAATGACTGTGATAAGGGAAACAGGGATGCATCAATCTGTTCTGGCTGTTTTGAAAAGTTTGTGTGTGATACTGAAAGTAAGAGAGTTTACTGCTCTGTCCTTGAAAGTACCTACCAGCAAAATCTTTGGGAAAGAGAGGAAAGGGTTAAAGCAGGAGGAGTGGAGGCAACATAGCTCAGCACAAACTTCCAGTGCTGGGCTGAAGGAATGTCTCTTGGGATGGAAAGCCATGCTACTGCAGAGAGTTCTTAGAACAGAAACTGAGCTTAGTGTCTCTCAGTGTCCTACCCCACAGGGAATCTGTATCTTGGAATTCTGCTGGGGATGAAAGTGGTCTTTGTGCTGGTTTTTCATGCTCCTCTGAGTTTACAAACTGCATGGGGAGAACTTTTCAGTCTTAGAAATAGGACACCGCTTCCTGTTCTGTGTGAGCCTTTAGCACTCATCCTGTCCAGCAAACTTCTGGCAGTCAAGTTATAAACAGTGTGTGACTTTCTTGGGATGGCAGCATGAAAATGAATTGGCAGCATGAAAATGAATTAGTGATTTATTTAATGTGAGCTGCCTGAGATTTTGGGCTAAAATAATTGCATAGCAGTCAGGATCCTTTCTTTCCTTCTTTCATTCTCTTATCATTATCATATACTTTCTCCCCTCGTGTACTAGAATTTGAGGGTTGTCTACATTCCTCTAACAAACCCATGCTTGTCCCCCTCTTCCTTGGCAATATGATCCTCACCTTCTCAGAATCCATGAGCTCAGAGATCTCTCAAAAAGCTGCCATGGCTTTCTGTGTGCCATCATATGGCTAGAAACTTTAATTGCTTTAACATATTCCCCAAGGATATATGTATTTTACTCATTTGTTTGCTCCCTCTGACTGGGCTGGACACAAGGCACTGGAGTGTGCTGGAGGTGCTAGATTAGGAATGCACTTCATACGTGTAAAAATCTGCTCTTAAAAACTGCACCTATATGGGATTCATATTCTTTTATTTATCCCTTTGTTTGTCTAATAAATACAATTAAACCTGACCTATTGATTGTTCTCAATCTCTCTTCTCTTTTTTATTCTGATGCAGGTAAAGAATTTGAGGAATTTCTTTGGTAATACCTTCTTTCCTCCTGACTTGGAGTCTTACACTTATTTTTCACTTTTGCTGCCTTTCTGAGGTCCGTCTAAAACTCCAGCTTCTAGATCCTTCCTCTCTAAGACTAGACAGAATATCAGTTTGGGTACATGAGGGAGATACATCTGGTACATCCATTGAAAAAAAATCATTGTTCCAAAAAAAGTCTGCTGAGGCCAAGAAAATGTGCTTTCAGTTTTTCCTGGTATTTTCTGATGTTTAAAATGGATGGCCAGGATTTGCATTTAAGCACTGTTGCCAGAGCCTATACAAATTCCTACTTCAGCAAAACTGTTAAGGTGAAGTATAACATTTCATCATTGCAATGAGGAAACCAGAACTTCCACATAAAAATCATATTCCAGGGTACCACAGAGAAACTTCTGAAAGAGAACTTCAGGATTAAGTTTTATCATTTTTAAGGGACTTGAAATGAAAAGCAAGTTCGGGAGGAGAATGCAAATTAATAGCACAATTAAATTCACATTGAATATGTAGGAAAAACTGGAAAATGCCTCAGGAACGGAGTAGAAAATTGAAGCAGCCATGGAGAGGGAAAAATAAGATTTAGTTTAATTTTGGTTTTCCCTACATCCAGTCAATGCTGAGTGACAAAAAAGCAGCTCTGTGGGAAGCAGAAAGTCAAAACTGCATTGAATTGATGACTTCCAAATGGGCATTTTGTAGTAGTTCTATTTTTTTATCTTCAAGTTTAATTTCTTCTGTACTCCATGTGAGAGAAGAGAATTGTAGCTTTCACTAGCAGGGCAAAAAACCCACTAAATACATTTTACTTTCTGTTTTTTAGCTCAGAACTCAGGCAATGAAATTGTATCTTTACATAATCTCTCATTTTAGACCCACAATCAAGTTAGGTGTGGAACAGCAGGTTGTGGAAACCACACAAGTTGAGGATCTCTTGTGCTTTCCCCTGTGTGCAGAAAAACTGCTGGTTCTGACTGTTGCCACCAAGCAGACTGAAGGATTCCAGCGGTTCAGAAGATCAGCCCAATTCTTCAACTACAAAGTCCAGGTGATGTCTAGCAGCTTCCATGGTGGTTGGTCACAGGGAATTTCTAATTGTGGAATGGATCAGACTTGGCCCCACGGTGATGAAATAAAAGCTCAAGAGAAGACACACATCTGCTCAAGTGGCTGAAAAGTATTGTGACTGGGTCATTTCTGCAGCACCCTGAGTGCTGGCTTGGGATGAGATCCATAACTCCTGCTCAAGGGAGCCTCGTGGCACTTTTGCAGTGCACTGCCAAGACACACAGTACAGAGCGTGCTCCTGTCCCTGTGCCTAGGAGTGCTGTGTCACTGTGTATGTTGTGGCACTGATTGTCCAGCCCAGAGACTGGATCAAAGGCTGCCTAGTCCATTTGTCCTGGGG
The DNA here is from genome assembly GCF_026979565.1 of Vidua chalybeata. Lineage (NCBI taxonomy): Eukaryota > Metazoa > Chordata > Aves > Passeriformes > Viduidae > Vidua > Vidua chalybeata. Next base: position 3,131,718 of record NC_071551.1, read on the forward strand.
CTGTTATTTTTGCTGTGATTTGCACTGGGAGTTACCAGGACCACTACGTATGTGAGTTCTGGTTCTTTCCTGTGAGCCTTGCTGGGAAAGTGCCCTGTTGAGGTGACCCTGTGCCTGTTGCTGTGTAGGTGCTGGGGCTGGATGAGGAGTGGCGGGGTGGAGATGACCAGCAGCCAGCTGGAGGTGGGCAGAAGGTCCGTCTCCTGAAGTCAGCTCTGAAGCAGTATGAGGATAAGGAGGACTTGATCATCCTTTTTGTAGAAAGGTAATGGTTGCAAAGAATTTGCCATGAACTGAATCTTACAGTGGTTTGGACAGGTTTTCACTGAGAAGAAATGAACTGTGAAATCAATTGCTTTTGAAAAGTGTGTCCAGATCTCTGGGGTTTTTTTTCCCTGAATGATCTGTACTTTCTTGGGAATCATTCAGAGCTGCATCCGTGGCAGTTGGGAAGGTCTGAGCTGAATAGGCTGATGCCAATTCCTGCATGAAATTGATAGTGTTGTACCTGATTCTGCCACAGTGGAATTTGGCTGCCTCTATCTGCAGAGAATGGGCAGATAATTCCTATGGAACTAGGCAGGCCTTTCTTACCAGAGTTATTTGTTTTATAAGGTGAAGTAGGCTGCAGCACATCCTGAGAGCCAAGAATTAGTCTCCAGAGAGGTGAAGAGAGAGAAAAGGATGGGTTGGAGTCTCAGTGTCTTTTCATATGCCCAGCATACAAATATGACTACATTTTAATTACTTGCATTACCAAAAATGTAGTACTGTTAAACAGAACTAAAAGAAAGGGATTCCCAAAGAATTAACTGTTTCTAGAAATTTTTCTCAATTACATGCTTTTCTGACTCCATTCCTTTTGTCCCTTTTTTGTCTGTCTCTCTCTCTAGCTATGATGTGCTCTTTGCTTCGGGCCCCACAGAACTGCTGAAGAAGTTCAAACAAGCCAAAAGCAAGGTGGTTTTCTCAGCAGAGAATTACATCTATCCTGACAGAAAGGTGGAAGCCAAGTATCCTCAGGTGCGAGACGGAAAGCGCTTCCTGGGTTCTGGAGGTGAGACACAGAGCTTGCTTTCAGCTTTCTCCTCCTATTTGACCTGTGGGAGAAGTGGCAAAGCAAACTGAAAGTTGATGAGTCTCTGCAGCAACACAGGGTGTAGTGAGATTTCATGTGAGACAAGTGAAAGTACATGTATACAGATAGAGTACTTCTATTTTTGGGTCATCTGGGTTGAAACGCCTCCTCATACTTATTCCCACAGGCTTCATAGGTTATGCTCCAAACCTGAAGAAGCTTGTGGAGGAGTGGAAAGGACAGGATGATGACAGTGACCAACTCTTCTATACAAATATCTTCTTGGATCCAGAAAAAAGAGTAGGTGTATCTAGTTTCTGGGTTTCTGAAAATTTGCATTCTAGCCAGTACCCCCATTTTCTGTTATTAGCCGTTTTTATATTTAAGCATGAAATATGAATGGGAAGAAAGGTGTCTGAAAACAAGTCTTACTGGAGGCTCGTACCACTATCTGTTGGTGCTGGTGTTTAAAGCCACTGAGTGTGGAGGAACTAACAAGCCTCCTCTCAGGGGATGTGAAACTGCAGAGTGCAGTGCTGACTTAGAGATAGCCAACCTAGCACTGAAGTACATTTTAGGAAAATGCCATGTAACATCCTACAGAAGCCTGGAATGGACCCTGGAAGCAGCATTGTGATTCCAGCACTGTGTAGTGCACCGGGCAGATGATCCAGCCCACAGGTCATTCTGGTTCTGATGTCCCTGCCCAGCTGTGCATTACAGAGGCCAGTCTGTCCCTGGGGACAGACCAAATGCATGGAGAACTCAAACTGTAACAGCAGTTAAATCAAGAGGAAACATTTGAAATAGGCAACTGCTATCAGACTAGAGAGACACTTGCAATTTTTTACCAGCAAGGCTGGTAGAAAATTTAGAACAGCTGGACTTTTTTAGTTCCCCAAATCTGAGTATGGCCTGTGATACTTTAACATGAACAGTCCCTTTAATGTTCTCATCTGCAGTTCTGGCTCTGTGCCACGCAAGGGCTGAGTAATTCCCCTGACTTGGCACTCAGGCAGCGGATGTTAGCACCCTGCTGTCCTTTCCAGTAATCTGTCTTATAGATGCCTACAGGGACACAGAATTCTGTTAAGTCAGAGCCACATTTTAGTCCCACTCAGTCAGAGTGTGACTTGTAGCAGGGGATAAAAACAAAGATTGCACAAGCTGATCTTGCACCTTACTGTCCTCTGGTTTGTCACTGGTACCTGGGATAATGCTCGGGGTCACACTTGCCCTGTGCACAGAAGGCAAGAAACTTTTCACAGCAGAGGGTTTTGCTATCTGGCATTCCTGTGTATTATATGTATTGTGGGGTTTATATGACTGTGTGTAAGTCTACTTCATTCATATGATGCAGATTTATTGATACACCCACAGCAGCTTTAAAAGAGGGAGAGAGGGGGCTTGCATAGTTTTGCCTAATAGAATATATTTAACTTCTTCTTGAAAATGGTGAATTGTCCTAGATTTGAATGAAAATGATGCTTATCTGGGAATGTTTAAGGCTTCAGAGTTTGGAGAGTTTGCAAATGACTATAGGAATGGGATGTATCTTCACTGAGCATAGGGTATGTTGTATGTAAAGAATGGATGCCTTTTGTGTTCTAATTAAGGTTATTTATCTAATTCTTTTAAAGGAAAGTATCAACATCAGTCTAGACCATAGAAGCCGGATCTTCCAAAACCTAAATGGAGCATTAGGTGAGATGGAAGAAAGAAAGAAGCTCATTTCTCCTTGGAATGCAACTTGCATGTTGACACCAGAAATAAAGTTATGGCTGAAGGGGTTGCATTTCAGAAATGGCTGTCCCCACAGAAAAAGCTTTAGTAAAAGTCTCTGCCAGAGTTCTGGGATTTGTTTGCAATTCCACTGAGACCAACTACATTCTCATTGCAATTCCTTCTCCACTTCAGGGAATGCAGGTCAGGTTTTTCATCTTGCACCTCCTTGCCACTTTGCTCTCCAGGCATGTCAGATTGCATTAGCCTTGGGGATTGAGACTGGAAGGGACTTCCAATGCAAGTAATAACACAGAGCCCTGCCTAGGGCTCGCCTGTCTTTCCGCTTCAGAACCATGCTGGAATGCCATGGGAGGTGAGAAAGCACCCAGATATGCCTGTGAACACTCACTGATTGTACCAGGCTTCTGACCTGACCTGCTGATTGATTTTGCTAGTCCTGGCAAGAGGGATTCACTTACTTTCCTGTCAATGCTGCCTAAAGTTTTCAGTCTTGCACCGTTCCATCTTTATTCTGGTCAAGTAAAAAGTGATAAGGGCAGTGTACTTTTTGGGTCCTGTGCTCATTATATCAGTGATAGACTGCAGCTCGTACCTGTGCTAGTCTTTTTTCCCAAGGATTTTGTATGGTTGTTTTGAGGCAGCATCCTCAATGATCTCTGCCAGGAGGATGGACTTTTGTGAGGGATGGCAAAGAGAGACATCAGGTGCATAGGTGCACTTAGGTGCATCACACTTAGGTGAGAAGGGCCTGAGTCCTCCCATCAATAGCTGTCCCTGTCATCAGTCGCTGCTCCTCACTGCAGTTTGTCAATGCCAGTTTTGAAAGAATCTTTCAGTATGGCAATTCCCAGTCATTATCCAGCTTCCTGGGCATCCTCCTGTTACTTCACAGGATCATTCTGAGTATTTTTTTTCTCCTTTAAAGATTTTGTCTGTAGCCCTTAAACTACTTGTGCACGGTTATCCATTGTCCACACTTTCAGTAGTTTTTCTGTATAAATGAGGCATTGTGCTTCTAATTATCAATAAAAGCCTTAACATGATGACAATGTCATTTCCAGATGAGATAGTTCTGAAGTTTGAAAATTCACGAGTGAGAGCAAGAAACTTGTTATATGACACTCTGCCTGTGGTGATCCATGGAAATGGACCCACCAAGGTAAGTGGACTGTCCTGAGAGAAAGATTTGGCCTGTGTTTGTTGCAAAGTGACCCTTTAAGCTCAATGCATCAGGCTACTGCCTCCACATATACTGGCTTTCTCTGTGTACATTTACATTTGAGAAACAATAAGCAGTTTGGGCCCATAGCAGCAAGATGGATCTGGTTCAAAGACCCACATGTAGTTGGATGGTCAGGCTGTCATGCTTTTCAGATTCTTTAGTTCATGGAGAAGGTAAACAAAGTTCAAATGTGACCCCACAGTGGGGGTGCACACAAAGAAACTGCCCTGCCCTGTAATGCATAATCTGGCAAACTTCCTTTTGCAGCTGCAGCTGAACTACCTGGGAAACTACATTCCTCAAATATGGACATTTGAGACTGGCTGCACGGTGTGTGATGAAGGTCTGCGAAGCCTCTTGGGGTTTAAGGTAAGGTTGCTGTGTCTATTCAAAGCTCTCAAAACAAATCTTACAGTTGTTATGTGTCTGATGTTAAACATGACTCACCACTTCTCTCCTCTTGTCCCTGAATGTAGGATGAGGCATTGCCAATGATTCTGATTGGCATTTTCATTGAGCAGCCCACCCCGTTCCTCTCCCAGTTTTTCTTGCGGCTTCGTAACCTTCATTACCCAAAGCAACGAATCCAGCTCTTCATTCACAACCATGTAAGTGAAGTTGGCTTGTGATGGTCTTAGCAAATTTGGGGAAAATGTATACCTCGTCCTCTACTCTAGGCACCTTTGCAACCTTGGGCTAGACTTCCAGGCTGTGTAATCACAGTACTTATCTGCAATGGCACCCACAAGATTGCATACTTATCTGCAGTGACACCCATCCAGCTATGGAAGTGGGCTTGAGAGCTGTTGCCCAGCTACTCATTTTCAAGAACAGGAGGCTGAGTGGCCTGGATGAGCCCATCTTAAGTGTTTTTCCTTACTTTTGGAATAGGAGGAACATCACTTGATGGAAGTGGACTCTTTTGTAGAAGAGCATGGCAAAGAATATCTCACTGTCAAAGTGATCGGACCAGATGATGAAGTGGAGAATGCTGAGGCACGTAACTTGGGCATGTAAGTGAAGAGGCCATACATGATAGCTAGCAGAGACAGCCCGTGTCCAGACTAAGACATCTGTTTGTTCTGAGGATCATCCCTATCAAGTGATTGCTCTTCTTTTCTCAGTCACCCTTTCAGTTTTTCTAGCATTAACTCTGATGCCCTTATATATTGGGAAAAAATCAGCTTCCATACCAGCTCACTTTGTCCAGTTTCAGAAACTAAATTCTCACTGGTCCTTTGTTTCTGACAGAAGGATAGCCCTGTATCTCCTGACCTCATCTAAATACCCAGTCACAGAGCACAAAGGATATGCACCCATATCTCTGAAGAGGATGAGTGTTGTAGCAAAACTAAGAACTAGTGGGAGAGTATCTTCCTGTCTGTGATCAGGAGGTTTGAGCGCAGGTGTGGATTTGGGCCAGCTGTAAACGGGAGCCTCTTCAGTTTGAGCTGAAGAAACAGTTTGCTAAATGTGATTTTGGCTGTGTCTCAGTATCTGTTATTGGATACTGAATCTGATGTGCTTGTACTCTGCTGGCCCTCTGGGTTGTTACATTAAACCAAACTTCTCTGAGCACCCAGAAGACCTTCAGACTACCAGGTGAAGGAATTCTTGGTGCTCTGTCCTTTGTCTTCCTCTGGTTTACTATATGACTTTGCTTTTCTCTGGCTGTAGGGATTTGTGCAGGAAGGATCCTGACTGTGACTATTACTTTAGCCTGGATGCTGAGGTAGTTCTGAAGAACACAGAGACTCTGAGGATCCTGATTGAACAGAACAAGTGAGTTGTTTGGTCTGAGCAATGCTTACTGGTCATCTCACATGAGGAATTCAGTGCACATCCCTGAGATGTTTAGGGAACCAGGAGAGCTGTGCCAGAGATGGGATGTTAGCCAAACACCTCTTACATGTTTGGTTTTTTTTTTTTCACTGTACTTGTAATCCCTGGATTTTAGGCAGGGTATGTAAATCATCCTTAGCTTTGTTTTTATATAGTCACTAGAACAAATCAGATGATTCTAACAGACCTGGTGGCATTTCATTCCAAGAGAGTTAACAAAACAGCAACTCTGTAAGTGAGGGAGGAAATAGCTCTTACAGTACTGTGGTTTGTAAATATTTTCCTTTTCTTCCTGTGGTAACATTCTGTCCTGCAATTCCTTTTTCTTTCATGCTTCCAGGCTGGTGATTGCCCCCCTGGTAAGCCGTCACGAGAAGCTGTGGTCCAATTTCTGGGGAGCACTGAGCCCTGATGGATACTACGCCCGCTCGGAAGATTATGTGGATATTGTTCAAAGGCGGAGAGTGTGAGTATGCAAAGAGAGCTTTTCACTGATAAAACCCCTCAAATGTAAAGCTTGCTGCAGCACATCATCATCCGAGTGATGTCAAAGAACCAGAAAGCGCAAATGTCTCTGTGTATAGGGAAGGAAAAGAAGTCTCTGCTCCCATTTGGAAGTTGCTTTATTCTCCCCTGAGCAGAGACAATAACATACTTGGGGCACTTTCTTATGATCAGAGTAAGGGTTGGAGAGTGCTGACTGCTGAAATCATCTCATCTTACTCATGTCATGTTTTCCCACCTGGGGACTATAGTTAGTGTGATCCTTAAAATCCTGTAAAGTGCTGTTCAATCTCTGTCACATCAATTTTCAGGTGATCTTTGAACGGAAGATTCACAAAATGGAAGTGTTGATTCATTCATATCCTTGAGGGACCTTCTTTTTTATAGGCCATTGTATGTGCAGTAAATGCTGGAAATCAGCTTATGCACTTTTGGTTGGTTCAGTTTCTTTAAATCACTGGAAAAAATATGTTGATCTCTCTGGGAAGAGATTCAAGCCACTAATTACGTCCCTAGCAAAAACACCCAGTAGCAATTAATTGCTTTCCTGGTGGACTAGCATTTGTGCAGTTTAAAAGCTGTGGGCAATATAAGTGATTTTTTCTGGAATGCCAATCTCTATTGGTATGGTTTCTTCCTGCTGTTCTGAGTTGGCTCATTTAGCAAGCCTGGCTGATGCTGCAGTGCTGCCTGTCATCCTGTCAAGTGCAGCAGTATCTGTCTTAGTGGTATTTCAAGTCTCACTTTTCTTCCGCTGTGTTTCAGTGGGCTTTGGAATGTTCCCTACATCAGCAGTGTTTACATGGTTAAAGCCAAGGCTCTGCGCTCGGAGCTTGACCAGGGAGATCTGTTCCACAGTGGCAAGCTGGATGCTGACATGGCTTTCTGCCACAACATTCGGAATCAGGTCAGTCAAGGAGAGAGGCTGGCAGGGGAGAGCTGCGTGCCAGGGTGAAGGGTACAGGATTAAGCAGTTTCAAGGCATTCAGCTCTGCCAGGGCGGGGATACGGTGAACTCGTACTAGTCAGGACAGTGCACACTTTGGAACAGCATGGGATTTCTGTCTTGCTGTGAAACCATGTGTAGCCACGGACCACTAAACATGGATAACATTTTTGTTCTTAGGCCTTTTCAGGACTGCTCTAAATGGGATTGACAGGGTAAGAAGGAAGACCCTAATCTCAGAGCTGCTGCTCTCTTCTGCTTCCAGCCCTGGCTGACAGGACACGGAATTACTTTCTCTGCCTGTAACCTTTCAGAATTTCTCATATCCAGGGTGGAAATAAAACTGAAAGCCCACAGGAAAAAGAATGAGTATATGAACAGCTTGGAGAACTGTCCAGTGCTTGGTTTCACAGTGGCTCTCAGAAATATGAGGCCTTTATTATTTTTCTCTGTCCTGCAGGGAGTCTTTATGTACCTGACAAACCAACATCAGTTTGGACACATACTGTCCCTGGAGAATTACCAGACAAGTCACCTCCACAATGACCTCTGGCAAATATTCAGCAATCCCGAGGTGAGATATTAGCTTCATCACTATGGAAGCCCAGGCTTTGTAATAATGGTGACTCTCAGGTGGGATGAGGAGCACAGGCACAAAATTTGAAGAGGACGTGTTTTTGGGATTCATAACATGGATCTTCAGAGCTTGTGAAATACTGCTTGCACAAGTCCCTGGCCTTTTATTACCTTTTTAAGCAGGGGCCCTACAGAAATTACTGGTTTGCTTATGTTCTAATTGCAGGACTGGAGAGAAAAGTACATCCATGAAAACTACACAGCAGCTCTGAAAGGGAAATTGGTAGAAATGGTAAGAAAACATCACTCTTATCCATCAGAATGGGAAATGAGCTTTAGGATGATGCTTTATCATCATTATTGTAATTCTCAGGAATAGGCAGTTGAACACAGGAAACATGACCTTGAAAGTACTTTTAGAGTCAAATCATTCCAGCTCTCTTAAGTGGAAGTGGAGCACATAAATCAGAAAACAAATTTCTATCCTTAATATTTTAGTTTCCTTCCACTTATTTAGTCTACACTCATTTTAGCCTTACTTCTTTTGCCTCAAGCACCTGTCCTTGTTTCTGCTGTTCTCACCTGTCTGCTATCTGCAGCCCTGCCCAGATGTTTACTGGTTCCCCATATTCACTGACACTGCCTGTGATGAGCTGGTAGAAGAAATGGAACATTATGGCCAGTGGTCCACAGGTGACAACACGGTAAGTAAAAGCAGGAGCTCTTTCAGGTTCTGGGCTGAAAGATATGCCATTTTCTGTGCATATCTGGTGATAGCAGTGCCTCCTGTGGGAAGGCATTAGATCCTGAATTAAACCAGAAAAGTGGAGGCAATATTTAATTTTGCTCCTGATTAACTCTGATTTTTCCCTGAGTCCTGTTTAGCGTCCTCTGAAGTTCTAGTGTTCAGCATCTCTGATGGTAATATTGTTTCCCTTAGGGTTTAATTATGGTTTGAAATGAGCTTTCCATCCTGCAAATTCTGATAAACAAACATAATATTTATTTGTAGTTACCAGGAACAAGTACTTTTCATTCCTGAACTCCAAGTTTCCCATCCTTACGGGTATTTCTGTTGATTCTATTTCAGGACAGCAGAATACAAGGAGGATATGAGAATGTCCCAACTATTGATATACACATGAACCAAATTGGCTTTGAAAGAGAATGGTATAAGTTTCTTCTGGACTATATTGCACCCATCACAGAGAAGCTGTACCCAGGATACTACACCAAGGTATGTCCACCTTAACAGCAAAACTCATGGTCAGCTCAGCACCTCCTCCAGCTGCAGCCTTGTGACAAGAGTCCTCCAGCAATACACACACTATTTCCCAGTACAGAGGAATTGACCCTGCAGTGTGACACAAGTATGTGTATTAGGAGATACACAATTTCTCACTGCCATTCTTCTGCCTGATTGTTGCCTTTCTCCTTTAGCAGTGGGATGCAATTTCAGTGTTATGCAGCTCAGAAGCCACAGACCACTATAGCTCTCTAACAGAGTGTGCTTTGTGCTTCTCTCCCAGACCCAGTTTGAACTGGCCTTCGTGGTTCGCTACAAACCTGACGAGCAGCCGTCCCTAATGCCCCACCACGACGCGTCCACCTTCACCATCAACATTGCCTTGAACAGAGTTGGCATTGACTATGAGGTGAGTGTCTGCCAGGGCTTCAGGAGTGCAGCTCACCACCTGCAGCACCTGAAAACCCTCCCCTCATCCACATCAGGCTTCTTTGCACTAAGGATTACAATTAATGACTGGCTTAGGCTAGGAAAGAGATTTTTGAGTGCGTCAGAACACGGGAGATTCCCCAAGCACCTTGTCACATTTTCAGCAGTGCTGTCTGAGGGCAGGGACCCCTTCCCTGAGGTGCTTTTTCCAAGCTGATGTGTCTCTTGTGTTCCCACAGGGAGGAGGCTGCCGCTTCCTGCGCTACAACTGCTCCATCCGAGCTCCACGGAAAGGCTGGACCCTTATGCATCCAGGACGCCTGACCCACTACCATGAAGGTCTTCCAACCACCAAAGGAACCCGCTACATTGCAGTGTCCTTTCTTGACCCCTAGAGTTCTGCTTCCCAGGAAGGACCTTTCCCTGGCCCTGCTCACTGCTGACTTGGAGTAGAAACAGGGAATGTTGCTGAAAGTTTCTAAGGCATTGTTCAAAGCTATTTGGATTTGATTTTTATATGATTTTTAATATGATTTTTAATGATATTCTAAGACTCCACTACTGGAGGACTCCACTCTCTGATACTGCAGGTAATATCTAGGAATATTGCTGTAGCAGTCCAAAGGAGATTTTGTGCCTTCATCTTTGATTCTGTTCCTCATCCACTGTTTCTTGAAAGTGCTGTTTACTTGAACTTTCATCAGTGATTAATTGGCTTTAAAAAAATGTTTTTTTGGACTGGAAATCCAGCTTTTTGGAGGCAAGTTACAAGCTGGAAGCCTGTTTGCATCCACAGCATATATGGGACTGGATGTTACACAGTAATTCCTGGACATTATTCCAAATATAAACCAATCAGGGAGCTTACTCCAGGAGTCATAACAGTTAAGTGTCACACCAAATGAAACTGAGTTGGAAGAGTCTGAAGATCATCTGATTCCTTACCTCTTTGCTGTCCTTGCAAGCAAATCACAAAGTTCAAAGCAGCAGCAGTGGCAACATAGGTGCTTCTGGTTAGCTCAAGAAGGTCCTCTGACAATGCTTTACCTCTGGGATTAGACTGAAGAGATAAAAGACCTCCCTACCTTCTGTCTCTCAGCTCAGCTAAGAGCAGCAGGCATACCCACACAAATTCAAGCTGTGTGTCAATATGTAGATTAAATCTAAGAAAGGGAAGGCTGGGAACAGCTACATCAGTCAGGGGGGCTTCACGGCAGAATTGTCTCTGTTCTGTACCATGTTACAGTAGCCAAAAGCTCTGATCAATCTCTGGATAACAACCCAGAGGTCCCAATGGTCTTTGGTTTCCTCATTCCATTTGTCAGAGATTGTTTTAATAATTTTATTTGATGGCCCATTCACATAAGATGGAAAGAGCTGTTCTCTGGTTCTTAGAGGACATAATTATTCAGTGTTTCTATTATTTGAGATTGAAAACCAAAACACTCCATTGCAGAAACTTCTCCAATGGGGTCAAGGCTGATAGAAATGAGTGGTTGGGAAGTGCTGAGAGATTGTGGTGAACCAGTAGTTGTAAAAATATGTCTAGACTAGACCTGTGGTTAGATAGTGAAGGGGCAGAAACCTTTTCTTCCTGTGCCTGTGGGATACCTGCTCTGCTTATCAGACACCATTATGCCAGACTAGTGTGTTTCACAAGCAATAAATTCATAGAGTGATTGTCCTTAGGGGGAAAAAAATTATGTGCCTTTTAGTTGTCTGTCTCCAGCTTCTGCTGCCTGATTGTCAGAGTCGAGCCCTTCTTCTGGGATGGGTCACTCTAATGGGGGCAGAACAGCTTTAGACATGGAAGGGGACAAAGAGCTTTCCCGACTGCTTTCCTTGAGCTTTTTAGGTCTGTTTTGAGGCCATACACTCACCCGTGCCCAGGAGAGAAAAATCCAGGCAGGGGCAATCATTTGAGAAGTAAAACTGTATTAAGTCCTGTTATGTGAAATCCAGAACTGCCTCTTACCAAACGAAGGGATTGATCAGCCAGTCGTCGAGATGTCCAAAATGTGTATTACGTATTTATTCAGCAGCAGTGTTTTTTTTGTTTGGTTGGGATATTTTTTTTTTTTTTGTATTTTTTGTTCGGTTTTTTTTGTTATTTTGCTGTTATTTTGTCCTCGGGCCGGTTCGGTGGTGGGCGTTAACGAGCTGTACGGTTTGAGCACGGGGAACTCGCATTAAACCCTTTCCCGTGACCCGCTCCGTGGCTTCTGTTCCTGAGGGGGGCCCGGGCCGCCGCCGCCGCTGCCCGCCCTCAGGCCGCGGAACTACAACTCCCAACGTGCCCCGCGCGCGGCGCGCGGCGATGACGCACGCCTCCCGCACCTCCCGGGCGACGGGGCCGCGGGGTGACATGGCGGCCGTGGGGGAGCGGCGGTGAAGGTGAGCCACGGGCGGGGCCGGGCCGAGGGGAGCTGGCAGCTGCTCCAGGCCAGCCCAGTCTCTCTGAGGGTCGCCTCCGGAGAAGCAGGGATAGGGACAAGGAAAGGGATAAGGGCGGGGACGGGTGAGTGTCGGACCCTGTGGGGCAGGGTCCTGAGGGGGCGCGAGGCGGGCACGAGGAGGGCCCTTCCCGCCCTTTTCTGCCGCCCCTGAGGGCTGAGGGGGAGGCGGCGTCCGGCCGGGGCGTCAACCCAGCGCATTCTCCGGGGAGCGGAGCCCAGAGCATCCCTGAGGCACACAGGGATGGCGGGGGAGCAGAGCCCGTGACGGCGGAGCTCGGTAGGCTGTGTCCGTCATCCGCGGTCACTCTGCCACAGGGGTGGAGACCGGCTGGACTCGGCGGCGCTGAAGGAGCTGCGGGACGGAGTGCGGCCGGGGCGAGGGAGAAGGCAGGGAAAACTGCTTCCACTTGTCTTCGAGAGGGCCTCAAGCCGGCCATGCGTGACTTGTGAAAACGTAACTCATCCTGAAAGTAAGCAGAGGATGGGGAGGAGTGATCACTGCGAGCCTGTTTTTTGGAAGGGAGAACGAAACAGTTTTGGGTTTTTTTTTTCCTGATGCATGAGTTCTATAAAGTGGAACAATTTCTTTGTGAAAGAAAGAAAATAGTCCTTAAAATGCATATTTATCTAGTTCTTGTAAAGATGCTCGGTTGGATCACAGAATCATGGAATGGTTTGGGTTGGAAGGGACCTTAAAGATTATCCAGTTCCACCCCCTGCTATGGGCAGGGACACGTTCTGCCAGAGGGGTGGATCAAATCCTGTCCAGCCTGGCCTTGAGCACTCCCAGGGATGGGGCAGCCACAGCTTCTCCATGAAACCTCTGCCAGGGCCTCCCCACCCTCACAGGGAAGAATTTCTTCCCAATATCCCATCTAACCCTGCCCTCTGTAAGTGGAAAGCCTTTCCCCCTTGTCCTGTCACTACACCCCCTTGGATAGATGGTGACACTTGGTGACACTGGTCTTTGCTGGATTTTTCCCTGTAGCGCAATGTCCCTGTTGTTTACTCGTTCCAACTCAATAGTTGCAGTGAAGAAGGATAAAAGACACATGGCTGAGGTAAATGCTTCTCCACTTAAACATTTTGTCACTGCAAAGAAGAAAATCAATGGTATCTTTGAACAGTTGGCTGCGTACATCAACGAGAGCTCCTTGTTCCTAGAAGGTAATTTGAGTTCTTGAGCTATGAGTGTGTGACAGTGCTCTACCTACGTGTGATTTCCCCCAAAACATGCACCAACCCCCTCAATCAGTTAAACAGCACTGCTAAATCTGTGTTTATTTATACATGCATGTCTGTTTATGCATTCATGTTTGTAAATTATTTTGTTGAATTTGGGTGGAGTTCAGATTTACATTTTGAAGATGAGAAGTTCATGCATGTTAAGAAACAGAGCTAGTTAGGGAGCTATGCTTGGTGTTTATGTTTGGGAGATTTTTAATTAATTACACAACCCCAGTAGGTATTTTTTGCCTATAATCCTTTCAATATTTTTACCTGAGCACATCATTGCCACTGACACGTAACATACGCCAGTAATTGGCTTTAACAGCTTAAGGCACACACAGTTTTATCTCCAAGGGTGCTGGACTGTTTGCAGTGTTGGCTGTTCTGCTCAAGGCAGTCCCAAGAATGAACAGTTATGAGATACACAAAGGAGTCCAGTTGATAAATCCTATTGTAAAATTGCTTCAGGGTGTCATTGCCTATGTCAAGAACACCCATGTGAGTTGTGGGACACAGATAAAAGTTAAGTGAGAGGGGTTTCACCCAGGTCTGACCCAGATGGCTTCTGGCATTCAGAGACATGATCTATTTTGATTTTAGAAACGCACAAGAATGCAGAGCTTGATCCTGTCACCACAGAAGAGCAGGTACTGGAAGTCAAAGGCTACCTGTCAAAAGTCAGTGGTATTAGTGAAGTGTTGGCAAGACGACATATGAAAGTTGCTTTTTTTGGGAGGTGAGTCACATGCCTGTGTTGCCTTCGCTCCCCATTCAGTAAAGCATTTGAGTGTTGTGGCCAGTTAAAAATATTTATATAAACACTAGTGCTTTAGCTTTTGCTTGTAATGTCCGTGTCCCTGATACAGGTGCTCTTGCAAATTGGAAATAAGTACTGTATCACGTAATTCTTCAATTTGAAGAATTCTTTAAATAGGGAAATAGAAAAGTCTTTTTGCAGGTTGCCTCTGGCACCTAAATTGTTAATGGCTCTGTTACAGCTTGGCTGTAGAGAACTTGCTTTTGTACTATTGAAATGAGCACACCTGGTTCTTGGAAGCCTGAAACACTGTCCTTAATCTGACTGCAGGACAAGCAATGGGAAGAGCACTGTGATAAATGCCATGCTGTGGGACAAAGTTCTTCCTTCAGGAATTGGACACACCACTAATTGCTTCTTGCGTGTAGAAGGGACAGATGGACATGAGGCTTTCCTGCTGACTGAAGGTTCAGAGGAAAAGAAGAGTGTTAAGGTACAATTTCCTTAAGCATAAGGTTAAGGATAAGAGCTCTTCAGAAATGTCAGAAAAGGAAAGAAAAAAAAAGTCACAGTTAAGTATTTTAATCATTAAAGGAGTGGAGATGAAGAATGAGTCTTTGTTAGATACAGGAAGTAAGGAATGAAGCAAGTTGCAGAATGGGGACTTGTTCGTTTTATGGAAGAGATGGTATGTTGTATTTGTTAGTGATAGCAGGGAATAATGAATCAAGAAGTTCTGAGCTTTGTATAACTGATGGAATCACAGACTTCCAGGTAATTCCTCAGTAGCCTTTCCTGAAAAATCTCTCATAAACTCTCGCTAGCAGTTGCCTTTTTACTAGGACACTCAAGAAGGTTTTATGTGGAAAACCTTCCAGAGAGAAAATAATTTGAACTTGGGCTTTATCTCAAGTTGTCTGTGAACAGCCCTCCTTTGAAGGGAGGATTAATTGTGTTAGTGGGTCTTGGCATACAGGAAATGTTATTTCCATCTTTTTGTAGACCGTAAACCAGCTGGCTCATGCCCTTCATCAGGATGAACATCTGAATGCTGGCAGCCTAGTCAGTGTAATGTGGCCCAATTCCAAATGTTCTCTCTTAAAGGACGACCTGGTGCTGATGGACAGGTGAGAAATAGCTTTCTTTCCTTTCCTGCTTATCACAGACTAATTACGGAAACGTTTTCAAATATATATTTAACAAACTTCAAGGGAATTGACCCTGTAGTGACCAACGTCCCTTGCTTTAATTAACAGTGCCATTTTCTTGGTCATTGCTTCCTTTTAGCCCATACTCTGTCACCTCAGGGCAGTGTAGCTCAGACATGGGAAATTAATGCTCTTAAAGGCTCTTATTAACTTTTTAAATTTTGTTTTTGCTGTATTCACAGCACAGTAATATCTCATTTCTCTTTATTCCTAGTCCTGGCATTGATGTAACCACAGAGCTGGACAGCTGGATAGACAAATTCTGTCTTGATGCTGATGTATTTGTTCTGGTGGCAAATTCTGAATCAACATTGATGCAAACTGTACGTGCAAGTCCACTTGTTCAATGAATTTAGCTAAAGGTTAAAAATATTTGACATAGTAATTTAAAGAAGTTTTGTTTCATTTTCCTTAGGAGAAGCAGTTCTTTCACAAGGTGAATGAACGTCTATCTCGACCCAATATATTTATTTTAAATAACCGTTGGGATGCATCTGCCTCTGAACCAGAATACATGGAAGAGGTTTGTGATGTGTTTAAACTACTTCTCTTTGCATGGATATTATGGAGTCTACAGGTTGGATTTTTATCACCTTTGTGTGGAGACTAGAGGGAACATATCAGGACATGGCTCTTGAAATTTCTGAGCAGGAAATCAAGAGTCTCACATGGGCCTTTTGAAGTTAGATCACTTTAGAAAACCTCTGGAAAATTCCATAAAATAGCACATTATTTTTTTCATGCTTTTTTTGGTAGCTTAGACCAGCAGAGGGCATTTGGGTGCCTGGTCTAACCTTTAAGAGATGGATAATGTGGATTTAACTGCATGTGTGGTTTATCATGGTTATCCTCAGGTGCGCCGGCAGCACATGGAGCGCTGTACTGGTTTCCTGGTGGATGAGCTGGGTGTGGTGGATCGAGCCCAGGCAGGGGATCGAATTTTCTTTGTGTCTGCAAAAGAAGTGCTGAATGCCAGGATTCAGAGGGCTCAAGGGATGCCAGAAGGAGGTGAGGAAAGCTAGCAGAAACTTTCCATTGACTTACAGAGATGAAAATAGAGAGTATCTTGTTTCAAAAAATGTATAAAATTGGGGTAGGCCAAATTATTAATAAAGCAATCACAACGGAAGGGGTGACTTAGTAGCACTTTTACATTGGCTTCAGTGTAAAGCAAAAGCATTTCCTGATACCCAACCTCTGATTGCTTTTTCAAAATTTAAGTGGTGATGTCCAATCTGATGTCCAATCTCTGATTTCCTGATGTCCAACCTCTGATTGCTTTCTCAAAATTTAAGTGGTTGTTTTGTGCTTTCCTTCTCTCAGGTGGAGCATTGGCAGATGGATTTCAAGTAAGAATGCTTGAATTTCAAAGCTTCGAGAGAAGGTTTGAGGTGAGCATTAGGTGTGCCGACCTTTTGGTTAGATTTTACTCCTGAAAGACTGGCACTCATGGGGACATATTTTGGAAATAGATTGTACAGGAAGGAGAAATTGTCTTAGTATGGTTCTGCCTGCTGCTAATCTTGGGCTGCCTTTTGTATACAGGAATGTATCTCACAGTCAGCAGTAAAAACAAAATTTGAGCAGCATACGGTGAGAGCGAAGCAGATTGCGGAAGATGTTCGTCTCATCATGGACTCCGTGCACGTTGCTGCCCAGGAACAGAGGTGAGAGCTGTGCTGGTGCTTGCATAGTTGACGTTTGTATTCTGGGAGAGATGTAAGGGAACCTGAGCATTTGAAATGCAAAGCAGAATACAGCGTGCTTGAGAGCAGGAAGGACATGTATTGGGGGTCTTGCTTCTAGTGAATTTTGGGAGTATTGAGAAAGGACCTTATTTTTGTCCTGTGCCATGACTGCGTAATGTGTTGCAGATATTTATGTGTTTGGTTACTGGACAGGAAAATCTGCCTTATTTCTGGAATTCAAATATATTTATAGATCAAAAATGCATTTATCTGGCATTTTGAAGGACAGGGTTTTTTTCACCAGAGTTTACTGTCTGGAAATGCGAGAGGAACGTCAGGATCGTCTGGGGTTTATTGACAAACAGCTGGAGCTCCTTACTCAAGACTACAAGCGGAAAATCAAACAAATCACTGAAGAGGTGGAGAGGCAGGTGAGGAGGAGTGTCTGTGGAAAACTGGATTGTCTGAAACGGCTACCAGTATGGTGGGGAAAGTGTGCAGTGCTGACAAAGCTTTGAAGTACTAAAAATGTGGGAGTTACATATGGGAAGAGGAGAAAAGCTTTCAGAAGCTCTATTTTCTCTCCTGTGCTGTTTCTCTAGGTGTCAAATGCAATGGCAGAAGAAATCAGACGGCTTTCAGTGTTGGTAGATGAATACCAAGCAGATTTCCATCCATCTCAAGTAGTTCTTAAAGTGTACAAGAGTGTAAGTGATGTGCTTAGGCAATTTAAGAGACCTTTTTTAACTCTGAGTAATTATTTCAGCACGTTGTTAGACATCTCAGTCTTCCAGCGAGGATATGAGCTAAAGCTTTAGTTTTTTAATTATCTCAGTAATAAATTGATACACATTATATCATATTATATAGATTGAACTGAACTTTTCCTGAACTAAAGAGTCTGTGTCAGATTTTTTTTATTTGCCTTTTCATCCCCTTCACTGAAAACTGGGGGGAAGTATGAAATTAATGTTAGAACACTGGGCAGACAGATTGTGTGCTCCTGTTTCGCGAGGGTCTCTTTAGCAAGCTCTAGCACCTTCAGCCTGCATCTTAGCTATGTTTATTCTAATTTTAATAACCCTTTTTTTTTTGTTTGTCAGGAGCTGCATAAACACATCGAGGAGGGCCTGGGCCGTAACATGTCAGATCGTTGCTCCAGTGCTATCACAACTTCCCTGCAGACAATGCAGCAAGAAATGATAGGTCAGTTCCACAGGCAATATTGCCCTTTCTCTTCCCTTGAATTGCAATGCAAAATAACTACGTAGGTGTTCTGGGTTTCTCTTTAATCCAGTGGCTGATGTGCAGCTGACACCATCTTAGTTTCCATCTTGATGAGTAATACTGTTGTGCAGAGGACTAGTTCTGTGTCTGAACTTATGCAGTGATTTCCTAACGAACATGTACAGTCACAGTGTAATCCTCATGGCAGAGTGTAACTGTGGTGAAATTTGGGAGATTCTCACACCAAATCCTAATGAAATACGAATTACTTTTAACTAGGTGCCTGTCTGAATATGGGACCATGGTGCCTAAAGAACTGGGTTTCAGATTTTGTTTTCCAAGGTCTTGCTAATCTGTAAACTTGACCAACTACCTCTAAGGATTTTGGAGGGTCCATGGAAAGATTTCCTTCTGGGTTGGTCTGAAGAACCAAGAATTGAATAATAATGGATGATGTATCTGTTACTTTGCAATATGCTTGGCTTATGAAATTTAACATACTAAGAAAACTGACTGTAGAGGATGAAACAAGCCATAAGCACCCTGATTATAGAATACAAGACCAGTGAATTCTTGTGAACTCAACAGGCGTTTTTTGCATGTTTTTGTTTTTCTCTCTGTCTAGATGGTTTAAAACCCCTCCTCCCAGTCTCTGTGCGGGGCCAGATAGACATGTTAATTCCCCGGCAGTGCTTCATGCTCAGCTATGATCTGAACTGTGACAAGCTTTGTGCAGACTTCCAGGAGGACATAGAATTCCATTTCTCTCTTGGATGGACAATGCTGGTGAACAGATTTTTGGGACCAAAGAATGGTCGTCGGGCCTTGATGGGCTATAATGACCAGGTAGAGTACCTCACTGAGTGATTGGGGCAGATACTCATTATTTCAATGGCTGCTGAAGTTCCTTTGGTGGGAAGAGCAGTGATTCGCCTCCTTTTATTCTCTCCTTTGATTTTGTTTTGTCCCTGCTTTTCTAATTAGGTTCAGCGCCCTTTAACACCAGCAAATCCCAGTCTGCCTCCTCTGCCTCAGGGCTCTATGACCCAGGAAGAACTCATGGTGTCCATGGTGACTGGACTGGCCTCTTTAACTTCCCGAACTTCCATGGGGATCATCGTGGTTGGTGGTGTGGTATGTGTGCATTCTAGGTAGCATTTTTATAACTTAAGTTGGAGCACTGATGTCAAAAGCACTTGCACTGCCGAATCCTGTAGATATTTGCTATTGACAGATAGGGTTTTCCATTTCCTATTACCTATTTTCTGCTTTGATCTTCCATTTGAGTACAGTGAGCTGATTTTGCAATGCTCTGTGCACCATTGTTGAGCTTGAATATCAGTCTGAGATGACGATGGTGTAATTTGTTCATCCTTGTGCTTCTTTAGGTCTGGAAGGCTGTGGGTTGGAGACTGATTGCTCTCTCCTTTGGCCTCTACGGGCTGCTCTATGTGTACGAGCGCCTCACCTGGACCACCAAGGCGAAGGAGAGAGCGTTCAAGCGGCAGTTTGTGGAGTACGCCGGGGAGAAACTGCAGCTCATCGTCAGCTACACGGGCTCCAACTGCAGCCACCAAGTCCAGCAGTGAGTTCCCTAGGTTCAGCTAACACCTTAAGGGAATTCTGTTGTTTGGGGTTTTTTAGTGCTATTCCTTGTTAAAAATAAGGTAACTTCATGCTGAATTCCAGATTTTAAAAAATGTAATGACACATGTTTTAAAATAATATTACTTTTATTTTGAATATGTAGTGTTTGGGTGCTGTTAGGCATTAGTCTTAATATACTTCCATGTCTCAAATCAAAATGTTCTGACATATTCTTGTGCAGATTGGAAAGATGAGTGTCTGAGTCACGGTACCATCATCCCTATACATTTATAAAGGGATTTATTCCTCGAATGTGCTGCTTGATCTTACTTTCCATCATACTCAATTCTTCTTGTTTCATAGAGAGCTTGCTGGAACGTTTGCTCATTTGTGTCAGCAAGTGGATGTCACACGGGAGAATCTTGAGCAAGAAATTTCTGCCATGAATAAAAAAATAGAGGTTTTGGATTCACTGCAGAGCAAAGCAAAACTGCTCAGGTGAGATCTGATTATTCCATACAGTTGTTTTTCATGTGATTGTCCCAGGATGTTCATATGAGATGTAGCATAGAGTTCATTCTGTCTTTGTCATAGCACTTGATGTGCAAACGTTAGCATTTTTCCCTACCAAGTCATGTTCCCTTTCACTAGGTACTTTCCTGTGGACTGTTGACAGTCATTTAAAGCTTCTGTCTCACAAAGCACCTTTTTCTTCCTGTTTTTTATTTTTTTGGAATTAGAGTTCCTTCCCATTTATGAAAACATAACAGTCTTCCACTCCTACAAACTCCTTCAGGCCCTTATAAAATTATGCAAAAGGTTTTGCCTTCCTTCACCTTTGTACCCAGTTGTCTGCTGCTTTCTTTACCCTGCAGAGGATGTTGGGAAGACTTTTTCAAACATTCTTTACCTACACAGTAAGACCAATGTGAAGTTGTGTCCAAAATCTCTGTTTAAACCTCAAAGCTGAGGGACTGACAGCAGGCAAGCATTCTTGGCCTGCAAAGGAATGGCAGCAGCCTTTTGGAATGAACCTCTGGCACTCCATGCCTTGCTGTATACTCATTTTTGTTGCACTTCTTTCTGACTGGCTTTAGAAGAGCTTTTTCATTCACCTAACAAAACTTTCTGTCCTTGCAGGAACAAAGCAGGTTGGCTTGACAGCGAGCTCAACATGTTCACACATCAGTATCTGCAGCAAAGCAGATAGTGTGAGAAAGAGAGAAAAACAAGTTTCCCTTCAGTGCTCTCTTAATTACTGCAGAGAACATGGTGGGTGATGGAATTCCCTAAAGGGAATGAGCAAGAGCATATTGCTGTGTTTCCAGTTGCTGTGTGAACAGTAGGATTCTGCTTCCTTGTTCTGTGTCCCACCTCTAAACACTACCTGTTGATAACTCTTCTTTTTCCTTGTGAGACCAGGTTACTTCAGGAGGAGTGTGTGCTTTATACATTTACAGGGGGCTTTTACTGTACTTCATTTTGCTTTAAACAAATTTAAAGCAATCAAGCGAATGTTTATCAGGCTATAAGTTATCCTGACACATCTTTATGGAGTAATTTGTTTTACTTCATAAAGATAACTTTTGACTTCCAAGCCCCAGGTTGACGTATGTGTGACAAGCAGCTGGTTGACTAAACACAGATCCCACACACACAGACATGATGGTGGTTTCACAAAGCATTTATAGCCCACACAGGCTTGTCTCTGAGGTTAACATTCCGTTATTCTAGAACATAACAGAAAATCACAGTGTCCCTGCATAGAAAGGTTTATTGCTCTCAGGATGCTTAAACCTGTGAACAAAACCCAGTTCTCCTCTGGAGCAAGAGGGATTAAGATTCTGCTTTGGTAAGCTTAGTGAATTTGGAGTTAGTTTCTTCCTCTTAAGAGCTCTTTAATAACACAGTCTGGCCCATATCCTGTTGTGGACAAATAGTTTGCAAAGACAGAACTAGTTCCTGTGAGGAGATAGCGCTGATAATTTGACATTGAAGAAGAAAACTAGGAAAGAGAAGCCAGATGATATAATGTAAAGCACTGCATTATGAGCTCAGTTGATGAATGTGGGTTTTTTTTGGAAAAGCACAGCTGTCTTTCTGGAAACAGGCCTGTGGAATTCCATTACCACTATGTGGCCACAAGAACAGCATGTGGATTACACACTGTAAGAGATGTTGCTTCATGTAGAGTTCCCACATGATGTTACAGTCAGGGCAGCAATAGGATTTTCTCTTCTGTTAAAAGTGTCAGAACATGCTGGCAAGTACAGCTCCTCTGGGGTGGGGGGAGTTGTGGCTCTTGTAGTTCATGCCAGGGCAAAAATAGCTTAAAGCATCTTAGTTTTTTAAATACATTCTTTATTTGCAAATACATGAAATTAATTGTTGAGTTTTGCCCTGATGCACTTGGAATATAATATTTGGGAATTCTAAGGACTTGAGTCTCTTCCAGTTGGAATTGACAGAGAAGAAGTTCTGGCTGATTTTAGGAGCCTTAAGTTCCTCTCTTGCAAGCTTCTTTTCCTCCTTGTGGGTCAGTATTTTGCCATGTGTTGGTTATAATCTTTCTGTTGCCAACAAAATATCTGAGGAATCCAGAATCAGATCCTGTGGTTCTGAGGTTAGTGACAACCTATACCTCTTCAGCATCACACACACAGAGTCTGTCTTTGAGCAGGTCCTAGCTGAATTCAGAACTACTGAGCAGGGGGGTGTTTTTCATATTGACAAAGAGACTTTTCCCTTGAAAATGGCTTTAGCATTTCTCATTCATGCTCAGGTGTGAATATATGTGCCTGTGATAAGTCCCATGTTTTTCATATCATGGAACTTCCAGAAAGAAGCTACCTGATACTTGAGGGAGTAAAAATAGTGAAATGTCAGTAAGTACTTCTTAAGTAAGGCTGTTCTGAGATTTGCAGCAAGACTTGAGGACTCTTGTGTAGGAGCTGGCAGTGAGGCATCCCTAGAATGCAGAAGGGAAGCAAACCTTTCCCTTCCAGTAGAAAGCTTTAACTCCAACTCAGACTGAAAAGCTCTTTCTATCAGAAGGTTTTTTGACCTTAACTGGGTTCCTCAGGCATCCACCAGGATGAGAATATAGATTTGATCAAATCTGAGAATGAGCAAGAAAGAAATTTGAGTCCTTGCTTTTGGAAGTGTGTACTCTGAGCTTGTGGTGAAGTATATTGGAGTAAGTGGAATCGTCTTGTCTTACTCTCCTGCAGGTCTTGGTTGAATAAATTTGAATCTTTACTCTCTCAAGCTGTCACACACACAGCTATAATAAGCTATGTTCTGTTCTATTGAGTTAAAATATTAAGCATGTCCCTAATACACAAGGATATGGTCAATTCCAGGTCAGGACAGAGGATGATGTTCTACTGCTTAGCCGCTCATGACTACTTGCTTTTGACGTGGTAGTGTTATTTCTTCAGCAGGCCTTCAGGGGAAATCTGATAAATGAGCTGATCTTTAAGCCAGTGTCTTATCTGTGAAGGGAAAAGAGATTGAATCTTAGAACCCAGTGTCTTGCTGCTGTGTGTGTGTGTGTGATGCTGCTCAGGCCCGGGTGCTGTTGGCATTCTCACTGCAGAACTCACTAACCTACAGAACGGGGGAAAGAACCACTTGAACTTCTTCAGAAGCAAAGCTGCTAACATGTATGGGTGTAACCCTTGTCCTGGAAGCCCAAGTGATCGAGAATCAAACTTTTAACAGACAGTCCTATAAGCTGGATTCCTCTGAAACAATTTACAGCTGTACTTCTTTAATTGAGAGTGGTGGAGGAATGAACACTATCATGAGTTTGTTCTCTTCTGATTTTCATAAAGAATGCTAAACTATTCCTTAAAACAGGTAATTCCAGAAACAGTCTTCCCCAAACTCCCATTAAAGAAGGTCAGCTAAATGCACTTTTATCTTATTGCTGCTACTTACTTTTCCTCTTGCATTATGTTGATGGAGCTCTTTGAAATACTCTTACCAGTGAGTTTTCTCTCTGCTGTACTTAAGGTGATAAATTTGCATGAGTTAGTCCTGTAACAGTGCTGTAAACAATGGAAACCAAAATAAAAATGAATTGGAAAAACATTTCTTCTGATGTGTCTTGCATGTTGTGATACAGTCTTCCAGTGTAATCATATCAGCTTACATCAGTATGTATAGCTTTGTTGCTTTGTGTTACTGAATTGCATGTTTGACACTAGTGACCTTTTTCTGTATTCTTACTTTGAAAATTAACAAGGAGACCAATGGTACTGAATTGCCTGATAGAAAGTTTTAGTTGCACTAAAATTGTCAGTATTGAATCAATGATTTCTTGAGAATATTGTAGGAAATAATAGTGAGCAGCTACTGAGTTGGTGGCCTGAAACTCTGGTGGATCAGTGTCCTCAGCTGGTAAGTTACATCGGGCGAGTTAGAGAAATTAGAGAAGTCAAATTTCCCGTGACGAGTTTTCAAAACAACTCCTTTGGGCTGTGGGGTTGCTTGGGGTACGAGTCCCTTCCGCCGCGGAGCGCTGGGGGCAGGGTCGTGCCGGGGCTCCGTCCCCAGCGCCCAGCCCGCGGCCGGGCCCCGCGCATGCCGGGAGCTGCGGGGCGGGACCGGCCGCTCGAACGGCCGCGCCGGGGCCGCCCGGGGGGATCCCGGCGGCGGCTGGAGCTGGGCGGGCATCCCCCGACTCCCGGAGCTGGGCTGGCATCTCCGCAGCGGCGGGGGCGGCGCAGGTGGGCCGGGAAACGCGGGGCCGGCGCGGGGACTTTGAACGCCGCAGCCGCGGGGCCGCAGGGCCTGGCGGGACTCGCGGGTTCCCGGCACTGCGAGAGAGGGAGGGGAGGGAAGGAGAGAAGGGTTCACGTTCTCTGCCGGCTGCCAGACCGGCCTCTTGCATAGCAAAGGGGAATTTTACAATGCTCGGGCTCTCTCGCTCGTGGCCATCTGTGCAGGAGCAGCGCGGAGTGTTAAACAACCTCCTCGCAGGGAGGAGAGTCCTCAGCTCCCGACACAACCGTTGTTTACTTCTAACTGCGGGAGGCGAAGCTCCTTTGCAGAAAGATTTCAAATTACAGCAGTTTCATAAACCTGAGCCCCCGGGGTTGGACATGAAGGACTTGTAGATTATGCCAAGAGTGGACCTCATCTGGTAAAACCCTTCCAGAAAGTCCCTTGACTGATGTTATTTTCCGAGTATTTGCTTTCTGGTCAGCAATGATGAGTGGATGCTCATCAAATCTATTAACTTTGTCCTGTGAAAGCTATAAGAAATTTGTTTTTTTTTCAAATTGTCTCAAATTTAGTGCCTCAACACTGATATTTCTATTTATGCTTTGTAGTGCATCTCTCCCTTATTTTTTGTAACAAAGACATGCTGTCGTTTGTTGATTGTTAGCGCTGCTCTTGATTCCTCCCGCTGCTGTTGTTATCACATGTGCATTTGATTCCTCGTGTCTAGTTGCCAAGGTAGCAGACACAAAAACAAATTAGATGAGCTTTGCAGAAGGTTTTGGGGATCCTTTAGAATAAAAGGTCCCAGAGAAGCACAGAGTCTTCTTGAGAACATAATTTATCGTCTAGTCAAAAGCAGTGTGGGAGTTTGGGTTTAGGGTTTGCAGCTGTTTTATTTAAAAATCCATTTTCTGCAAATTTAGAGGAGCGTGTGATATTGTAAAGATGTTGAACAGTGTGACAGCCTTTCAGTCAAACTAGGTTTTATTTATTTATTTATTTATTAACTCCTTTTCACCTCCCTCTTCTAATAAAAGGGCATCTCTTTGTGGGATTTAATTTAATTAATTTGTGGGGTTGGAATTGCCTGAAGTGTAGTTGTGAGTCATAGTGGAGCCTTTTGGAGCCTTCCTGCCCAGGGAACATGGAAGACAGCTTTGACTCTGTATTTCTTGTGGATGTAGCAGATATATTCACATTAATTAGTTATATTTTGAACTTATGAGCATCCTGGTGTTATCACAATATAAATTTCAATGCTTCAAAAGAACATTACAGGGGAATTGCATAAGTATGTCCTAAATAACAGCCTCTAAAACAAATGTCTCTTATTTAGCTTTTTGATGTGAATTTTTCATGTTTACTGTTTCCTCTGTCAGAGTTTCTTTTCTCTGTTAAGTCAGCTCCCAGTTTCTGAGTGCAAAATATTTGGCAGTATATCCAAGGGGAGAGAATCATTGGTGGTGCTGGTTCTGAGCATAAGGAGTTTTGAGACTGGCTGATTTCTCAGGAGCAAGAATCAACATTTCAACAGCTGTAAGTATTTTTTAGGAAAAGTCCCCTGAAAGTGTGTCTGCTTCTTCAGTTAATGTAGTGAATTTATGTAGTTCACTCTTCTTCTGGCTTTACATTAAAATGTTTTTGTAGGATGGACTTAGAGCTCCTGAAGAGGCTGCGCCAGGCCAGCCAGGACCTTCTGCAAAGGCTGAGAATGAAGCAGGAGGAGATCAGAAAGGGACTTCCCAGCAAGCAGCTCCTTCCAGCATCTCTTCATGGCAGCACAGCTGCTGAGAGATGGATCCCCTTGCCCAGGAGAGTGGTATGTGTGGGGTATGTGCTAGAAATTCAGGGAAGCAAATGAGCCTCTATGACAGACAGCAGCTCTGCCTGTGGTGTGGTCAAGGAGACATATGGACATGAAAGAGCTCTTAGAAAGTGGAATATGGAGTCTGTTAGAAAAGGAGCTGTCCTTTGGTTATTATTTACTCTGTGGTCTCAATCTGTTCTACTGACAAAGGGTTTGGAGTTCAGTTCCTGCCTAAGAAAGGCAAGTTTCTTCTTCTAAGATAGGAATGAGCATTGTGGAACGAAGTCCTTTTGTTTCTTCTAAGCACAAGGGCTGAAAGTTCAATGGTTCCTCAAGTTGGGAAAAGCTGCATTTAGCTGGAAGTGGATCTCTTTCTTACACTCTCCAGAACATAAGGATTTTTCTTTTTCCACCTTTAAAGGAATTTAAAGGAGTGAACAGGCTAGAATGAGAAGTTGATTTAGTGAGTGAAATGTTCTTACAAAAGGTATTTGTAATCTGACTGATGTGTGTTAAGAGGGTCTGTCCTTACAGAAGGAAAATCCAGTCGATGCAGTAAAACCTACAGCTGACCCTGGTAAAATGGTGTCTGTGGAACCCAGAGCTGGCCCAGCCCTCAGTTCATCTCTTCAACACAGCAGCAGTGCCACAGGGGTACAGCAACAACAAGGGAAGACACAGGAAGGAGCAGGTTTCCATTCCAACTTTCCTGGGAAAGAGAAGAATGTTATGCCAGCATCTGCAGTCATTACGTGTGGCAGAGAAATCTCCAGAGTGGATGGGGATGGTGGTGCTCAAGGAAGTCCAGAGAAAGAATCCTTCTCCCTGGGACATGGAGAGAACAGAAAACAATCTGCTCTGCTGCGTGGTTTCCATGAGAAAAGTCATCCGGGGCCATCACTGAGCAGAGTGCAAAATAAAGAGACCAGTGAGCAGCATGTGGTCATCAGAGAGCCCCAGATCCCTAAATCAGTCTTGCTGATGTCTCAGTCCAAAGACTTGAAGGTAAACATTAAACCAACGCTTTTCTTATTTTCCTAAGTCTCCAGAATGACGAGGAGGAAGGGCCAGGAGAACCTTACCTCCCCTGTTCCCACTGTGTAATTGGAAGTTGGGGTCAGAACTGTTCCCAGCTATAGCAGCCAGGGGATGTTGGCAGTTTGTTCAGGCCCTGCTTTCTTTAGCCAGTGAACTGAAAGACCAGAAATCCGTAACACTTCACTGTGAAGTGTTGTCTGTCTTTTGCATATGTCATCCCCATGCTGAGGGAGAACAGGCAGGTGCAGTGCTGCTGTTTTTGTCTCCTTAGGCATGAAGGGCAGGCCCTGGCTGTGATCATCCTCCAAGGCAGCACAGGTTGCCTCATCTTTGGCAATGTGTGATGCAGCTCAGAATTTTGTTTAAAGCTCTGAAAAATCCTGCCTTACTTGGGCAAGTCCCTGCCTCCTCTTTCTGTTTTATTTATTGACAAGACAAAGCTGGTGAGCAAATTACTGGTAGAGGCATAGATGGAATCCAGTCTCAAACTAAGCCACAGCTGTCCCATCTGAACAGCTTCCAGTTGTCTCCTCAGCTGTACCTTTGAATGTCCTCTCAGGTGATTAGGAAGTCTTTATGAATTGTTTTCTTTCAGAAGGAAGCTCGTCATGTGACTTTTCAGCTTGACCCTGAAGAAGATGCCATACCTGCCAGCAGCTGGTCTGCCTGTCCTTTCCTGGGCTATGACTGGTTTGCAGGTGAATCCTAGCTCTGAAGCAAAGCACTCAGTGTGATGTGGTGATATGTAGAGTTAAAACACAGTTTATGACCCCTTTGAGCTGTGGTGGAACTGCTGTCCTAGGGCCAACGGAGCAGGCCCCAGCAAAGGGGCTGCAGCTTTGTCTGAGGCCCCTCTCCAGACTAGAGGTGACCTGTGCTTACCTGGAGTGGTGAAGTGGCAGTGGTTTGGGAATTCAGGCAGCAAATGGAAAAGCCTAGTGAGGTCAGAAGGGATACCAAATACCTGGAATGAATGAATGCAATAAGGGACCCAAACCACACAGTAAATCTCTGGCTGGACATGATGTTCTGCCCTTCTCATTATCATTTTGTTTTGACTGTATCTTGTGAGGCTTGCTTTGGTATTTTCCCAAATTTTGTAAATCATTGAAGTTTTCTCTTTCCTTGCTGTTCTCAGGGCTTCTTGATACAAAGTCTTCAGTAACAGAAAAATCTGAGCAATACTTCACTGAGCTGCACAAGTTCCGACAGTCCAACAGAGAGACCTGTATTCATCAGCAGCACGTGGAGTAAGTGGGAATGGAGAAGGGCTGAAGCAGCAATGTTCAATCCCTTAGTAATCCCTGTAGTAATGATGAGCATAGTCTGATTGGAGCATGGCTTTGAGGGTCTTTATTTACCTTTCAGTTATGTGTGCTTGGAAAAGGCAGTGCTGTTGAGAGGGTCAGCTCCTGTGTCACTAACTGATTTTCTTCTGTGTTTCTTTAGGCCCAAGGCTCTGGATTGCACAGGTCCTGAACAAGAAGTGGATTTGTTAACTGATTCTCACAAGTGTAAGATCATATTTCTTCCTAATGCAATTTCTGTGAATAAACAACTAAGCAGTCTTTACCTGTCATTCTGAGAGAGCACCACGTCATGCAAGACCAGCAAGACTCTGTTATTTTCAGCTGC
Organism: Vidua chalybeata; assembly: GCF_026979565.1. Lineage (NCBI taxonomy): Eukaryota > Metazoa > Chordata > Aves > Passeriformes > Viduidae > Vidua > Vidua chalybeata. The sequence goes on from NC_071551.1 coordinate 3,160,671, forward strand.
TGCTTTTCAACCAGATTCAGCTTTCTACTCCAAAGATACTTGAGTCTTCTAGGGATCCACTCTCAGTGTCATTTTAATTTGTCAGGGTTTCTTGTAATTGGCTAATGTTCTGGTTCTCAATTGAAGAGATTAAAGTTTTGGTTTTGCTTTTTAGGAACTTACTTAGGGACAGGAAATGTGTAAGATATTTCAGGAAAAGCAGCTCTTTTTATAGAATGCAGATGTGGCAGTGTGGTAGAACACAGCTTTTTTGGTTGGGTTCAGGCACCTTGTGACAAACAAGAACTACAATGAAGGTTTGTTGCTCCCTGCAGGTGTTTACTGTTACAGATTAAACCAGCGCCTCTTTACCGTCCCTGTGGATTCAGAATCTGCCTGCCCTGTGTGTAAGATCCCACGTGCCCACCAGCCCCCAGGGACACTGGAGGAGCCAACCTGTGTCAGGTAAATAAGAATTACTGCTTTGTAATGTGCACAACTCAAGGAAACAATAGAGAAGAAAATCTGATCAGGTGAAAGAGAAAAGAGCATCCCAACAGTTCTGTAGAAGGTTGCTATTTTCAAGGCAGAGATCTCTTGCTTAAAAACTCCTTACCAATCTTTTCTATAAGCACGAACAGTTTTGAAATCAATGAGAAATGCAGGCTTTGTCTGAATTTGGTCCAGAATCTGAATGTACATGTAAAGTGTCTCCTAACCCAAAATGGTTCACTTGGTTCACTTTGGGGTTAGAGCCATGGATTCTGAGTGGGAAGGCATGCAGATCCCCTGTGCCTTGGCAGAGGTGTGGGCAGTTACTTCCCTTGTGTGGTTCCAGGGTCAGCATTCCCAGGTCTGCCCTTCTGCCAGCCTACAAGTACAAAGCCCATCGCAGGAGGAGCTTGGAGCCGGCAGATGACCTCGCGCTGCCTTCGGTAAGCTGCTGTCTTCCTGTTGATGGCACAACCCCAGCTGGTCCTTGCTTTATAGCAAGAAGGAAAGAGAACCTGGCAGAGTTTCCACTAAAATTTTTGATATCCATCTGTAAGATAGCCAGAACGTCCTTTGATGTGTTCTGAGTTCATGCCTTTGTGTGAGTGAGAAAAGATGTATGACCTATTTCCAATGCTTTCCACTGCACAAAAGAAAATGCCATGTGGAGATTTGGCTGACTTGTTTCAGGCGTTGGCCTCTCAACACGATGAACCATAGCTAAGAGTACCTGTGTTTGTTTCCACAGATGTTAAGGAGTCTGAAAGGCAAGTGTCTATAAAGCATTCACAAAATCAGTAGTGGCAAGGGTGGATTTAAAGCTGCTGTTGTATCGCTGGTCCTGTATTCCAGCCAGTAGTCAATGCTGCAGGCAGTATTGTAAATTTAATCAAGCCCAGGCCTGGAGATTTCCAGGGAAGAGGTGGGAGGGAGCTTAGTTTTGTGGTTTAGGGAACTGGATGAGTCAGTTGAGACAGGTTCAGAGGGGTCAGGTGCTTGAGTTCACAAAGTGGGAGATCAGTTTAGAAAGGTGGAAGGGGGACAGCTGTTTCGTTCTCCTTTATTTGAGATTTCATTTATTTCCTGTTAGTCATATAAAACTCCTCAAAAAATAATGTATTAATTACTCAAACCTCCCTGTGCAGCCGTTACTTCTAAACAATAACAGGCCACAATAGATAAAAAAGGGAAAAGCATTCCCATCTTTTCACAGCATTGCCTGGCTGGCTGGGAAAACCTGGTTCCTTCCAGCAGCACCCTGCTGAGCAGTTTGGATCTGCGAGCCTCACTGGAAGAGAAGCCTTCTCCCTGTCCTCACCTGGTAAGCACAGCTTCACGAGTTCCAGAAGATGCTGGGAATTGCACAAATGGAAATTGCAGCCCCATCTCCAAAGGGTGTGATTATTGAGGGCTGAGCAAACAAAAATACCTGGAAGAGTATCTCCTTATCACTGCTGGGAAATGTTTTCCTTCTGCCGACTGGTGTGCACACAGACAAAAATGCAAATGGAGCTGAGTAACAGGCAAAAGCCTGTTCAGCTCACCAGTCTTCATCAAAATGGGAAAAGTCACTTTGGCATTCTTTGATTAACATCCTCTTTATTTGGATTCCAGGACTCAGTGTCCAGAGTGTCAGGAGAAGCCAGAACTGACAAGTTTCTACACCTGCCTCACCTGAGGTGTAGCAGAGCAAACCGGGACACCAGACAGCAGCTCTCAGTTCAGACCCCACTCCCTCAACACTCTGGATCATGACTTGTTTGTCCTGGGGAAGGGATGGGCACAGCACGTGGAAACAACTGAGAAACAAAGCAGTTTGGATAAAAATAAACCTTTGGACAGATTTTCCCCAGTTTCCGTAGTCATGGGCGTATGTGAGCAGCCAATATACAGATCTGAGTTTGTACAGTCACTGTGTTCACTTTGCATTTTTTGCCTTTTACAGCTACTTCTGAGCAGCTGCATGAACTGTCCCAGCTAGGGCTGGATAAAGTCGTGTGCAGGATCATTAGTGCATCTGCCACCTCAACTGAGTAACCAGCAGTGTAGCATTAACTCTGAATGCCAGGGTAAGGAATTGGCCTGTGAAGGGCCTGGCTCAGTGGAGTGACACAAATATGTTTATTTCCAAATATTTGAAACATGACACACAATTTTCTAGTGTGTTAAACTTGAGTTCCTCTCAATGATTTGTAAAAATTTTAAAAATCCAGTTTATTCTCAGTGCAATGTGTGTAGCTACAGAATGTAGTACATCAGAGTAACTTTGAATGTGAAAAACAACTTAAAGTAAAATGAATTTTATTCATCAGTGAGCTAGATAATGCCTTAAAATGGTTACATATTTTGCTTACCTCTACTTTTCCAAGTTTTTTGGAGATAAACCAAAAAAGCATTTTAGAATTTTTAAATTGTATTAAAACAAACTACTTCACATAGTGTGATTTGTCTGAACTTTATAGACCAGCCTGACTTTCTGTGTCTGAAAACAACAAAACTGATGTTTTATTTTGCTTTGAATTTTCTGAAACAGAAGTTCCTGCCTCAGACATATTTTAGGGAGCTAACTTGTGAGAATGAATTTGGTTTGTGCAGTTTCTTGCCATTCACTTACTTTTATATAAAATACATTATTTATTAAATCAAATGCATGAATGGGCTTTTTAAACAAGGAGAGGAATATTGCAAGCATGACGTAGCATGACTTTAGCTTTGGGTTATGTATCTGTAGGGCCAACTGAATGAAATTGGTCATGGAATTTTCATTATTAGAAATACTAATTTAAAAATAAACTAATTTAAAAATAAAATAGTCCAGTGACTATAAAACACTTGGTGCCAAATTTTATACCAAACAGGGCAAATTTAACATTTTTACTACCTTGCCTTCAAACTCAAGACATCATAAACCTTTCCTTAATTTATCCTGAAGTAAATGACAGCAAGCCTGTTCCACCCTATAAACAGAGAAAAGGTAATGCTGTAGATTGAGCAACCTATGGTTGGAACCAATGTTGAATTCAAAATGTCTCTTGATAGATGGGAATACATTCAGTCTTTCACACTTGTGAAAGTATTGGAGGTGTGATTATGACCCTCCATTAGAAACAGATAAAAGAAGTTGGTGATGCTGCCCCTGCTCACTCACATTTGTGTCTGTGAGTTGATTCTGCCTTCGTTTGCAAGCTCAAACAGCCTGAAAATGCTCCTGTTTGTGGAGCCTCTCTGTTAAACTCATGTCCTCTCCCCCCATCTCCACTGCACGGCATCTGGAGTTGTGTAAGTCCAGGCCTGCCCTTGCTGTGAGGAGCAAGGATACAGGAATGTTTTGTACATTAATAATGAGTTTTACTCAGTATTACTGTACATTTACAGTATTACTGTACATTTGTACAGTAATACTGAGGTGGTTTGTACAGTAACAATGCACGGTGGCTTTGTCCTGCAGCATGTTACACAGTCCTGGATAACACACCCTTCCATGCAGCACAGGGGACTGAGATGGCACCTGGGGGCACATTGTACAGGAGCACAGTGCTTGGCAACTTGCATTTCAGCCAGTGTTAAAGCAGCTTCTGCACTTGGACAGTGGGCTCTGTGCTGGAGCCAGTGCTGGGATCTGCATTTCCAGGGAGAACAGAGAGGGGGGTGGGGGCTTGTTGGGATTGTGGGTTAGAATACTGAAATGTTTTGAGGCCAAGAGTTTCCTAAGCCTCAAAATAATACAAACACTGGGCTTGATTGTGTAGGCACAGAAGTATGGGATAGCTTGTCTGCTGTTCCTGGAGGTAGGCTGGACCTGGATTTATATTTTTTTCCCATATTTAGCACTTAGGAACATGTTGGTTTAGTCTGGGCAGCTGTGTAGCCTGTTGATGGCTGGCTGTGTGTGTGCTCATTCCTGTCAGTTCTCTTCTGCCTGATGTTTTGGTAGTAAAGCTGGTTTAGTTCCCCTTTCTGACTGTATTGCATATATATAAAACTGATTCATGACATGGGAAATCCAGCTTTGCTTAATTAGACAAATCAGATGCAGTAAATGATGTATTTGTGATTGTTTTGATCAGACTGATGTAGTTCAGCTGTTAAAATGCAGCTCCCACCTACTCAGTACTAGGGTGAGATGGTCTTTAGTGTTTGTTTGCCTTCTATTAAGATAATTTTCGTGGTGTCTCAAGATCAGGAGTTTCTTGCTGTCAGTAAGAATTAATATCAAGAGTTTTGAATGAATGTAGTGCTGATTAATGTGTTCTGTTTTGTTATCAGCACATCAAGCAGTGACTCTCCCCAGAGCTCCCAGGTGAAACAGCTGCATGTGGCTTGAACTTGCTTTTTGAATCATTTGCAAACTTTGATTTTGGGGGCTTTCATCTCTTTGGAACTTGTGTTTTCAAAGCCCATAAGGATTTGTTTTCACAGTGTCTCAAATTTGAAAACACGGGAAGTTCTGCCCTTTCTCTTTGGAGTAAAACCCCTCAGTTTCACCAGCTCCCTGGATAATGGCTGACCAAAGCTAAGGACTTGGTTTTCTCCCTTCCATTGGTTTCTGCACAGCAAAACTGCCAGGAAGAGGAGAACAACACCCTAAATTTTTAGGGCTGAGATGCTCAATTAGTCAAAGAAAAGAAGTTTTTCAGTCTTTGGAAAAACTAAATCTTGAAAATCTTCTTATTTGATTTTTTTTTCACAAAAATGATTGAATATTTCCCAAGTTTCTTTTGTTTGTGTCCACAAAGGAAAGTTCATCTGATTTCTATTATTAGTTAAGCTTTAAAACTCAGCTTTTAGATGAGGAGAACCAGAGTATCAAGAAAGGATATGAGCTACCCAAAAGGTCTGTGACACTGTGGGGAACTAATGAGTCCCACTTCTGTGTTTTAACCACCTGCCAGTCTTCCCCAAACTTTCTTATTTTCTATTTGGGCTTAAAATGCATAGAATTGGAGCTCTTGGTGCTTTTTCAAATTGCTTTACCACAAGATTTTTCTATGGAGAGTGACCATGTGTAACTATACCACCATTCCAGAAGCTGTAGTCAGAATTACTGAAAGTACAGACATGGTGTGATCTCTCATCTAAGGTCATTTCTCTCTCTCTCCCTCTCTCCCTCTCTCTGTCCCTCCCAGCCTGTGGACATAGTAATTCTGTGATATGATTTTGGTTTCTTTCATGGAAGCCTCAGCTTTCTTAAGAGAATTGAGTTCTCTGTCAGCTCTTCTCATTTTCCAGTCTGACTCAAAATGTACTTTAGTTTTGAAGCTACTATGGGGCAGTAAAAGACATTTTATACAGATTTTTTTTTGTCACATTAGTTGTTTTATCCCTTTATGTAAGGCAGTATTATTAATTGAGATAATGAAAACAAAGATATATGATATTTTGTCCACATAAAATCTATCTAAATGACATGTAAAGGAGTGTAAGTGGAAATTAAGACCTGTTTTCTTTATTATTAATATGGTAACCTTTTTTTTTCCTGATGGTAACCCATTTTAAGCCATTGCTACACTTTGACAAGCATGCAACAAGGGCTTTAAACCATCTTCATTGTGTTGATCACAATGGACAAATAAACTAAGGTTAATTGCTGAATCAAGACAGCTCTCAGATCATGTTCTCAAGAGCACCTGCACTGTATTTAATCCATTAAAGTGACATAATTAAATGCATTGACAAATATTTAATGCTAAGAATGAGAAGTTTATGTGTCACCAAATAAATACCAGTACCAGAGTGGCATAGAGGGACAGAATTTTGCCAGTCTGTGGCATAAATGAGGTTCTATTTCTTCCACGTGTGATTTCAAATACTGTGTCAGCTACACCAGTTCAAACCCCAGTGACTGGCTGTGTGATGTGTCTCAGTGGGATCCCATTGCACCAGTGTTGCTCTCCCTCCTGTCTGTCCTCTTTGGCTGTGGATTTACTGAGAAGTTCAGTATTGGCTTTCCTCACAATGCCTAAAATCATTGAGATCCTGTGTATTCTAGGACACCCAGGAGCAGAGCTCTCCGATGGCTAAAATGCCTAAATAGATCAAGGAAGGCAGCAAGAAAGTAATTCTTGGCTTTCTTCCTTTCTTCATTTCTTGCTTTCCTTTTTTTAAGCATGAGGTTCTCTGCACGTCTCATTGCAGGAAATGCTTTCTTCTCTTTTTTAATTTGTACCCCAAGGTTTGTAGTGTGTATCAACCCTGCCTTTAGTACTCCTGGGGCTCCTGATGAAGTTTCAAGCTCTGGCATTGTTTCATCTGGCTAATGGGCAAGAATTTGGTGATTTTTTTTTTTTTTTTTTTGTCAGCACACTGCTGACAAAATGCTCTCAATGCTGTTTCACTGATCCTAAAAGTACAAGACAGACACAGTTAGGTGATGATAGGGGTTACCTTTATAAGGATCCTTACAGTGCACAAAACACTAAATGGAAAGTGCCAAAGATGCACATGTAACATAAAGCAGATACAATTTTTATGTGTTTAGCAAATTAGCAAAAGTTCTGACAAGAACCCCAGTTAGAGGCAGAGGTGATGAAGTAACTTCTCCCTGGTTCTACCCTGTTCTGAAACCCTCCACCCTCTTAGATAGGAACTAAATTTTCTGTATGAAAATGTGTCTCAGAGAGCTGGTTTCAACCTTGGCTCCCAGAGCTTAACCTTGGGACCTGCAGGGCTTGGAGCCACTAGGGAATTTATTTTGTCTTTCTGACTAATAGAGCGGGTAAAATGCTAGCTACAAATACAATAATAGGCTACAGAGCTACAAATATATATGTAAAGGATATAGAGAATATATAAAGGCAAAAAAGGCAGAAATCAATTCAGCATCACTCTGAATAGCAACACTAACAGACAGTGCAATACAGATTTTAGACAAGGTATTTTAATATGTATCCTTTTAAATTTCATGGTCTCTTCTATCTGTCAGAAGTTTAGAGATGACACTTCTCTTGGTGGGTTTTTTTTCCCTCTATACAGCTAGATGTATATTAACTGAACATACACATTTAAAAGCAGAAGGAACCATGGTAAAAGTACAACATGAGACTAAAATCAGCTACTTCAAAATTTGAAAATGTCGTAAGTAATTCTGCTTGAGCACTTGTGTACCAGTGATCCTTCTGGAGTATTCCATTGCTGCTTCCTTTGCTAGGCTCTCACTGTTAGAGCACAGAGAACAGACATTGCTGAAGGGATGTTTTGGGCATGTGGTGGAGACTTTCCCTTGTGCTTAGTTGGGTCTCTGCATTCTGTTGCTCCAGGTATCAAGTGGCATTTGAACGACCCCTGACTTACAGGGTTTTCTGAATTAATTAAAATAGAAAATGCCAAGATAACTTGTCTGAGGGCATCACTGCCTTTAACACCTAAAGCAAAAAGTGATCCAGGTGTCAGAGACAGATATGTGTAATCAAATAAACATTATAAATAATAACAGCATGCTCACAGGGGCTTCCCCTTTTTTCCTGACAGACATTGTCCTTTGATGGAAGACCAGAGAATCAGGGGTTGGTTATTTGCTTCTATTTGTTCTGTGGGGTTTTTTCATATTAACATAGGAGGTTATTTTCTAGGAAATAGAGCCACCATGTAGAGAACAGTAGCGTGGGTTTGTTATAAAATGGAGGTGCTTCTTCCAGTTACTGATAGGGCTTCTTTTGGAAAGCCCCTTTTGTTGTATTTCAAATCAAAGTACACAAAGTCTGAAAAGATGAATTCAGTTGGAAATGCATACAGGCTGCGAGGTTCCTGTGGAACAGCCTCTTCACCCTCTGTATTGATGTTGCTTTTATTACACACTTGTAATAACCTTTTGTCATGTAACAGCCTTTCTGAAAAGCCAGCAGCAACAGTAAGCACCTTCCACTTCCTATCCTTTTAAGTATCTACTTCAATCAAGAAAGAACTTAATAATTAAGAAGTTCAAGGAAGAATGGCAGCTGGGAAGTCTGGTTTCACTTTGGATGTGTAAGTGGAGTTTTTCTTCTGAGGAGCACCCTGGAGCCTTTCCCTTAGTGAGTGCCATGAGCAACTTGTCCCTTTGTCATCTTGTTCATGAACCATGGATGACATGTTCATCCATGTCATCTTGTTCCATGAACCTTTGTAAAACTTAATGGCATTGCTATCTCAGACAAATTTGAATGAAGTTATCCAGGGGGTTAAAAAATTATTGATACCATTCATTAAAAAGGAACAAATAGACATATATATATCAAAAAAGCTCAATATGCTCATTTCAGTTTTCCAATGGGAAACAGGCCAGAAAACTCTCCCTGGTGCCAGTTCTGGGAAGGTCTTTTACACACAGATTTTTCTACTCACCAAAGTAATTGTTGCATCAGATACTTTGACTTCAGCAGTGTAACTTAAACCTTCCAGGCTCTCTGTGATGTTGGTGCCTGTCCTTTAGCTAGAAAAGCTTGGATGGGGCCTTATAAGAGAAAAAAAAAAACACAGAGGGGAAGGAAAAAATACAAACAGATCTCATCAATTGTCCTGACTACTATGTTATTTGAAACTGCATTAATAAATTGGGATAATTGCCTAATGGCATATTACTACAGAAGATTAAGGTGTGTTCTAGACCATTATTTAATTAGGAAAATCAAGGATGTAATAATTTGGCATTGAAGTTCTTAGTTGTCTCTATAAGGCATACCTACCCCGAGAGCTTCTATAGCTAAGAGAGCTTAGAAACTGAGCAGTACCCTGGCAGAGCAGAGAGATGCATTGTGTGTCACATACACCGTGTGCAGTGTGCTGAAAATGCCTGGGGTTTATCTGATGGCATTCTGGAGAAAGAAAGCTAGGTAGTTAAAATTGTTGTAGCTGTGAGTTGAAAATATTCACACAGAGTCCCTGTTGGTTGTGATGGCAGTGAGGTAGCTGTGGATCTTTAGTAAAATAATAATTTATCTGACTTTCAGTATTTTCTCATTTCTTTTGTTGTTGGTGCGAAGCAAAGAAAAAGCAACCCAGAGGTGTGAGAATTCAAATTGTCATTATTTTCCTGTGTACCTCAGATGGTTTTTAAGGCACTTGGCCTTTTTGAAGTGGCTAACCTTCACTTTTGACAAAACTTCTAGGGCAGATAAGGAGGCTTCATGATATCTTCAACCCCCTGAAATATTTCCAGGCGTCAGAAAAAAAACATTCAGAGTAACAAATGAAAGTGAATGAAATGATGAGTAGCAGTCTTAAGGATGATTGTCATCAACAGGAATTAATTTCTCCTGGGATTGGAGGAAAGGGAAGCTTTCTCAAGGGGAAGGTCTGTAGTATGCTGGTATTTGAAGTGGCAATGTGTAAAGCCTAAATCTTAGAGGAGTCACCATGGTTGATTGTGAGTCTTCACCCACTCACCAAACAGGAGTAAAATGACTGTACTGAAAGAATTAGCGTTTCTTACTGGGAACTTCCTTGAGGCTTGGTTGCAACTCTTGAAATAGTGACTGCTGGATGGGGCAGGGCTTGGACTTGTGCCTGGCCAAGGCTTTGGGGTGGTGGAGTGCTCTCTGAGGGCAGCACAGATGACTCAGGAGCCTGTGCACAGCCAGCCGTGTGCCTTGGGTGACAACCTTGATTCTCACAACCGGCTCGCAGAAACTCACAGCACCAGGACTAGACACGGAGGTAGTTTTGTTTTGCTCTATTTTTACTTTTCTCTTTTGTGGCAGCCCCCCCCTCCCCCTTCCTTCTAAATTGTTTTCTCAACCCAGTTGAGTCTCAAAGCCTATCTCCTGCTTGTCTTGAACAGCTGGAATGTCTCTGGACTGAATGAACAGGCAAGGAGCATGACTTGGTGGCACCGTGGAAGGGTCTCAGCCTCCAGAAGGGACAACCCATCTGTCTCACCTGCAGTGCTGGGAGCCAGGGACATTTAACACCACCTCAGATGGCTGCCTGCAGCCTGCCTCTGGGACTGTGGCTCCTGCTGCTTCTCCAGGACGTCCAGACAACCCCACAGGTAAGGCAGGGGACTCCAGGATCCTGCAGCTCCTCAGGACATGGGAGCCTGGTGAGGTCTGGGGCACCTGGGGCTGCAGAGCCACCCTGCCCTTCAGCTGGGTGTTGGGGTGGGTGTCCACAGAAGCAGGGTTTGTGCAACACAGCGGGTTAAAGGTGGTGAGCAGAGCTCTCAGGAGATAAAGGTATAAAGCAGAGCAGCCAGGAGAATTTGCCCTCTCTGGGACCTTTACAGGCAGGAGTGTGGGATATGAGCTATGATCTGCATCTTGTTTGCACTGCTAGAGCTGCTGCAGTCCAGGCACATCCCAGCTGGGGAGTGAGGAAAGGTTTCAGAGGGGTGGGGGGCTTTTATTTTTGCCTGTGTGCTCGGTGACAGGCACATTCCTTGCAGAGCTCGGTTCAGAGGGCTGCTGCCCACTCTGCTGCTGCAAGTCAGGAGGGGCAAATTGAAATTTACACCCCCCACCCTACTGACACTGACTTCCTCATGAATCCACTACTATTTCTGAATCAAAAATCACTTCAAATAGACACAACCCACTAGCTGTACTCAGCTGATGCTGTAGATGCACACCAGCTCCCTGTTCTGATCCTATCAGCTCTTGTGGGTTTGCTTCCACCCACACACTGCCACTTATCCCCTCCTCCTGTGGATCACATGGCAATGAGCCCACAGCACCTGGCATAAATCCAGGTGATTTCCCTGACTGACACTTAAAAATTCACATTTAAAAAGTAGAAAGGTCAGGTGCAGAGAGACTGCACAGGTGAAGTCACGTAGGTGAGTATTTGCAGGGAGTGTTGGATTGGAAATGAGCCATATTCCCTTACAGTGGAAATACAAGCATATATTAGCCCAAGAGACCTGTCAGTACACAGTAACTGAAAAATCCAGCACACCACTTGGGCTGACAGATTTTTTTTACAAGACACTGACCCCAGTTAAATCTTTGAAAATAACCAAGTTCTGTACCCTCTTCATAGAGGATTTGAAAAAGACCCTTCTGGTTCTTTTGATAAGAGTAGGAGTTTGCTCTTGTGTCTTTAGTTGTAAATTCCCCTCCCACATTGCAAGCTTGGTTTACTTTCCCCATGTTGTCTGTCCTGACACTGTCTCCTTCCTGAAATGCAGATGGATGTGTTCTATGGGATTGGAGTCTGTAATTCCTGCTCACCAGAGGAATGCTTGGGAAGGCATTCTGATAAGCTCATCCAGTGTGCTGAATGCAGACTGCTTTAGAAGGAAAGCCATTAGAAACAAAAAGATTACAGTTTTTGACATCACTTTTGGTGGTTTGTTCACAAAATGAATGGGGCAGAGAGAAAATTTGGTTTTCTGATACTCATTGTCAATAGTCAGACTCACTGTAAAGTTACCACAGACATTGCTGGGATAAGGAACTGGCTTGGCACTGTCCTGCCTTGCCTCTCTTGCAGCAATACTTGCTCTTACTGCTAATGGAGTACAAGTGTTACTTTCTGATGTGAGCAAGTCACTGTTTACTGGTCATGTTTTTAAACCATGTTCCATCTTACCTCAGTCCACAGTTTGGGTTTTATTTCTTTTTATATTCAGAGAACTCTCACTTGTTGATAATTTCTTTACTACCAAGTAAATGAAGCTTGACTACTTGAAGCTGTAGATTATCAGCTTTTTCTGTACTGTCAGAATTTGGATAGAAGCTTGACAGACAGTTAACTGTTTTGCTGCAGTATTAGTCAGTTCTAGAATAGCCACTGCTGGTAGATTTTTTTTTTTTTTACGGTAATATTCTTTCTTCCTGACTTACAGCTCATTTGTAGCAAGCCCAATTTCTTACTTTGCCTCACAATCACTTTTTCTCTATGAGTTTAAAAAACCATAAATAAGTGAGTCAAACCTTGTCCTGACCGAATTGCAGAGTAGCCACTGAATTCAGCACCACCTTTACAACTGCCATTATTTAAATTGGAATAGCAAACATTTCTGTAGAAATAAGGAAAGTCAGAAGAGCTGTAAAAATCCTATTTGCTAAAACCAATTCTCTCAAGCAAGTGCTGAAAAAACCCAAATACTTTTGATCTATATGTTTGCTTTATTTAATTAGTCCTTGATCTGCAATGCATTCAGAAAAGAAAAAAAATAGTTGACTTGCTGAGTGACTGAAAGCTCTAAGTGCATGTCACAGAGCAGTCCAAGCAGGGTAGGAATTGCCATCGTTCCTTTCACAAGATGAATTCCAGCTCCTGCTAAATCCAAAGCCTTTATTTGAAGAGAAAGTCAGAGAGAAGGATGAAGACCTCCTGCCCACCACAGCCACGTGCCTTACTCCAATACCTGTGTGATCTTCCTCGAATGTTAAGGGTTTTTTTTTTATAATACACATTTACAAACAGATAAGTTGCAATGACAATAGCAGATGTTATTGCAATAAAACTGGTCCTTCTGCACTGACCCCTTAGAGAATGCTGGGGACCAACCTTCCTGCTGAGTTAAGAGCAGAACTTTGCATCATTGCCTTGCTGTTACAGGTCATGTTAGGAGTCAAACAGTTTTAGAATTTGGAGGGAAAATGACAGGAATAGGGGCATGGTGACTGTTATTTATCACTGAAAGGATCTACACTCATTCTTATACTCATGAAACACCTCTACTGAACAGATGCTGACTTACAGGCATTTTGCTCATGGTTTAGATGTGATGGGGTCTTCAGAAGGTGGCTTCCCAGTCCTAGACATCTTGCCATGGTTTGTTAAAATGAATTTCTGTTGGACTAAGTTTTGATTTAGAGATGGGGTAATTGAGAGGTGTTCTTTCACAGCAGAGCACCTGGGCTTTGGCTCAGTAGCAGTGCAGGTGGCTACAAAGCTGTGCTTGTAGCTTGACAGCAGCATTTGTGGAGGAGCCATGGATGACCTGACTAATGTGGGTGGCTGTAGTGCAGAGCTGCCCTCCCGTGGAAAGGGGGAAAATGAGCTTGAGTACTCTCTCAGAAGTATATCTGCATAATCTGTTTAGTATGTAGGCCTAGTTCATGCAGTGATTTATCACTGCACTACCATCAGTTCAAATTCATAATCAGAATGTTGGAACCAGGAGCAGAATCTAATATTAAACTCCTGATTTTCATATTCTTGGCAAGGTAACTTTTTAAAAAGCTGTTTTCTCACATTTTTACACAGACACTATTATTTTATTTAAACCCAAAACCAGACAATTAAATAAACTGTAAGCTTATGTGCTGCATTAGTAATTAAATAATTCAAGGGTTTGTACTCTTGTTTAAAATTCAGCTTCATTTGCAGCCAGAGTTGGTTGCCCAGGAGAACCAGGAAGAAAAAAATAGGTATTTGTGGTGACTTCCCACAGCTCTTGCAGAGAAACTAATCCAGGCATGTCACCCTGGTTATCAAGAGTTTTCTAAAGCCTTCTGAAAGTTTACATTCTTGTAGAGAACTTTCTCACACAACTTTCTGTAAATAACCTATTGTTTTGCATTCTTTCATAGAGGCGGAGAAATTTGATGTACAGGTAGTTTGTCCAGTGTCGTTGGAGAGGTGGCACGTTCACCCTCCAATCCACTGGCATCTTTTGAGAACTATAAAAGATTGGAGTCAGAAAAAAATAAATTAGTCTCTTCATCGTGACCAAGGCTGTGGTGCGTCGTTTTTGCTTGTGTCATTTGGTGACACAGGCTGACTTAGCTACAGCCAGGATGCTGCTGTTTCTTGAATTTTCTTTACAGAAACAGTTAATTCACTAAGTAACTCAGGACTGACCCTTTGTGAGGTGACTGGTCATTTCCTGTTGCTCCTGCCTGGCCAGGGCACCCCTGCACACAGACATGGGGAGACAGCTCTTCCTTCTCCTCCAGTCCAGGGCTTCCTCCTCAGAGCAGGAAAACACCGGGTGCCCCTTGGTAAACGTGCTTTGAGTCAGGCAGAGCAGGCAGAAACCTGCTCTTGTCTCCACACTCAGCTACAAACTGCTTGTAGGAAGCTCAGGGGTTACAGTGCAGAGATGTGTCAGCGTTCTCACTTCTCTTACTGGGCTTGGATGAAATTTAATGCTTTTGTATGGATTTGTCCCTTTGTATGGCTTTGTTGGCCCCAGTTAAGAAGTGACACCTAGATTATTTCCCTTCTAACCCAATAACTGACCCCTAAAGACCTGCAATGTGGATTTTTCTACCCAATTACAAGATACCATCCAAACCCATGAAGAAGGAGGAAGGAAAAGGAACATGAGACAGCACCCTATACCCTCCATCTTGTCCCCATCTACAACATACTAAAAATCCTAAAACCTCATTTATTTCTCACCCAAGTGACATTCTATACTACTCTCTATAATCTGTTCCACACTTTTGAGGCCTCTAGTTTATTTTGAGGCTTTGGAGGATTTCTCCATGAATGAGGGTCAAAGTCAGTGCTTCCCTGGGAGCCAGAACCCCTCAGGGCAGAGAAAGAAATATTCCCCTTGCCCTGGGTTTCCACAGTTTTGATATGTTTCTATTTCTTGTTCTTCTGTTGATTTCCTTCTTGACTGAAAGTTCCTGTTTTCTGATGGAAGTTAAATAATTTTTATATTTTGTGTATATTAAATAGGAGAACAGGCTGTGAAATGAGTTAGGTAGTGAGACTCTGCAGAGTGCACAAAGGCAGCAGGTGACAGCAAGTATTATTTCAAAGACCAGTGGGAAATTCATTGGCAGAAAGTGAGATGTAGAGTTTCTGAAATATTTAACTACTCTACCAGTATCGTGTGGGAAAATCTCCAGGGAATCTGCTTATCAATTCTTAACCAAAAAACCCCAAAAAAACCCTCTGCTAAAAAAATCACTGTTCATACCTTCTAGTAAATACTGAAAATGAAATTCAGATAACAACACTTTTAGGGGATTCTTAAGGGAGATGCCAAATTCAAAAATCAGGTTTTCTCATCAGAACACTTGTAGCACTGTAATTTCCCAGAGCATGTCATGGCCCAGCCATACAAAAACTAAATCTTATTATGTGCTTCTTCTTACAGGTTGTAGCTGGGTCTCATTTTGTAAGTTAATATCAAAACTATTTTATGGTGTTTTTTTTTTTAAACTAAATGAATATCGGTTATGTAGTGATGAAAGGTTATTTCTGAAAATCTTCACTCACAACAGAGTGGGATCAGTTATTTGAATAAGGGCTTCATCATGGGAGCATTTGCATCATTCTTTTAAAATAATTTATTGGTTTATAATAGACACTTAGGTTGCTAAATTCAAACAGTGTGACTGCATAAGTAACAGAAAACTTGGATACTGCCAATAGGAATGACCTCTGTGGATGACACTTTAGCTCCAATTAACATGAAATCTTTTTTTTTTTTTTGCTAACTGCTGCAATGTTTCTAAAGCAAGTGCAGACAATAATTTTCAAAAAACTGTGGGCTTTTCCTTACTGTCTGCAACCACCATTGCTTGAGACAGGCATTGGGATCT
Source organism: Vidua chalybeata (assembly GCF_026979565.1). Taxonomy (NCBI): domain Eukaryota; kingdom Metazoa; phylum Chordata; class Aves; order Passeriformes; family Viduidae; genus Vidua; species Vidua chalybeata. Next base: position 3,176,567 of record NC_071551.1, read on the forward strand.
ACTCTAGTACAGAGTTAATTATTTTCTAATTGTGTCTTTTGTCTCTTTCAATTCCTAGACATCATTAACCCCACGCCATTCCTGTGACACACTAGAGAACTGGTTCTATGATGAAACTTCACAAAACTGCTGTTACCAGTGTCCCTCAGGTATGTTTATAATTCAGCCAAATATGTATGGAGCCCTTCTCATGGAGGCAGTAGGAACCCTGTGTATCTGCAGAGTTGTGTTTTGTCCCTGAAGAAAGGGGCAGTGTCATGAATCACTCTCTAATGTGGCTCCAGATGTGAATCTCTTCCCCACTGTCCTGCTCCTGTGTAGTCTGCATGCAAGCCAGATAACGTGATAGAACTTGTATGGGATTTATCACTTCACTTGACACTGAAGTAGCCAGGTCAAAGAATTCATTTCAAACTTGCCCCTGGGTGTGAATTAGCACAGTGAAATTAGGCTAAACGAGTTTCTTCTCAGAGATAAAAAAATATAAAATGAAGGTATGGAAAATCTGACATTATTCTCATAGTCACAACAGTTTAGAAAGTGTCTCACATGAGGGAGGAAACAGGCCCTTGCCAGGGGACACATTAAGCTGTGCTAGAAGCTGGGTGTGACTCAGAGGCACATAAGGTCAGCAACAGGAAGCACCTTGGTGAGACAAGAGTTCTGGGAACGTCTGCAACTGCCCCACTGGCCAAAACCCCCTCAGGGGGTGGGTATTTTGTGGTACTTCAGCACCATCTGTATCTTCTTGCAGAAGTAATTTTCTTTTGTTTTTCTTAAAGGAAATTTCTGACCTGTACTTGTGTTCTGATGATACAGAGGGCTTTAGTGTTTGATTGCCAGAATTTGCATCCAGTTCCATCAGGATTCCCAGGACATCTTGTGCTGCTGGGCACACCACTAGAGTCTTGCAGAAGTTGTAGATGTAAATCAGAGCAAGGGATGGAGAAAATGGTCCAATAAAAGAAAAAATGGGTGGGGATGTGACTTTGACAGTCCCAAGAAAAGCTCTTTTCTTCTACAAAACCATACTTTGCCAAAGCTCCTGTCATGAGGGATGGCATAGTAAGGTTGGGTGAGAAGCAGAGAGATCTGATTTACAGCTGTAAATCAGGCTGTAATGAACCACCAGTATCCATCAGTTCACCTTTGCTGATTCTTTATTGCTACATCCTTATGTCAGTCCTGGACTCCTCCACAATAAAAGTTACAAGAATCCTTTTCCTAAGAATCCTTTTAATCGTCCACTACTCCTTCAAGCACTAACCTGTTCATATCTGCTACTAACTCAGCTGCTCACTGCAAAGAAAGAGGAGCTTTTCTAAAAGTCCTTCTAACCAAATGAGGAAGAGGAGGAAACATGAAACCCAGCTCTCTGGGAACTTAGCAGTGGCAGGACACTGGCCCTCATGGAGACTTGGTTGTCTTCTCTGTCAGCAAATGACTTGCCATCTGCCCATTCTGCAGCAGCCCATTCCATGGGATTATGTCCTGGCCCTGTACCTTAACACTTGAATGGGAAAGGCAAAAATGTCCTAGAGAAACCAAATAACTAAGAGAAGACTGTGGTAATGTGTCTAACAGGTAAACAAGCAGACAAGAACATTTCAGGATGGTTTTCTGCCCATTTTGGATAGATATCTTATATATTTTTCTTTTTTTTTTTCTCTCCAGGCTATGTTAAAAAGAAAGCATGTCCTCGGGATCCAGCTAAAGACTGCATGACATGTGGACCTGATCAGTATTTGAACAATAAATTCCAAAAGCCACGATGTGATGCCTGTGTGTTATGCTCAAAAGGTTTGCTTTTCTCCACACATACCTCACAGTTACGTTCTCTCTCTGTATATTTTATTTACACTTAATTTGTATTTTATTCATTTAGAATTTCCACAGCAAAATTATCCATCCTTTGTTACCGAGTTAGACAGCAGAATGTTACCTTGCACATAATCCATGTTACTGCCTGTGTCACCTGGGACTACCAAAATTTCTCCCCTCCAATGCTATCCCAGTCTGGTTTCTGCTTTCTGTCTCATGTTACAAGCTGTTATCTACAGGCTTCTCTAATTTTTCATGACTCAAATTGCCATCATATGGCTTTAAGCTGAAAGAGGGCAGGTTTAGATTAGATACTAGGAAGAAGTACTTCCCCTGGGAGGGTGGTGAGGCCCTGGCACAGGGTGCCCAGAGCAGCTGTGGCTGCCCATCCCTGGAAGTGTCCAAGGACAGGTAGGACAGGGCTTGGAGAAACCTGGGACAGTGGAAGGTGTCCCTGCCTGTCACTATTGGACATGAACTGAGGACACAGAAGCTTGGTAAGTTCAAAAGAGAAAAAGACCCAATTTTATTCAAATATCTGGTATTCATGGAAGTCCAAAGGTGACCATGGATTGGAGGATGGAATTACCACCTCTCCAACCACACTGGTCCAAAGATCAATCAATCATTTCTCTCCACCCACAGAGAAATATGTAAACTATTCTATTTATACGTGAAATTGTGTGGGAACTCTGACTCTCAAATATGTAAACATTATCAGAAGGCTAAAGAAGTTTCATGAGAACTTTAAAACTTGCAAAAGAACTATAAAAGAAAACTTAACACTTTTGAAAATCAGGGCAACACCTGCCCATGGCAGGAGGTGGAATGAGATCAGTGTTAAACTCATCTTCAGCGCAAACCAGTCTGTGACCATGAGGAGGGACAGCAGCTTTTCCTGCTTCCCGAGCCTTAGAACTGGTGTTGCTCAGCTTTGGCCCCAGTTTACGTTTCCCTTGCAAGGTGATCCTTTGTCACTGCATGTGTTTCTTGCCCCCAGAGCTGGACCTTGTGGAGAAGCAGCCCTGCTCCTTCAACTCCAGCCGCGTGTGCGAGTGCCGGCCAGGCCTGTTCTGCCAGCTGGCCGTTGTGAACAGCTGCACGCGCTGCCAGCACCACTCTGCTTGCAAGCCTGGCTTTGGAGTCAAAGTCAGGGGTAGGGCTTCTCACCTGTCCACTTTACCTTTCCTGGTCCTGGCCATAGGCCTGGACCTGATGCATTTTGTTTGGTCAGTCCTCAGCCCTGGTTTTTATTCAGGCACCTCAAAAAATGACGTCATTTGTGAAGAGTGCCCTCCTGGGACCTTCTCTGATCAACACTCCAGCACAGACATCTGCAAACCCCACACCAGGTAAGTCTGTGCTTCTTTGATGGGACTGACTAATTGATTGAAATTAATAAAGGATGAAATAGGGTATGTCACTTCTGGTGCAAAGTATACAAATTCTTAGAAGCAAGGGAATCACTATGGGCTCATGTGCAGAGGTTAGAAGGCCTCTCTTAGTACCTGTTGTAGGAACATGCCCTCTGTTGATGGAGTAAACAAGTCACCCTTTGTCTCCTTAAAAAGGAAAAAAGCCCAGAAGTTTCTCTCCTCAATTTGGTTAAAAGACACCTCATAGGACCTTGGGGACTTCACCTCAAACTTAAGGACACCCAATTGGGCAGGAGCCAGAAAGTCCCGCCTAAGCAATTCCCTAGAAAAAGAAGAGAACAAAAGAAGCAAATCGCTTTTGTGAAGTGTTTTAGCAGGAGCAAGAACCCCTTGCCCTGGCTCAGTTTTTCTCTGTAAAGAGCTTTGGTTTTTTTGCATTTTATTAAAACTTTTCTGTTTCCAACACTGTCACAGGAGCCATCCTGCTACTTTTATGCCACCTGAGGTAGCTGAGCTATCTAGGGTGTAATACTTATCTCTGAGAGCTTATGAGACCTGGCTCAAAGAGACCAAGTATTAACCTGTTACACAGCTCTGGGCTGGAGGAACAAGGGAAGGAAGGAATCCTGCTTGCCTCATTTTTAGTTTACTAAGTCCTGTGGAATTGCACACCTGTGTGAGTAGCAGCTTTGCATCCAGGCCAAGAATTAATGCCACAGGGATGAGAAGAATAATGACTTTTACACGGAAAGCAATAATTGCAGTTGGTACAAAAATGACCACGGGGATGTTTGTCACATGGAAAACACTTGTAGCACGGCAATGACACTTGTTCTTTTCATACCCAGCTGTGCCAAGTTGAACAAAGTAACGCTAAGGAAAGGAAATGCCACACACGATCAAGTTTGCCTGGACCAGCTGCCCACTTACCTCACCCCAAGCACTTTGTCCGTGAGATTCAGCAATGAAACAAATAACTTTGACCTGAGGATGTTTAAGGAGAACCTGGTGACCTCTGCTAGTGGTGACCTAAGTGTCACAACAACTGAAAATCCCAGTTCAACTCCTGAGGAGAAAGCTGGCACTTCTCCCACCTCAGCCAAGGGGGAGATGACAACAGGAGGTAACAAAGACACAGCATTTACTCTCTCCAGCACTTTTTATTTGGAAGTATCTTTGGTAAACACAATTTTTATGTGGGAACTTCCTGCAAATCCCCTCTGACTCGTGAAATGATGTCTATGGTCCTATGTTCAAACACGTGGATCTGCTGAGGGCTTTCCCTCTGCCTTTTCTCAGCCTGTCCTGTGCTCCCTCTCTGTGCTGTAGGTGTAGTGCTTTGGGCAGTGGTTCTCTCTGTGACACTGCTTCTTGGGGGCATGCTGGTATTTTGGAAGTGGAAGGTTTGCAAGAAGCGGATCCTCGTCCTCAGAAGAAAGCGTGAGTTCTTCGAGCTGTAACGCGTGATGTGCTGCTTGATCTGCCAGACAGCAGATAGAAACTCAAATGTGGGGATATTTGTGGAGGTCACTGGGGAAGAGAATGTTCTCTACAGGCCAGATAAGGGTTTAAGGCAAGCTGCTCATGCGGGATGTTGGAGAACATGAAAGATGGAAGCAGCTGTGAATTTAGAGAGGGAAGCAGGGGACAACCTACAAGAGGGGAAAGGTAACTAGCTGTTTCTTCTCTCAGCACAGACATTAGGATTAAATGATACCTGAAGTGTTATGTGAGTAGGTTTTGGTTCTGGAAACAGAACTGGGCTTTGAGCATGAGAGCAAGGGTGATTTTTACTGACACTGACAGAGCTTTGCCTGGTGATACATGTGGGGTGTGTCTGCAAAACCACATTCCCTCTTTTATAGAAAGCAGGATGTGCACGTTGTAGGTTGGTTGTAGATCTGTGGGTGTGGTGAAGCTGTTGGAGCCTTCAGGCTCCATGGTGAGTTTGACTAATGAAAGGTTTCTTTTATCAGCACACCTGCATTCGGTCATCGCACACAAATACGTGCTCAAGTCTCAAGGTCAGTGACTGATGGGCCAGCAGTGCCATCCTTATGTCTGAAGAATAAGTAGATAGCTTAACGTGGCATTTTCTTCTATAGAATTTTAATTTAAAAAGTGGAAGCTTCTCCTGTCACATGTATGTCCCTGCTGCCATGCAAGAGGCCAGTCCTGTTCCTCCTGAGCAGGCAGGGGACACGCTGGATGTGACCTGGTGCCAGCAGATGGCACTTTGTTCCCACGGCAGCTGAAGGGTTGGCTGATGTGTCAGTGCTGGAAAACACCCGATTGATTTCGGGACAGTCAAATATGGGAGATGTGTTCAGAAAAAAAAAAACCTTCCCAGATCCCATAAAGTGCAAACATTTAACCCATTTAGCTGATCCCTTCTCAGCAATTCCACTGCCACTGCCAGATCTATTCTCTATTGTGTCAGATTCTAATCACCACACAGCAGAGCTTTCTATATTCATTCATTCATTCAGGAATACAATTTAAAACCTCTTGTGTGCAGCTTAATTTTCTCAAAATGGAATTTTTTCTCCCTCACTTGCCTTGCCTGTTACTGTGTAGCATTACAGAGCTGATGCTCTGAAAATAAAGGTGACTGTACATCAGGATGAAATTAGTCACTAAGTCTGAGCCCCCCTACCTTCATGGTGCTACAGAGTGTTGTACACTCCCTTCTCACCTCTCTTCTTTGCCCACTGTTCCCTGTTAATGGAACTGTGCAAAAAATCCCACCCCCTTAATAATCATCTGACAGTATGATGAACTGACCTAACTTGTTAGTCCAGTAGAAAGTTATTAATTTTTTCTCTTTTTAATAAGCTTGTATTGTTCTTATCTAGACCATTTTATCAGTGCATTTTTTCATGAGATGAATACCTGTGGTGTGGGAACAGTGATGCAAAAGGCTTTGGGGACAGCAGGATATCACAGTCCTGGCAACCTGGATCTCCTTAAGGCATAGAGTAGGAAACATCTGATTATGCAAAAGCTTTTACTTTAGTCACCAGTAGTATTCCTACTGACTTAGTTTATACAGTAAGGAATTGTATACTTTCAAGTACAAGTTCTGAAAACACTACCAATAGTATGGTTTAATCTGTATACTGCAGGCTATTACAACTTCAATAAATTTGTGGGTATAAACAGTGTTAATTTCTATTCTAAATATATTCATTTGTGATAACATTGTCACTGTTCCTAGAAGGTCTTGGAGGGGTGCTGGGAAACTTATTAATTTTTTATCTTTTTAATAAGCTTGTATTGTTCTTATCTAGACCATTTCATCAGTGCATTTTTTCATGAGATGAGTACCTGTGGTGTGGGAACAGTGATGCAAAAGGCTTTGGGGACAGCAGGATATCACAGTCCTGGCAACCTGTCACTGGGGTTGACCTCAGGAGTGTCATTTCAGTGTGCCCTGAGTTTTAAGAAAACCATCATGCATATGGGGTGGGCAGTGGAGTGGTCTAGGAAGTACATTGCTAGGTGATCTTTCAGAGCATATATTAACATTCTTGTGATTTTGTGAGGTTTCTTCTGATAATGTTTTTACTTTCCATTGCAGGTTCAGATCTCGTGAACAAATGTGCAGTAAGTGTGAACAATATTCCAGAACAGATCACTTTCCATGCCTAAGTAAATCATGTTATTTTCAAATGTCCTGTCTAAAAAGTGCCAGCCTTTTAGTTTGGACTTCCTGCTACAATATGTAATAATTTAGGTGGGATGAGATGTGAAAGGACTCAATACTTTCATGACTTGAGCTGAGGTTAATGTGGTGTTAAATAATGTGATGCTGCCTGTTGTAGTTGAGATGGAGACAATACAAAGCAACACTCAATTTTCAGAAGGCATCAAGCTGTTTTTATTATAGCATGCATGCTTTTTATACATTCTTACAAAACTCATAAGTTTACACTTTACTCATTGGTCAGGAAAGACAAACAAAGTGCTCATTGGAACAGGCAGTTGCAGGTTGCTTTTATTTATCCTTCTTTCTTCCTTGGTTTCTATGTCAACAACCTTGGAAGAAAATTCTTTCAGAGGTAAACATGGATCCTCTTATCAAACTTCTCTCTGGCTCCCAAAGGTCACTGTAAAACCTCTTCCACAGCTGCCAGTCTTGCTTGTGAGGGGATTTGGTTTGGTGTTAAGGCATTCATGGTGCATTCCATGGGACAAGATCTGAAATCACTAGATGAACATGCCTTTTCTTCCTTCTGGGAGAACTTTGTGTGTCAGTCCCATTTTATCTTACTGCTCCAGTCACACAGATGGGATTTGTGCTTCTCTTCTCTCTCCCTCCACACCCCCTTCCCTCTGCAGGATTTGGCATGGCTGTGGTATGGGTACACAGTGGGTTTGGTTTGTCATGCCTGCAGGACAAGCTCCTGGTGTTACAGTACATTTTGGAGACGAACAGGACAAGCATCAGTCAATATGGCAACAGAAAGCAGTTCCTCAGCTGCTGAAATCATCACTGCTTGGTTTGATTTCCTCTCTGTTAGAGAAGTTACAGCCACTTTCATTCTCTTAGTCTTCTCAGTTTATTAGGCTTGTTATCTTTAAATGTCCAGATCTGCTAAATCACTCTTTAGACTGTTAATTTTTTTTTGTTTTTAAATGAGTTTGTTTTTCAATGTTGTGCATCTGCACACACACAAGATACTGCTTTTTCCAGTCACTCTGGTTGCAATCAGCTGTCATCATTTCAGTGTGTAATTGTTAATTCCTGAATCGTGAGGAGCTTCAATTCTTGCCTCTATAGAGAGTCAGACATGAGCAAGGTTACAAAGTGCACATTTCAAAATCTTTTTTTTATTTCCCAACCTTGTGGAAACAGAAGAAGATCAGAACCACCAGAAAATTGTGATGCAGGACCTTTACCCTCTCTCAGATTCTGATTCCTCTTTTAAAGAATTGCTTGTAATTAATTCTTCATGTGTTAGGTAGTCTGAGCTTGTTTCTTCTATCTGACATTCTGCTGTAGCAATTACATTTTGAAGTTAAATCAGTTTGTCCTCTGGCTTGTTCTGTTCTTCCATAGGAGCATGATAGGTCTTTGCAAAGTCTAAGAGGTAGCTAAAACATATTTTCTTCAGTGGAAATGAGGGACATTGCTGAAAATGTCATCAGAAATCAGAATTCAGCTTAGAAACACTATTTTGAAATATGGTCTTAAGTGATGCAGGAGCCTAGTTTGACATTCCCATACCTGTTAGGTACTTTGGAACATTTCACTCCCTGGGACAGGGGTGCTGGGAAGTACATTCTGTTATCCTGACTGCCACAGGAGCATTCTGTGCACTTGTGGCAATGTCCAAATTGTTTTTACACTCACCTCACCTCTGCTCTCCTGTTTCTATTGGCAGAAGATCATACTGACCACTGACAGTGGGCTAGAAGAGGAGGAGTTAATTGACAGAACCCTTCCTTTGGAAACCAACAATAACTTGGTGTCCAGCACAGAAAAAGCACAGAGTCCTCGTTGGAGTGTGACTGATGTGACACCAAGCAGTGGGAATGCCCCAGACTGCCCTGTGGATTCTCGAGTCAGAGACCACACAAATAACAGAATTGGTGAGTCTTGCTTTTTTTTTGCCCCTTTTGTCATCTTCTTTTCTCTAATTTTCAAAAATGGCACATACTGTCATTCCAAGATTATTAGTAAACTTCAGTGTTCAAATCTCCTAACAAAGATTGTGCTGAATCTCCAGATCTTTGACACAAAAATACCTATTCATTTGAAATATAATGCTTTCTTTTCTTAATGCTTGTCTTAGTCACTCTGAATTTGACAGAAAATTCCCTTCTTCCTCCTTTTCATTCTGGAATATGTAGAATTTACAAAAGAAATTTGAATATGTCAGCTGGAAGCTGATGCTGTAATACCAAATGAGAATTTTACTTAGCTATAATTTTCTTCTCTGGTTTCATAATAATGGCTTGAAATGTATCTCCCATGTGTTCCCATAAAGTCTTTGACCATGGCACAGTGTGGGAGATAAAGTCAGGCAAGGAGCTCATTCATAGGGGGTGAATTCTCACCTGAGACACCATCTGCATGAGACATTCTGGCAGTGCTTCCAAACCCAGTTCTGAGGTTATTTGAAGGTGTTATTTTTCATATTACAAAACCTGACCTTTCCTTACTAAACACCTTTCCTGGTTTTCCTGTGAGTGATGGATTGGGATGAATGTGATGATTTGATTTACCATATCCAAATATCTCCAAGCAATTAACCTACAGTGTCTGATGTGCAGCATCCTTCTGAATTAAGTGCAGTGGTGCAAGCCAGTTGAAAAGTCCTTATTTACCTTTCTGTGAAGGGGTATGACAGCAAGCTGGACCTAAGATTCAGAAAACTTTCTAGTTTATTCTCAGCTAGAAAGAAGCTAATTTCTTTGCAGGTCCTAAGAACCCAGAACTTCTGTACAGTGCTGATCTTTACCCAAAGGTTTCATTTACATGGTGTTGTTTCTTGAAACAGCAGGAGCATAAACCATGGATTCATTAGATCCCAATTTGTTGCTTCTTCTAACAGATTCTTGTGAATATCTTCTGCCTTTTCCACTTTGTCTTTCTCATGTAGTTCCACCTCTAGCTCAGTGGCTTAATCCCATGGAAGCACAGTCTACTTTATCTGAAATGTCCAGAGTCCTAATAAAAATGTTGCATGGAAACCAGAATCAGCCATCTCTGGGGCAGCAGTGACTGTTCACCATTGCTCAGCACTACTTTTTCCTTCCTCAGAAAAACTCTACATCATGAAGGCCGACACTGTTATCGTGGGGTCTGTTTCAGAAATGCCCAGTGGCAAGAACTGTGCTGTTAAAGGATGTGAAAGTAACCTTGATGCCCAGGAGAGCACGGAAGAGGAACTGGAAATGCACTACCCAGAGCAGGAAACAGAGTCTTTTCCAGGGAATGATGTAATGGTTCCTGTGGAAGAGGAGGGAAAGGAATTTCACCACCCTACCACTGCCACTGAGAAGTGACAACCCACAGAGATAGTGTGGGAAGATAGAGAATCATCCAGTGTGACACTAAGGCTGAATTTATGACAAGGGAGGTAAACACACTGTGCCTTAGATTATTGGGAAGCTCCTGGAAAACGCTGAAACACATTCAAAAACGAGAGTGAGAACCTATTTCATCTAACAAATGAGAGGATCATCCAAACTGTTGGCTTTCATAGCTGGCATCAAATACTTCTATTTCCCTGTCTCCCAGTATCATACTGACAACGAATTTGAATCAAAGCTGCATAATTTAGAGGACATCTGGATGTCAGCTGAAGTTTCACAGCTTGCTTTCTCAGTGTGAAGGAATGGATTGAAATCTATATCTGGTTACTTCTATTAGCTGTGAAAATTCTGGCCAGGATTCTGAGTCAAGCTTGAGACTCAGCCATGTTGTTTCTATTCCAATAGTTTCAATTTTGTAATCTGGCATTTTCTCAAGGCTTTAATTTTTGATTGAAAATGATTATAATCTCAGTTTTACCTAGCAGAAACATAAATCTCAAGTTTGTGGACTTCATGTTTATTGAGGAATTAGGATCAAAGGTGCCACACAGGCTCTGAAAATAGAAGGCAAATAAAACTAATTGAAGTCCACTGTACTTTAGGCCATTCTTTCTAGATTTTGAAGTCTGATTCATATTTTTTTTACTACATCAAATCATTAATTAGTGTACAAAATAGTCTCTTCTGATGGAAGCCAAACTGGCTGAACATCTGGCTATTGGATGAACTATGGGTTAAGCCCAGTGTGGAGCCTGTAAAAAGAGAAATGAAGAAAAGAAACTATTTCTCTACTGAAAAAGCGGCACAGCAGTTATTTCCTATAACATTGTTAATATCTACTTGTTTTAGAATTGTTCATAATCATCGGGGTGACCCAGATTTGCATATCCTTTAAAAACAAACCTGTTTGGTGGCCAACTGGCATGCGTTATGCTATTTTTAAATCTTTTGTGCTGCTTGTTCAATAACTGTAAATGTAATAGTGCTGACTATACTTTTGCACAGGACAGTGGAAAAAGAGCAATATGACAAAGTGTGTCTTAATAATCAAAAAGAGGAACCACAAAACCCATTACTTGCTTTGTAGTTTTGTCCTGATCAGAGCACTGTAATAACAGTGCTGCAGCTGCAGCAGCTTCTGTCTCAGAGCGAACACAAGGGCATAAAAACACCTTCGTGGGCCAGACTGGAGTTTGAGCCCAACATTTCATCTCTGACAGTTGCAGGAAGGGATTAGTTAGGAAGACCACAACTGCTGTTTGCATTCATCATAGTTCTGCAGTGGCAGCTGGCATTGGATTAAGGATGTCAAAGAGTTTGCTTCAGCCTTTATTATTCTCTCATATCACCATTAGTTTTTCTTTTCTCTTTTGAATTTCCAAGTACAATCTGCCTCCATAAGCACCTGTGGCAAAAGATTACAGATATCATGCTCTGTGTAAAGGACTTTTAGCACTTTGAAATGGGCCTCTGTCACTAGCCCTTGTCTTACAGAAGTCAGTGAGTTGCTTTTCATTTTTTTCTTTTTCAACCAAGTTGCTTTTGTGATCGATTGTATCTCAGCTTTGATTGAACTAAGCCTCCAGGGTGAGTTCCCATCTTTTCACATCACTCATGAAAGTTTGATGTTCCACTGGCTTGGTCACTTTAGTTGACCTTTTTTACATCGACTTCAACTTCACTACATGCTTCATTTTAGAGAACACCAGTTTGTGAACCCACAAACTGAATAACCACATTTACCTGGCTGTGATTGCTTGGGGCTGTTCTGCAATGACTGTAGTTGTGTATCCCCACTCTGTATATTAATTCATCTTTTTTTACTGGAACAGCTTTCTGAAAGAACCATGTGCATTGCAACCTGCTGGATGTGTAATAGTTAGTTGGTTAATAATGCGGGTAATCTCACTATTAAAAATTACATGGATTTTAAACCATGGCCACACTTTTCCTTTTTGATATGTAAATGTTAAATTGTTGATAATTTCAGTCTCGGAAGAAATATTTTTGCAAGAAAGCCATTTGAAGCTCACGGAGCTCTTAATGGATTAGAGTTTTTCCCAGGAGCAGGGCTGCATTTATAATAAAGTCTGTCTGTACCATCCCGGCTGCGTGTGACACACGAGTGACTGGTACGGTGCGCATTAACGAATACTGGAATGCTGCAAAGCTAACTTTGTACTGTGGGGCCAAGGAGTTGGACTCCGATGATCCAGCTCGGTGTTCTCTGAGTGGGGCTGAAGAGACCCGCACAGGCCGGGAGCCCCGAGCGAGCAGCTCCGCTGTGCGGGCGCCGGGAGCCGCATCCGCCGCAGCGCGGCCGGCCCGGGGCGGTGCCCGCGGGGGCCGGACCCGCCCCGCACCCGGCGGCGATGGGGCCGCGCTGGGCGCTGCTCCCGGTGCTGATCCCGGTGCTGCTCCCGGCGTTGATCCCGGCGCTGATCCCGGCGCTGATCCCGGTGCTGATCCCGGTGCTGATCCCGGCGCTGCTCCTGGGGCCGATCCCGGCGCTGATCCCGGCGCTGCTGCCGGCGCTGATCGGCGCCGCGGCCGGGCGGGTGAGCGGGGCCGGGCGGGGGCAGGGGCGCTGCTCCAGGGGTGCTGGGAGCGCCGCAAAGCGGGAGCGCAGCGGGGGAAACGCGGGCGGGCATCGCCCGGTGATGCCGCTCTGGAGGTGCGCGGCGAGCGGGCAGCGTCTCACGGCTGTGTGTGCGGTCCATTTGTCACCTGTCCGCCCCTTGTCGCCTGTCTGTCCCTTGTCTCCTGCCCCTTGTCGCCTGTCTGTCCCTTGTCTCCTGCCCCTTGTCGCCTGTCCCTCGTCGCCTGTCTGTCCCTTGTCACCTCTGTGCCCCCGGGCTTGGGCTGGATTCACCGTGATCTCTACCGCAATCTCGCTCTTAGAACTTCAAAGCTCAGCTTTTGTCTATGTTGTTGTTGCTTCTTGGCTTCCCAGAGGAATGACTCATAATTTTTCCTGGATTTTCATCGGAAATACGTTGATTTTGCAGGTTTATTTGAATATTTGTAATGTGGTGAGCATCCTGGCAAATGCAGAGTGTAAACCCATACCTATATTACATTGTTTACACAGGAAGAACTTGTTGTGCTCCGTTGGTTCCCTAGAAGTCTTCCCTATTTAAACAGAAAATCCTTTTAACTTGCAGCGAAGATCTGATGTGCTGCAGGTGTTGCTGTTCCCCTTCATTGCAGCCGTGGCTGTCCTGCTCCATATCCAGCTGCAGCACTGCTTGGCAGCGAGGGTTTGTAATTGTGTCAGCCAAAGAGCTCAGTGGGATCTGTTTGCCCTCGACTCAGTGTTTTCTGTACTGGTCTATTGATAGCACTTTTCTGTCTGGTTTTAAAATGTTCAGGATTGTGAAGATAAATATGGAAATGTTGCTGAGATGTCCAGGTCACTGGGATATTTATGTTATTTACATGTTTATTTAATCATAGGAATTTAGGCTGGATAAGACAAAGGTTCAGTGAAATCAGGTGAGGATGTCAGAATGTGTATTGAACCTGGAATTACACAGTGGTCTTTTAAGGGGTACGGGGTGCTACAGTGAACTGATAATATATTCAAATAATTATTTTAACTGTTTCTCACTATTTTTTAATTCAGCTCTGGTTTTAAGGTGAGAGTGTTTTGAACCTGATTTACTGGACACCTTGCAGTGGATAGGATAAAGCAGATAGAGAAGGGACAGTCTCAGAATTGTAGCAGAACTTATCACCAGAATTTAATTTTGTCATGTTTCGTGCTGAGCAAGGGACTTTGGTTCAAATGGAATTAGCTCTCCTCTCACTCTAAATATGACTGAAACATAATGATGGAAATAATGACAGAAACTTTCAGCATCACTTTTTGCACTGTGGCAAAATAAGGGAAAGGTTATATGTAATGTTAGAAAAACAAATACAGTAGTTTTGGTAATACCACACCACAGAGCTGGAAAAAAACCCACACCTGTTATATAAATTTTTAACAGTGATTTGTTAAAGAAAACTTTATTTTTGAAGGAGACAAACTGGCAAAGCAATAGCTCTTGAGTGGCACTACTTCTTGGGTTTTTTTCTCATTCATATGGAAGTCTCTGAAAGTTCCCAGCCCCAGGCCCTGTGTTAGACACAGGAACTGAACGTTATTTTTGCCATTTTGAACAACTGAATCACCAAACTTATCAGTAATAGCCTAAAGTTTCAAAGAGAAGAACTGGTGAAGTTTGTCTTTCCAAATAGATATATAGTAAAATATACCTTGTCTTCCTACAAACTTGGACTTCTATAATTTTTGCATGTTATGAACAGCTTCCATATTCTGTGCACCCCCCTGCTTTCTCATTCTGGGAAGATGTTTTCATATTCTGGTGGTGAGTGGCAATGAAGCAGAATTCCTGGCAGTTAGCAAAGAGACGCTGATTTCTCAAGGAGGGAAAATGTCAAACTGTAAATTCACACTGTTGGTTGTGGCTGTGCAAGGACTCCTGCTTTACAGAAGTAAAGTGCAATATAGGATGGGAGAATAATTCACATAATGGACTGTAATCTTTGAGAGATGTGCAGCACAGCAGCTTTGAAAGAAACTTTATAGTTTGAGTAAAGTTGGTACAGCCTGATACAACTCCAGCTGATTTGGGCGACGCTGTTATCTGGTAACTAAACTTCAACAGAACTTTTTTTTAAATGAGAAGTTTAAATATTTTAGACAGAATTCTGTTTTTTCCTGCCTCCAGTAGGTCTGGTAGCTCAGCAAATAGTGTCTCTGTATCTCAAGTCCTTTCCATAGAAACAGATTTTACGACAGAGACCTCAGTGACTTCATTGTGGTTTCACATGCGTGAAGAACATTGTACACAAATGCAGTTCCTCTTCAGACTCCTCTGACTGACAGCTTAAGTTTGTAAATGTATGAAAAGGAGATCAATAGAAATGTAGACATGTGAATTAGGATTAAAATATATGCTTAAGTATCTTTGTTTAAATGGCCTTGAGTGAAAATGAGTGTTATGTGAATGGATTTCTATAGATTCGTCCATTATATTAACATGTTTTATTTTTATTATTTAAGATACTTAAATTTAATTACACATAAAGTCCTTTCAGTTGGTGTGGAGATTACTGTTAGCCCACTCCTCTCCAGGGACAAATTAGGTCACCTGTGCAGTAATCTCTGTAGTACAAACAGGAAAATGATCCAAACAATGCAGGAACTCCAGAGAGTCTGGAGTCACTGACTCTGTGTATGTAACATCTTAGTTATTGCTTGATGCAGAGGCATTGCAGAAATCTCCCTAGTGAGTTATGAAGTCAAAGGAAAACATAGTTTACCCATTTCTATGCCAAAATATATTGATTAATTTGATGTGCATAGAGCTAGACTAAATTTCATGTTTAAGAATGTTTGTGCCTCTACTGATAGACAGATGAGGCATTTTATTTCTTCTTGTACCTGTTAAATTAAATTAAGTCTTCCAAAGTCTTAATTTTGTCCTTATAAATTTCTTTTAAATCAGCTGCCATTAGAGCCTGCTACCTACACTGAGAAGTTCTGAGCCTGTAATGCAAAATGTGCAGCATCAGGTTAGTTTCCCTTCACACAATCTGCTGGTAGGACACTGAATCACAGTAACAACAGGTTAAATAAGGACTTGTGAGCGATACAAACACTAGCAAAATGCAAAGATTGTGAAATGGAATCTGGCCTCTACTCATCAGTCTTTCAGTCCAAAGTAGCCAATGCATCTGGATGCCAGACAGAAATCTTATATGGCCCAACTCAGACTTTAGGATTGGTGACATTGCTAGAAAATTGGGATCTACTAAATGAATGGAATCCTTCCAGGGTAAACCAAGCTGAGCACGTGTGTGTGGCTGTGTGTGTGTGAATTGTGTCTGAGCCAGTCACAACTCCCTTTTCATTTCCCACAATGTTCTTTGAGGACATTTGGGAAGAAATTGTCAATTATAAGCCACTGAGAGCCACAGCTCATCAGATAAAATTTCAGGGAGATTGTATCAGACAGTAGAGAGATCCTTCCAAGCACAGCTTCAGAGAAACAGGTGTGAACCCAGCAACCAACAGGTTTTCCTGTCTCTCTAGCTCACAGGGCAGGATTTACAACAGACAGGGAAGAGCATGAGATAAGAACTTTTTTTTCTTTTTTAGTTTTTTTTTTTTTTTTTTTTTTTTTTTTGCCAGGAAGCCTCACCAGCAGGGTAATTTGTGATGTGGTTTATTGTATTTCTCCTTTTTTTCCCCCCGTCTGCTCTTGCAGTGAAGCCTTATGTTTTGAAAAGGCTCTCAACTGCTTGTTTTAATGAAGTTGATCATAGTGGCTACAAAAATGGGATGATAACACTTGATCTTTCCTCTTCTAATAAAATAGTAACTTAATGAAAAATACTTTTGATGAGAGCAGAGCCCTTTTCTCCTTCATCAAATTTTAGTGTTAGCTCAAGTTTGCAAACAGGTTTTATCAAGTTTTATCATTGTCCATCCTATGATATCTAAACCCAAGAAGACTTTTCTCTGCCTTCACGTTCTCAGGAAAAGGTTTTTTTGACACTGACCATTGAGTAGGTTGACAAAATCCTGTTTCTGATCACAGCTAAATAAGAGGTAGAATATTTCAATGAGCTGCATAAGAAAATGCTGAATTCCCTTTAAGCAGTTGCTGAGGGTGGGAAACATTAATCTCCTTTGTCAGTAATGTGAAGACACACTAGATACTCAACATGTTTTTCAGTAAGGCGGAAGGATATTTTCATTACCGGCCTCCCAAGATTTTGTTCCTGTTTTGATTCCTTGTTTTAGTAATGATTCCTCTAAATGTGTGTAGATTATGCATGGAGCAATCTCTTCAGACTGCAATGATGCCTTAAAGCTGAGCAGTGTCACATCCTTTTTTAACAGTGCCTTTTTGGTCTAGCAGGAAACTCCTACGCTTGTCCTACCTAACAGGAGCCTCCTTGCTTAACTGAGTGTATTTTTCCCTTTGAAAATAGTTAGTAAGTCATCAAATAATTTGACACTTGTTCATTGAAGTCATTGAGCTGTGCTGATCAGTGTGAGCTGAAATTAGGCACCCTGTATTTCATGATTGTCTCTAATGCATTTAACCTGCATATTTGTCTGCACCTTCTGCTTCTCAGAAGCAGCAGTGCAGTTTTTGGAGACATCATTTTCAAAACATCAAGGCCTTTCTTGCTCAGGAAGGAATCACAGAGTATCTGGAAAGATAAAAGCCTTTTCCCCTTTTCTTTGGAAAGATTGACTGAAGTTTTTGAGCCACTTTACAGTAAATGTTTCTCCCACAAACCCACAGGTGGGAATTCAGGTTTCTCTGGTGTTTTGTCAGGTGTTGTTTGAGCCATGGCAGCTGAGGATAAGGCACTCAGCCCTTTGGTTTGGGCGATACAGCAATAACCAGATATGATGCTAATCCCATAGTTCCACTGCACTCTTTTGGACCTAAAACCTGGAGAAATCACTTTGTTTGTGGTGGTGGATCTTTGGAAAACAAAGGAACCTCAAAACAGTCACACGCAGCTCATTAGCTGTTCATTGCCCTGCAGCCTCTTGGCATCTGCTGTGTTCTGTTTCACTGGAGCTACATTGGTGCCTTGGAAAGGAAGGTGCTTGTAATTGCAATTAGACTCTTTTGAGTCTCTAATTCGGGCTCAGAATGGACTTGTGACTCATGACTTCCCCTTGATTTCTCCTAGGAATATTCATTACCTTACACGCCACAGTTTGCACAATGCAACAATCCCAGCACTGAATTCTATGATGAAGAACTTAATAAATGCTGCAGCCAGTGCCCTCCAGGTAGGTTATAATTCAAACTGTTACTTTACACAGCCAAATTCACTCAGTATTCAGGTGTATTTTTATTACTTGTACATGTAATGTGCATCAGATTTTTGCTGTTTAATGCATTCTTCCTCAACAAAGACAACAAAACACTATGACTGCAAAACACCTGCAAAAGAGGCACGTTGTCCATCAGAACTGGAATTCCCCTACAAGCTTAACTGGGCTGGGGCTTACCAGGAGGTAGGTTCTGAGCTTGTGTAAGCACAGCTCTGCATGAGGTTTTCATGAAAGCAATTAAAGTAATTTTAGTCAACATTGGAGGGGAAGCAACAGCTCACTAAGGGAATTACAAAAATTAGGCAACACAGACCCAAGCCCACTAATAAAATTATATATTGTAAAACAGGGCATGAAGTAAAGCTTGGTTTCTGTGCTATGATAATGTCACTTATCTAAGGGGCTTTCCATTGGATAGGTCAATCTCTCATTGCTCATTAAGGGAGTTGTTGTCTTTTACTGTAAATCAGACACTGCAGACACTGTCTGCTCTGAGCTGTCACGTCTTACACTCCAGGGGTGATTATAAGTGACCTGTAGTTAGCCAAAGTCATTGTCTGCGGGTTTTGGGATTGTTTTTTTGTGGAGGGATGGTAATGTTCTTTGGAGATTTTGGTAGCAGAGTTTTTGCAACAAGTTGCAACTATAATATTAGATACAGCAAAAAAAAAAAAAAAAAAAAAGCCCTTTTTTTCTTTGAGCAATGAACATGCTGAGCAAAGAAAATTTGTCTCCATAAATGCTGAGTGTCTGTCAGATCCGCAAGTTTAAACAGGAAATCAGTATTTACTGAAACAGCTGCAGTTTCTTGAATTAACTGAAGTTATCTAGCTAGATCTGTCAAACTTCCTTTGTTCATGACAGATGAAAGATGGTAATTCATAAGTAAAACTTTTCAGTTGTGTTATGTTGTGTTCAGTGAATCAGCCTAGATCATTAGCAGCATGTAGGATGCAGAATGTAAAGCTTTAATTAAATACAGGGAAAAACAAAGTCTTTGGAAAGAGTTAATTTGGCTCACCTACAGGGCCTCTTCTTTTGAAAAACAGATTCTCCAAGCGCCTCTAACAAATTTTCAGTGTTATTCCTGCTTCCTGAGTATGTTTTCCAGGATATTTTTGTAAAGGATATGAGACATTGACTTTTATCTTCTTTCTCCTTTCACATGAAAGGGAAATGGCAATTGAAGTGTTTTCTCCAAAATTAATATGTTGGAACTCATATTTACATGCTCCCACCACTGTACTAAATGTGAGAAATAGTACAAACTCTGTTGGTGGTGAGAAGCTTTGGAGAAACTGAGACATTAATTTTGAAGAATTAAGACTTTCAGGAAAGCTAAGATGATAGTTAAATTAGAGGGTGCTGAGTTAGCAGAAGTAGATAAATAGGCTTTGTTCACAGTTAACAGTAGCCGGATCTTAGATAAGATATCCAGGATCTTGTAACTCATCACTTGTCAGCTTTATGTTTGGGTAGCTGTGCTTATCATGAAAAACAGAATGTAATAAACAGATTTCAGGGACACAAAAACAGTTGCAGACTTCCCATACTTGAGGAATCTACTGAACACAGGAAAACTACAAGGATTCATTTGTCACATATGCATGGGAAAGGTAGAAAGGTCAGAACGAGGAGGACTTATTTTACTTCCTCATTTTGGAGACCCCTCCCCCGAAATGGACCCCTGACACATTTCAGGGAACAAAACTACACATGCTTAATAGCCTTTTTGCCAATTAGCACACTAAGGGAGCAGAGGGAGTGACAGGGATATGAATATGCATTCCTATTTTGTGTATTCAAGACTTCTGTAAATAAAAGGGCTTTGTAAGACCTGTGGTTTTTGCAGTGCGCATTAGGGAGTCATCCCACGTGCTGCCTGGCCATTGTAATAAACACACACTTTCTAACTCTAAACTGTTAGAGAGTTTTTGTCCGTCTCAGTTGGATATCGATATTAGATCGATATGCATATTTTAGTAAATCAAAACCACCTGTGATGGCTTTTGACTTTGTCTGGAATGCCAGTTGTCACGGCGGGAAATGGGTGCTGGTCAGAGTGCCACGACCCTCCTGGAGAAGTGTCCTGAGGAGGATGTCCTGGTGGCACAGGCAGACCCTCCTGGAGAAGTGTCCTTAGGAGGATGTCCTGGTGGCACAGGCAGACCCTCCTGGAGAAGTGTCCTTAGGAGGACGTCCTGGTGGCACAGGCAGACCCTCCTGGAGAAGTGTCCTGAGGAGGACACCCTGGTGGCACAGGCAGACCCTCCTGGAGAAGTGTCCTTAGGAGGACACCCTGGTGGCACAGGCAGACCCTCCTGGAGAAGTGTCCTTAGGAGGACACCCTGGTGGCACAGGCAGACCCTCCTGGAGAAGTGTCCTTAGGAGGACACCCTGGTGGCACGGGCACCTCTGCACTCTCGCTGTGTGACTTCAGCTCTTTGTGTGTTCGGTGAGGCAGGAGGAGGGACGGAGTTCTTGTATGGGGTTCCATGGAGAGTCTTTATTAGGCTTCTGCCATGAAGGGGTCTAGGGATGAGGAGACTCTCACCCTCTCGATGGAGGGGAGAGAGCTCCAGATGGTCAGAGGGTACAGGCTTATATGGGGAAGGCAAGGGGTGGGGTAGAGCACCAGGACAAATGGGCTCAGGGCACAGGGCTGGAGCGAGGGAGAAGGACCAATGGGATACATAGAATTTGTTTGTTACAGGAGGACATGCTGGGAGAAGCCTTTTTCCTGGCCATAACAAGGGAGGTTAAGGCCTTAAGGGTTTTCCCTCCAGGGGAGTGTTGTGGACTCTTTCCCTGTTGGCCCATTGGCCTCCAAGGCCAGTAGTTTCAGAAACTTCCTGCTTGGCTCTGTTAGGGCTGGCTGGAGAGGTGAGGGAGAAACAGTGGGCTCGTGTCCCTTCCATAGTGACAAGTGGTGAAGTTCTAATTCAGGCCTGTTTGTGATGTTACTTGATCTTGCCCTCTCCACTCACAGCCTGTAATAGCAGTAAGGGTCTCACTCAGGCACATCATTCTGGCATGTGCCTGAGGCTGTGAAACACCTCCACGTGTTCACCACAAAACAGCTTCTGCCAAGGTAAAATGTTTGGTTTATGTATTGTGGTAGCTGCACCTAAGTATGTGCTGAGGGGTTTTGTTCAGGATTGAGGCTGCTTTGTTTTGAATGTGTCTGGAATCCACTGAACTGAATGTAGGAAAAGGGGTCAAACATGGGTGGACATAAATCAGACTTTCCCTGTAGAGACACGCAGTCCTCTACATCAATGTATGGTGTACGATACCAATCTGATAATGTCAGTGAAGGGAAAGGATTCTACAGCTCAGAATGAGACTTAATTCCTAGTGATCTTTTCCAGTGAGATGTTTTCTCTGTTTTCGTTTGGGTTATTTTTCTTTTAATAGGTCAGTATAGGACAGGGAGCTGCAGTCACACCATGGACACCAAGTGCAGCCCCTGCAGACCTAAAACTTACACAGCAATCTGGAATCATTCTCCACAGTGCTTTGCCTGCTCACCACCCTGCAGGAAAGGTAAGCTTGGATTAGTAAAGAGGCTTGCTAAAAACTGGGCTTGGTTTAACCTTGTCTTTTCTCCTAAGAAACCCAGGAGATTTTGTCAATCACTTGTGTAGTCCTCACGCTTTTGGAATGTGTAAGATCTAGGGATAGGAATCAAGGAAAAGGCTTGCAGGGAGCCCTGGCCCTTTTTCTTCTTAAGTCCTAAAAATGAGACACCAATTTTTATTATTAAAATCTAAGGCACTACATCAATAAAATATTCTAAATGCCATCAGTAGAATAAGTTCCTGTTTATAACATCCCATCAAGAGACCTTAAGACCTGACTTGGACACGGGTAAATGGATAATTACATTTCCAACATCCTGTCATTTCTCATTTTGTCTGCTGAAGTGACAACAGCAACCATGGGTTGTGGTATTCCTCTCTTAATTTTATGTATTTTGCAAAGCAGCAGTCAGTGAGAGCACACTGGTTCTGTTCACTGAAGCAGCTTAACAGTTCCTAAGGTAGAACATTGTACCAACACCTGTACTTTGGGCTAATAGATCACCTGCATTAATGAACTCGGTCATGCTGTTCTCCACCATTTCTAATGGAAATTGGTGTAGAACATTATATACTTGATTCACTGAGAAGTTTTAAGGATACAGTCTAAGTTGAAAGGACCTTTGGTCTCATCTAAATAGATAATCTTACAAAGCTGGTTAATTACAATATGAAAATATTGTAACTTACTGATCAAAATATTAAAACATTGTAATTAATATTAAAAATTAAAATATTAAAATATTGTAATTAATTGATTTACTTTGTAGTAAAATCTCCAAACACATTAAATAGAGTGACATGATCTGCACAGACTGAAAATCTCAGTGTGGCCCCCAGGTATGGCAGTGGTGACACAAATGGCCATGTTTGGGGTTATGACAAAATGTAACACAACTGCAGGCACAGAGTTCTAAGTGTGCACTCTGCAGGCGCAAATTTCTCCTTGCCTAGAGAGAGAAAACTCTTCTGAAAATGTAGACATTGGGGCATATAACACATTTGGTTTATGGTGCTATACAAGCCCACTTGTATGTGAACATCACCTCATGTTCACCCGAAACATTGCAGGCTGTGATTTTAAATGTTTTCAATGACATCTTGCTTTATTTTTGTTTTAAAACCAGGGCTTGTACAGAATCAAACATGCACTAGGTCCCAGGACAGAGTCTGCAGCTGCCCACCCCACAAGTACTGTGTTTCCAAGCTAGATGAGTACTGTGAACTGTGTAGAACACATAAAAAATGCGGCAAAGGTTACCGGGTGTCCAGAAGAGGTAATTTGATTTTGAACACTCTGCTTACTGCACACTTACTCTGGCCTAATTCCCTACAGTTGTGCATTCCTTTTAGGGTTTATTTTTACATTCTTAGCAAGTGGGCACTAACCAGAGTAAGAGTATTCTCCAGAGGTATATCCAAAGTGACAACATGTTGCAATTTCCTACTGACATATATCATAAAGTTCCCAATCCAACTTAATCTTCGTTTTGCTCTACTGGGTGATTTATTCTGTACAAGTGACTGAGATCCAAGACCACTTAATCACTCCTTAAATCCTTGGAAAAGGGCTTCAGGTGGAATTTTGGGTACAGTAAATAATGATGACCCTATGCTGTCCTGCAGAATTGATCTGGTTTTGTTAGTTGATGGAATCCACCACCCTGATAATACATCTGTCTCAAAATGATAAATAATTTAAAAATATTCAAAACACTGAACATTAAAAAAAAATTAGGAATCATTTTGAGAAGATGCAGAACTCAACAGTCCGGTAGTCAGTCCAGTGAAAAGCTCAGCTTTGTCTGCAGCACCACATTTGAACCTTTTAATGGCACCAAACTTACAGCTGGTTAATCTTCTCTTTGGGTTGGGTGCGTCAAGTGAATGTCTTCTGTGACAGTTACAGACTGTGTTTTTGCACTGCTTCTGTATCACTGCTGGGATCTCCTGCAGACCCTGATTATTCATTCTTGTTCCTCACCAGAGAAGTAACTGGAGTTTTCCTCTTTGTTTAAAGGGACAGACAGCACAGACACAGAATGTAAACCTTGTCCTCCTGGCACGTTTTCCCCTGAGGAATCCTACAACACCAGCTGCACACCCCATACCATGTGAGCCAGTGTTCTGTCCAACTGCAGCCTGAACTGTGCAGGGTTTTCTGATGTTCCTAACTTCTCTTTTTGTCTCTTGCAGTTGTAAATCAGTGGCTGTTCCTGGGAACAGCAGGATTGACACTGTTTGCAATGACTCAGGAACAGCCACAGTTCTGCCTCACACCATTTTGAACCTACTTCTGACCCAAAGCTCAGCTTTCCACAAACCTGAAATAATAACTCGACCTGTCACGTTAAACTCTGTACCTGACCTGTCCCACATCACCGGTGAGCTTTAACTCATTTAAAGTTGCTTTGTCTGCTCAGGAACCAAGTTTATATTTAGTTCTCAGTGTCTTTCCAAAACCTGTACCCAAATAGAACCTCAGAAGAGCTCAATTAATTTAATGTGACACTGCTTGTAGTGAACTGTGTTCTTACCTGTGCATCTGCACTACCCCAGTGCTTTCTATGGTCCTTGTAAATCTGGAAATGTTTCTAAAAAAAACCCAGTCTAAGTTATACATGGCATTTCCTGATAATTGCTGCTATAGCTGGTAGAAAAGGTTGTATCTTAAATTCTGGACTGAGGCAAACCTGACCTGGTGAGAGGTCTGTGAGTCTTCTGTCAGCCTTTCGTGAGACATAAGGTCCTGACAGCATTCCCAGGTGGGGATGTGTTCTCTCCTGTTCACAGCCCATCCAGAAGGCAGAGATGTTTAGGAGCATTTTTGAACTACTTGGCCTTGTATGTGACAAACTCTTGCTTGCCTGGAGAAATACCTTTTGTGACCAAGGCCAAAAGTCTGTCCTCACTTTTCAGGAGAGGAGAATTCAGTTTTATGAAGTGGTGGTGACTGAAATGAGACCTTGGTGCCTGACAGTTGAGGCATCAAATGTGAATGTCAGACATACACAATACTTGTAAATTTAGCTTTTGTAGCCATGCACAGAAACTACAAAACTACCTTTTTCTAATTCAATCCTTTGTTAGATCAACCTGCTAAGTAATTTCTTCTTTTTATTTCTTTTTAGGAGCAGTAGCAGGGCCATTGTTATTGGTCTTGATAATTGCTATTTTGGGGTATTGCTTAGTCTCAAAAAAAAGAGGTAAGATTCATGAAGTGAAAACAAGCACATCTGTAAAAACTGCGAAGTGTCGCCTTATTTCCCATTAACCTGAGCCTGGTGGTTGATTGAAATTAGTGTCTTAGAAGATGCCAGCTTTCTTCAAATCTGTCTTGTTCCTCAGATTTTAGGTAATCATCTAAACACACAACAGCCTTGGAGTTGGACAACTGTGCAACAGTTGTGCTTCTGCTGAAGCTTGTTAAAAATTCGGTACTTCATCATTTAAATATTAGACAATTTCAAGTGTTATAATTAAAGAGACATGAACGTGGTTTATTGTCATCCATACCTTTTCTCACTGACACTATACAAGAAAAATGATGAATTAATGCAGAAACTTCTCTTTGCTTCCTGGTTAAATTTAAGTCAGAAAATTAATACAATACAGGTTTCAATGTTTTCAAACTGTGTGTAATAAATGTACATTTGAAGTTTATTCCAGGAGCAGGGGATCACTCAGCCTAGTTTAGGGTGCAGCTGTTGCAAATGGGACAGGTTTGGGTGCTAATAAACTGTCTTTTCTCACTGGCAGCCCTTGTGTACTCTGCAGCAGCTACAGAAGCAGAATTGGTGAGTGTCCTCTCTTTCCATCTCTTCCATTTCTTTATACTCTCACCTAATTACAAGTAGAAGAAAACTGCACAGCAGCAAGAGAACAGGGTGGTTTGGTCCCCAAGCTAGGGTGCAAGATGCACCTTATCTATCCCACATAACGTCCCACCCTCACTTTGTGTGAGGCTAAAAACAGCAGTAAAACCCAAGTGGGGTTTTGATAAATAAATCTAACAGCCTTTGGTCCCTAATAATCAGAGTTGTGCTGCGGGTACCTTCAGGAGGCAGGTTCATTTTGTTGAGCCCCTAATGAGCTGTTATGGATTTTACTTGCACTCTTTCACTAAATGAAAATAATTATAGAATGGCTTGGATTGGAAGGGACCTTAAAGCTCCTCTAGTTCCAATCATCAGTGGTTTCTTTAGCTGCCAAAATACTGACCAGTTCTTTGCTAGTGGGTTGCTTTTTAAAAAAAATATTAACATTTTGCATTTCTCTGCAAATATTCCAGCCTTTTCCCCCTCCAGAAAAACAGTGTGACAAAAAAGTCAGAGATACAGAATTGCAGAACTCCAGGAGTTCTGAAGGGGAACAACAGCATCTCTTGGAAACTTCTGGGTCCAGCAGTAGTATCCTGAATCCAACTGGATCTGCAACCATCAGTGTGATAAGTAAAAAGAATTATGAAAAGAAAAACCCAGGAGGATTTCAGCAGCAACATTCACCTCCTGAAGGTCCTAAATTCCAGAGTGGAGACAGACACAGCTCTGTGAGTTCAGGTAGTAATGATTCTGAATGATCGAGAACCTCTTGAAATTTATCAATTATGAGTCTTTTTAGCAGAAGTTTAAATGGCAGGATAAAACATCTGAGTCCTGTTCAGCAGAAAGAAAATTTAGTAACTTTAGAAAAGAAAAAATGATTGTTTTAAGTTGCCATCCTGAGACAGTAAAGAGTTTTCTCAGTGGAGAAACAAGTATTTAGGGGCTAGGGGGTCAGGTGGTTGGCACTTACCTGTGAGTGGGAGTAGAAGCCAAAGGGAGCAGTTACAAAAGAACACTGGCAAAAGCATTTGAAATGACAACAGATGGGCAAGAAATGGTTTGCAATCCAGCTCTCTGCATTTATTTTGGTAGCCTTTTTATTTCTGGGGAGATATGTGGACTTTATGGTACCAAAATGTTACAGAACCAACTCAACCAGCTTGACTAAATTAAGTGAAACAAAAAGATACTTAATGTCTATTTTAACAATTAGTCAAAGAGCTGGATAAAGCATCCAACTGCCCTGTTCTGGTTTCATTCTTCTGTGATTTGTGGTTATTTGACAGAACATTCTGGTAACGGAGGAACGCAGGTGAATGTGACGTGCATTGTTAAACTTTGTAGACCAGACTGCAGCTCCCAGTGCCCCGAGCAGACTGCTCCAGCTAGCAGGGATTATGGGCACACTTCCTGTTATTCCCCAGCAGGGGAAGAAACCCTCCTTTCAAAAGAAGAAAATGCCTTGAACAAAGAAACTGAAATTCACATCGCAGTGGAAAATGAGGACAATTTACTTCAAGACTTACTTCCAGAAGAAAAGAAGGTTCCTCTGGGTATTCAAGATGCTGGGATGAAAACCAGTTAAAGGAAATTACAGATCATATGCTGATTGACTGATAAAATTAATCGAACAACCTCTTGTCTTATAAAACAAACATTATGGTAAATGTAGCTTTCTTAGAGAGATTTGAAATTTCAGGTGAATATAGACACTGATGCTTTTGAGGTTTTTAGTGTCTTCTGTTGCTTTGCAGTTTAAAAGAAAAAGCATTGAAACTTCTAAAAATTGAATGGCCAACTCCTCCCTTTCTTCTGTGATAGCCTAAGAGGACCTTTATCAGACTTGAAAAGGAATATTTTTCAAACTTTATGCCATTAAGTTTTCTCTTGAGACTTGTTGTGATGATGATTTTTATTCAAGGTCTTCCACGTGTCAAGAACATGGCTGTGACCAGCACTTCTAAGGGACTGGAGTTAAATTATTATTCTTTCAGTGCTCAGGAATCATCTGTTTGATTTGAATTTTAAAGCTATTGCATTCAGTTTCCTATCCTGTATCTTAGTTGTCATACTTTCCCTCATCCTCCTGGATATTTCTTTTATTATTACAGTTTGTTTTTTTCTCATTATCAGACCAAATTTCTCAAGTACATATAGGATATCAGGAAGTGAAATCTTTTACACAAGTGTTTTTTACAACTAAAATTACAACTGTTATGTCTAAACAACAGCATTTCATTGCATGTATATAGTTGATTTTGTTTT